>NC_091224.1:8755423-8840423 GCF_040958095.1 Procambarus clarkii | reverse complement strand
CAATTTAGGTAATTATTCTATCATCAAAAATCTATCATCAAAGAATCTACATACAACAGGGCAAAATAACATGCCTGATGATAACATTATTTGCCATCAGGCAAAATAACATGCCTGATGATAACATTATTTGCCATCAGGCAAAATAACATCGTGAAATACGGTATGTTTTCTCGTTGTAATGTTGGTGTCTTCAGGAAGACAATATTATTATTCAGCCATGTGTGACCCCATTAGTCTCCAGTATGACCTGTACTGAATGTATATTGATGTGATCACAATAACATTGATGTGATCTCAATAACATTGATGTGATCACAATAACATTGATGTGATCACAATAACATTGATGTGATCTCAATAACATTGATGTGATCACAATAACATTGATGTGATCTCAATAACATTGATGTGATCACAATAACATTGATATGATCACAATAACATTGATATGATCACAATAACATTGATGTGATAACAATAACATTGATGTGTTCACATTAACATTGATGTGATCACAATAACATTGATATGATCACAATAACATTGATGTGATAACAATAACATTGATGTGATAACAATAACATTGATGTGTTCACATTAACATTGATGTGATCTCAATAACATTGATGTGATCTCAATAACATTGATGTGATCTCAATAACATTGATGTGAGCACAGTATACAAATGTTACCATAATGTACATTGATGTGAGCACAATATACAAATGTTATCATAATGTACATTGATGTGAGCACAATATACAAATGTTATCATAATGTACATTGATGTGAGCACAATATACAAATGTTACCATAATGTACATTGATGTGAGCACAGTATACATCGACGCGACGACAGTACACACTGATGTGGTCCTCTGAGACATGTTCGCACCGGGTTCATGAACTTTGACATATTAAGTCCAAGATAATCCATTATAATTCCAGAGAAGTCCGCCAGAGCTATTAATCTTCAGAATGATGTATTGGTTTTCGTCTGTATAGCGACACTAATCACCCCCTTGGGTCCCATATTGATCCCAGACCAAACACGGTCCGTGATCAATATCATCGGCGGTAATGAGCTGTACTCCAGTGTCGTCACCATCCATGGTCAAGGGTCAGGTTACCTATGACAAGGCGGACAGTGTCATGGATGTTGTCGAGTAACTGACACAAGGCGGACAGTGTCTGGTGTCATGGATGTTGTCGAGTAACTGACACAAGGAGGACAGTGTCATGGATGTTGTCGAGTAACTGACACAAGGAGGACAGTGTCATGGATGTTGTCGAGTAACTGACACAAGGAGGACAGTGTCTGGTGTCATGGATGTTGTCGAGTAACTGACACAAGGAGGACAGTGTCGGGTGTCATGGATGTTGTCGAGTAACTGACACAAGGCGGACAGTGTCGGGTGTCATGGATGTTGTCGAGTAACTGACACAAGGAGGACAGTGTCGGGTGTCATGGATGTTGTCGAGTAACTGACACAAGGAGGACAGTGTCATGGATGTTGTCGAGTAACTGACACAAGGAGGACAGTGTCTGGTGTCATGGATGTGGTCCAGTAACTGACACAAGGAGGACAGTGTCTGGTGTCATGGATGTTGTCGAGTAACTGACACAAGGCGGACAGTGTCTGGTGTCATGGATGTGGTCCAGTAACAGACACAAGGAGGACAGTGTCTGGTGTCATGGATGTGGTCCAGTAACTGACACAAGGCGGACAGTGTCGGGTGTCATGATGTGGTCCAGTAACAGAGAGTAATATGGTTTTATGCAAGACACAAATGAATAATTTAATAATGGTAACATTTTAATAATAATTTAATAATGGTAACATTTTAATAATAATTTAATAATGGTAACATTTCTGTACATCGTAGGAGTTTTATCTGTATAGACAGCTGTTTATTTTCCGATCTATTTTTATCGTTATTGAAACAACAAAGAAAGTAGAAAACGAGTCAGCAGGCGAGCACCGTTGTATTAGAAGGAGAGAGTAAGTCAGAGGTCAACTGTTGGTGTCAGTACCCGGGAGCTGGAGAGTCAGTTAATTAGTGATGGCGTGCAGGAGAACGAGTGCTGTTGGTAGGAGAATAGGAATTGACTTCGGGAGACAAGATATCATACCTCTAGGCACATGAGGTAGATGGGGAGAAGTAAATAACACGCTGAGCTGAGAGGTAAAGACTACAAGAAAGTCATGATCACCACACACAAAATACCCAATGGGAAATGAGAGAGCAAACAGCTTCAAGTATTTGTCATGGATTATACAGCAATACAGTGATGCAAGCTGCCAAATTAATTCTCGAATCTGCCAGAGACTTTGGCACTCTCAAAATTCATTCATTCAAAACTAATTACATTGTTCTGAATGTGAAAGTAGTGAATAAATGTTAGTACGTTCGTGTGTGAAAGTGTAGCGGGCTGACTCCCTACACAGCATATGTAGATAAGATACAGCCCTAAAGGGTTGATAGTCTCTAAACCAGTGGACTAATGATTGAAAAGTTAGATTCAAGAGCTGAAGTTCGGCCTCCCTGCCAGGGAGCAGTAGGTGAGTGCATAGCCATACATAGAGTGATTCCCACAGTGACTAGAGTAGCGTAACTTATAGAGCAGCTGCCTCACGTGGAGCGACACATAGAGTGACCCCCATAAAACGACTTACGGGCCGTAAGTCGTTTTATATGTTGGGTCACTCTTTTATGGGGGTCACTCTTTTGCTCTTTGTTGATAGTTGGAGACAAGATGGCCGGGTCTCCAGTCCTTGGGAGTAGCATGTTCCTTGAACGTTGGGGAGGAAGAGTAGTGTGTAGTGTAGTGGTGACGCTGTGGGGAGTGTGGTGGGGACGCTGTGGGGAGTGTGGTGGTGACGCTGTGGGGAGTGTGGTGGTGACGCTGTGGGGAGTGTGGTGGTGACGCTGTGGGGAGTGTGGTGGTGACGCTGTGGGGAGTGTAGTGGTGACGCTGTGGGGAGTGTGGTGGGGACGCTGTGGGGAGTGTAGTGGTGACGCTGTGGGGAGTGTGGTGGTGACGCTGTGGGGAGTGTGGTGGGGACGCTGTGGGGAGTGTAGTGATGACGCTGTGGGGAGTGTGGTGGGGACGCTGTGGGGAGTGTAGTGGTGACGCTGTGGGGAGTGTGGTGGGGACGCTGTGGGGAGTGTAGTAGTGACGCTGTGGGGAGTGTGGGGGTGACGCTGTGGGGAGTGTGGTGGTGACGCTGTGGGGAGTGTGGTGGTGACGCTGTGGGGAGTGTAGTGGTGACGCTGTGGGGAGTGTGGGGGTGACGCTGTGGGGAGTGTGGTGGTGACGCTGTGGGGAGTGTGGGGGTGACGCTGTGGGGAGTGTGGTGGTGACGCTGTGGGAAGTGTGGTGGTGACGCTGTGGGGAGTGTGGTGGTGACGCTGTGGGGAGTGTGGGGGTGACGCTGTGGGGAGTGTGGTGGGGACGCTGTGGGGAGTGTGGGGGTGACGCTGTGGGGAGTGTGGTGGGGACGCTGTGGGGAGTGTGGGGGTGACGCTGTGGGGAGTGTGGTGGGGACGCTGTGGGGAGTGTGGGGGTGACGCTGTGGGGAGTGTGGTGGGGACGCTGTGGGGAGTGTGGGGGTGACGCTGTGGGGAGTGTGGTGGTGACGCTGTGGGGAGTGTGGGGGTGACGCTGTGGGGAGCGTGGTGGGGACGCTGTGGGGAGTGTGGGGGTGACGCTGTGGGGAGTTTGGTGGGGACGCTGTGGGGAGTGTGGGGGTGACGCTGTGGGGAGTGTGGTGGGGACGCTGTGGGGAGTGTGGTGGTGACGCTGTGGGGAGTGTGGTGGGGACGCTGTGGGGAGTGTGGGGGTGACGCTGTGGGGAGTGTGGTGGGGACGCTGTGGGGAGTGTGGGGGTGACGCTGTGGGGAGTGTGGTGGGGACGCTGTGGGGAGTGTGGTGGTGACGCTGTGGGGAGTGTGGTGGGGACGCTGTGGGGAGTGTGGTGGGGACGCTGTGGGGAGTGTGGGGGTGACGCTGTGGGGAGTGTGGTGGGGACGCTGTGGGGAGTGTGGTGGTGACGCTGTGGAGAGTGTGGTGGGGACGCTGTGGGGAGTGTGGGGGTGACGCTGTGGGGAGTGTGGGGGTGACGCTGTGGGGAGTGTGGGGGTGACGCTGTGGGGAGTGTGGTGGGGACGCTGTGGGGAGTGTGGTGGTGACGCTGTGGGGAGTGTGGTGGGGACGCTGTGGGGAGTGTGGTGGTGACACTGTGGGGAGTGTAGTGGTGACGCTGTGGGGAGTGTGGTGGGGACGCTGTGGGGAGTGTGGGGGTGACGCTGTGGGGAGTGTGGTGGTGGTGACGCTGTGGGGAGTGTGGTGGTGGTGACGCTGTGGGGAGTGTGGTGGTGACGCTGTGGGGAGTGTGGTGGTGACGCTGTGGGGAGTGTGGGGGTGACGCTGTGGGGAGTGTGGTGGTGGTGACGCTGTGGGGAGTGTGGTGGTGACGCTGTGGGGAGTGTGGTGGTGACGCTGTGGGGAGTGTGGTGGTGACGCTGTGGGGAGTGTGGTGGTGACGCTGTGGGGAGTGTGGGGGTGACGCTGTGGGGAGTGTGGTGGTGGTGACGCTGTGGGGAGTGTGGTGGTGACGCTGTGGGGAGTGTGGTGGTGACGCTGTGGGGAGTGTGGGGGTGACGCTGTGGGGAGTGTGGTGGTGGTGACGCTGTGGGGAGTGTGGTGGTGACGCTGTGGGGAGTGTGGTGGTGACGCTGTGGGGAGTGTGGTGGTGACGCTGTGGGGAGTGTGGTGGTGACGCTGTGGGGAGTGTGGGGGTGACGCTGTCGGGAGTGTGGTGGTGGTGACGCTGTGGGGAGTGTGGTGGTGACGCTGTGGGGAGTGTGGTGGTGACGCTGTGGGGAGTGTGGTGGTGGTGACGCTGTGGGGAGTGTGGTGGTGACGCTGTGGGGAGTGTAGTGGTGACGCTGTGGGGAGTGTGGTGGTGGTGACGCTGTGGGGAGTGTGGTGGTGACGCTGTGGGGAGTGTGGTGGTGGTGACGCTGTGGGGAGTGTGGTGGTGACGCTGTGGGGAGTGTGGTGGTGACGCTGTGGGGAGTGTGGTGGTGGTGACGCTGTGGGGAGTGTGGTGGTGACGCTGTGGGGAGTGTGGTGGGGACGCTGTGGGGAGTGTGGTGGTGACGCTGTGGGGAGTGTGGTGGGGACGCTGTGGGGAGTGTGGTGGTGACGCTGTGGGGAGTGTGGTGGGGACGCTGTGGGGAGTGTAGTGGTGACGCTGTGGGGAGTGTGGTGGGGACGCTGTGGGGAGTGTGGTGGTGACGCTGTGGGGAGTGTGGTGGGGACGCTGTGGGGAGTGTGGTGGTGACGCTGTGGGGAGTGTGGTGGTGACGCTGTGGGGAGTGTGGCGGTGACGCTGTGGGGAGTGTGGTGGTGACGCTGTAGGGAGTGTGGTGGTGGTGACGCTGTGGGGAGTGTGGTGGTGACGCTGTGGGGAGTGTGGTGGTGACGCTGTGGGGAGTGTGGTGGGGACGCTGTGGGGAGTGTGGTGGTGACGCTGTGGGGAGTGTGGTGGTGACGCTGTGGGGAGTGTGGTGGTGACGCTGTGGGGAGTGTGGTGGTGACGCTGTGGGGAGTGTGGTGGGGACGCTGTGGGGAGTGTGGTGGTGACGCTGTGGGGAGTGTGGTGGTGACGCTGTGGGGAGTGTGGTGGTGACGCTGTAGGGAGTGTGGTGGTGGTGACGCTGTGGGGAGTGTGGTGGTGGTGACGCTGTGGGGAGTGTGGTGGGGACGCTGTGGGGAGTGTGGTGGGGACGCTGTGGGGAGTGTGGTGGGGACGCTGTGGGGAGTGTGGTGGTAACGCTGTGGGGAGTGTGGTGGTGACGCTGTGAGGAGTGTGGTGGTGACGCTGTGGGGAGTGTGGTGGTGGGGACGCTGTGGGGAGTGTGGTGGTGACGCTGTGGGGAGTGTGGTGGTGACGCTGTGGGGAGTGTGGTGGTGGTGACGCTGTGGGGAGTGTGGTGGTGACGCTGTGGGGAGTGTGGTGGTGACGTTGTGGGGAGTGTGGTGGTGGGGACGCTGTGGGGAGTGTGGTGGTGGTGACACTGTGGGGAGTGTGGTGGGGACGCTGTGGGGAGTGTGGTGGTGACGCTGTGGGGAGTGTGGTGGTGACGCTGTGGGGAGTGTGGTGGGGACGCTGTGGGGAGTGTGGTGGTGACGCTGTGGGGAGTGTGGTGGGGACGTTGTGGGGAGTGTGGGGGTGACGCTGTGGGGAGTGTGGGGGTGACGCTGTGGGGAGTGTGGTGGGGACGCTGTGGGGAGTGTGGTGGTGACGCTGTGGGGAGTGTGGTGGTGGTGACGTTGTGGGGATTGTGGGAAAGAGGTTATACAGATTGTATATCTACTCATGACACAGACTCTGTGCCTGGTGGACGAGGTCTGACACACATGACACAGACTCTGTGCCTGGTGGACGAGATCTGACACACACGACACTGACTCTGTGCCTGGTGGACGAGGTCTGACACACATGACACAGACTCTGTGCCTGGTGGACGAGGTCTGACACACATGACACAGACTCTGTGCCTGGTGGACGAGATCTGACACACACGACACTGACTCTGTGCCTGGTGGACGAGGTCTGACACACACGACACAGACTCTGTGCCTGGTGGACGAGGTCTGACACACACGACACAGACTCTATGCCTGGTGGACGAGGTCTGACACACACGACACAGACTCTGTGCCTGGTGGACGAGGTCTGACACACACGACACAGACTCTGTGCCTGGTGGACGAGGTCTGACACACACGACACAGACTCTGTGCCTGGTGGACGAGGTCTGACACACACGACACAGACTCTATGCCTGGTGGACGAGGTCTGACACACACGACACAGACTCTGTGCCTGGTGGACGAGGTCTGACACACACGACACTGACTCTATGCCTGGTGGACGAGGTCTGACACCCATGACACAGACTCTATGCCTGGTGGACGAGGTCTGACACCCATGACACAGACTCTATGCCTGGTGGACGAGGTCTGACACACACACGACACTGACTCTATGCCTGGTGGACGAGGTCTGACACACACGACACAGACTCTATGCCTGGTGGACGAGGTCTGACACACACGACACAGACTCTATGCCTGGTGGACGAGATCTGACACATACAACCTTGACTATATTCCCAGATGTAACGTAATACATCCGCTGTAATGAGAGTTGAGGGAATATTGTGACTAACGTTCAATAAAGCTCATCAACTTGAGGTTAACATCAAAGTCTAGTTACCATCAAAGCTGAATTATTGTCAGGTAGAATATATAGCGTCCAATACAATATCGCACCATATACATTGTCCTGAATAAATCTTGTATTCTACGAAAGAAGTTAGATTGAATGAAGAGTTAATTCATTACAAATATTACGAGGTAAAATATCAAATGAATTTCCTAATTTGGAATTTAAGTAATAAAGTGTTAGGTTTACCAACCATTTAACGAATGTTGGTTCCCCTTAGTAGGACGGGGTAATGGGGGGTCCACTAGTGATAACCAAGGGTGAACGGGCCCCCCAAGACACTGGATTAGCAGAGAAGTGTTGGAGTGTGAGCAGAGAAGTGTTGGAGTGTGAGCAGACTATTGTTGCAGTGTGAGCTGAGAAGTGTTGTAGTGTGAGCTGAGAAGTGTTGTAATGTGAGCTCAGAAGTGTTGTAGTGTGAGCAGAGAAGTGTTGTAGTGTGAGCAGAGAAGTGTTGGAGTGTGAGCAGAGAAGTGTTGGAGTGTGAGCAGAGAAGTGTTGTAGTGTGAGCAGAGAAGTGTTGTAGTGTGAGCTGAGAAGTGTTGTAATGTGAGCTGAGAAGTGTTGTAGTGTGAGCAGAGAAGTGTTGTAATGTGAGCTGAGAAGTGTTGGAGTGTGAGCAGAGAAGTGTTGGAGTGTGAGCAGACTATTGTTGTAGTGTGAGCTGAGAAGTGTTGTAATGTGAGCTCAGAAGTGTTGTAGTGTGAGCAGAGAAGTGTTGTAGTGTGAGCAGAGAAGTGTTGGAGTGTGAGCAGAGAAGTGTTGGAGTGTGAGCAGAGAAGTGTTGTAGTGTGAGCTTAGAAGTGTTGTAGTGTGAGCTGAGAAGTGTTGTAGTGTGAGCTGAGAAGTGTTGTAATGTGAGCTGAGAAGTGTTGTAGTGTGAGCTGAGAAGTGTTGTAGTGTGAGCTGAGAAGTGTTGTAGTGTGAGCTGAGAAGTGTTGTAGTGTGAGCTGAGAAGTGTTGCAATGTGAGCTGAGAAGTGTTGGAGTGTGAGCAGAGAAGTGTTGGAGTGTGAGCAGACTATTGTTGTAGTGTGAGCTGAGAAGTGTTGTAGTGTGAACTGAGAAGTGTTGTAGTGTGAGCTGAGAAGTGTTGTAATGTGAGCAGAGAAGTGTTGTAGTGTGAGCAGAGAAGTGTTGGAATGTGAGCAAAGAAGTGTTGGAGTGTGAGCTGAGAAGTGTTGTAGTGTGAGCTGAGAAGTGTTGCAATGTGAGCTGAGAAGTGTTGGAGTGTGAGCAGAGAAGTGTTGGAGTGTGAGCAGACTATTGTTGTAGTGTGAGCTGAGAAGTGTTGTAGTGTGAGCTGAGAAGTGTTGTAATGTGAGCTGAGAAGTGTTGTAGTGTGAGCAGAGAAGTGTTGGAGTGTGAGCAGACTATTGTTGTAGTGTGAGCTGAGAAGTGTTGGAGTGTGAGCTGAGAAGTGTTGTAGTGTGAGCTGAGAAGTGTTGGAATGTGAGCAAAGAAGTGTTGGAGTGTGAGCAGACTATTGTTGTAGTGTGAGCTGAGAAGTGTTGTAGTGTGAGCTGAGAAGTGTTGTAATGTGAGCTGAGAAGTGTTGTAGTGTGAGCAGAGAAGTGTTGGAGTGTGAACAGAAAAGTGTTGCAGTGTGAGCAATGAAGTGTTGCAGAGTGAGCAGAGAAGTGTTGCAGTGTGAGCAGAGAAGTGTTGGAGTGTGAGCAGAGAAGTGTTGGAGTGTGAGCAAAGAAATGTTGGAGTGTGAGCAGAGAAGTGCTGGAGTGTGAGCAGAGAAGTGTTGTAGTGTGAGCAGAGAAGGGTTGGAGTGTGAGATGAGAAGTGTTGTAGTGTGAGCTGAGAAGTGTTGTAGTGTGAACAGAGAAGTGTTGTAGTGTTAGCAGAGAAGTGTTGTAGTGTGAGCAGACTATTGTTGGAGTGTGAGCTTAGAAGTGTTGTAGTGTGAGCAGAGAAGTGTTGTAGTGTGAGTTGAGAAGTGTTGTAGTGTGAGCTGAGAAGTGTTGTAATGTGAGCTGAGAAGTGTTGTAGTGTGAGCAGAGAAGTGTTGCAGTGTGAGCAGAGAAGTGTTGCAGTGTGAGCAGAGAAGTGTTGGAGTGTTAGCTGAGAAGTGTTGTAGTGTGAGCTGAGAAGTGTTGTAATGTGAGCTGAGAAGTGTTGGAGTGTGAGCAGAGAAGTGTTGTAGTGTGAGCTTAGAAGTGTTGTAGTGTGAGCAGAGAAGTGTTGTAGTGTGAGCTGAGAAGTGTTGTAATGTGAGCTGAGAAGTGTTGTAGTGTGAGCAGAGAAGTGTTGTAGTGTGAGCAGAGAAGTGTTGCAGTGTGAGCAGAGAAGTGTTGCAGTGTGAGCAGAGAAGTGTTGGAGTGTTAGCAGACTATTGTTGTAGTGTGAGCAGAGAAGTGTTGGAGTGTGAGCTGAGAAGTGTTGTAGTGTGAGCAGAGAAGTGTTGTAGTGTGAGCAGAGAAGTGTTGCAGTGTGAGCAGAGAAGTGTTGTAGTGTGAGCTGAGAAGTGTTGTAGTGTGAGCAGAGAAGTGTTGTAATGTGAGCAGAGAAGTGTTGTAGTGTGAGCAGAGAAGTGTTGCAGTGTGAGCAGAGAAGTGTTGGAGTGTGAGCTGAGAAGTGTTGAAGTGTGAGCAGAGAAGTGTTGTAGTGTGAGCAGAGAAGTGTTGGAGTGTGAGCAGAGAAGTGTTGGAGTGTGAGCAGAGAAGTGTTGGAGTGTGAGCAGACTATTGTTTTAGTGTGAGCTGAGAATTGTTGTAGAGTGAGCAGAGAAGTGTAGTAGTGTGAGTTTTGAAGTGTTGTAGTGTGAGCTTAAAAGTGTTGTAGTGTGAGCTTAAAAGTGTTCTAGTGTGAGCTGCGAAGTGTTGTTGTGTGAGCAGAGAAGTGTTGTAGTGTGAGCAGAGAAGTGTTGTAGAGTGAGCAGAGAAGTGTTGTAGAGTGAGCAGAGAAGTGTTGTAGTGTGAGCAGAGAAGTGTTGCAGTGTGAGCACAGAAGTGTTGTAGTGTAAGCAGAGAAGTGTTGAAGTTTTTTTTTTTTTTATTAATATTTTCTACCATAGACGTGGCCAGACATTTACAATGCTAACCAGAATATACACATTTTCTTCTGTCCTCCATGGACAGGGTTAGAGAAGTGTTAAACATACAGTTCAAGGGTTTATTGAACACTCAACCACAGAAGGTGATTCGGTGCTTTTAAAATGCTAAGCTAACCTACATACGTAAATACATAGATACACAGATTTACGTATGCCCTACATAAAAGTGTTGGAGTGTAAGCAGAGAAGTGTTGCAGTGTGAGCACAGAAGTGTTGTAGTGTAAGCAGAGAAGTGTTGGAGTGTGAGCAGAGAAGTGTTGCAGTGTGAACAAAGACGTTTTGGAGTGTGAGCAGACTATTGATGTAGTGTGAGCTGAGAAGTGTTGGAGTGTGAGGAGAGAAGTATTGAGTGTGGGAGAGATGGAATATCATGTCTACCTTAAAAGTCCAGAGTGAGTGCACGCTGTGAAGTTGTCAGAGTGGAATCACTAGTGTGCTCATGCAAGTCCTTTAGTTCAGGACTTAGGTCCTTCTTGTTGATGCTCTCTAATTAGCCCTCCGGATGGATAGTCACCTCCAGCTAATCCTCCGGATGGATAGTCTCCTCCAGCTAGCCCTCCGGATGGATAGTCTCCTCCAGCTAGCTTTCCGGAAGGATAGTCCAGTGAAAAAGTTCACTGTGGCTGTGAGGCGATGCAAACCTGATTGCTGGCTGTGTGATGTTATCACTTAACCCGCCTTGGTCGCGGGTTCACGCCCACTTCGCAGCCCTAATGGAGTCTCTCATTGATATATCACGTTAGTGTGATTCGTATGTATATGTGATCAATGTTATTGCAATGATCACTGAGCACCTTCTCCATGAGCTACATGAATGTTGTCATTAGAATTCAGTATTCTTCAGGTTAGGAGAGAGGAAAGGAATATGAGGGTTGTTTAAGGGTGTGGGAAGCGAAGTGTCAGTTGACGTAGTCAGTGTGAGGTCATCCTAAGCCTGTCGGCCACCCTCAACACTTTGTCATCGTCTCTAGCAGGTTTATATGGCAGATCGTGATTTGTCGATGTATTTTAGCTCGTTTGCCATTAGTTTAGGTATTGGTGAAGTGCTTAGACAAAGTACTTATGCTACTCAAGCAACGTTGTGCCCAGAAAGCGTCACTCTGCAGTCGGAGGACACCGTAGTAGCACGTGTTCTCAAGCTAGTTCGTGATCGTTTCAGGATCTCTCTTAAAGCTACTCACCAACTTTACATTTAGATTCACTGTCGTGCAATTATCAGAATCGAGTAGCGAGCAATATATATGATGAAAGATTGTGGAAGGGATTAAGTTAATGTGTGTGATTGTATGGAGATATACCACTTGATCGCCCCAGTAGAAATGGGTTGTCACCGCAAGATCGTCAATCAGTGGAAGGATTGAAGGTCATCTTAGTGACATTGTAACACGGGACGGGGTTTTGGCTCTTCTCTGTCTACTACTCTGCCCGTAGATCTCATAATTCCAGGACCTCAGAGCCCTACTCGTCCAGCCCTCAGCCCCACACCACGTGATCCCACACGATCGACCGCCTTGAGATTCTACAAAACATGTGACGTCCAAACTAGGCTTTCTAGCAAACTCAAGGGATCTTTTTGAGCCCACACCACCAGACCAAAACCAAAGCTGTCAATTAATCGGGGTCTGGACCAATAAATTAACCATTAACCCTTGGGGGGAGAGGTTATCCCCAATTTCGTGGAACGGGAGGCATTAGTTACGTTAAGTGTGGG
This sequence comes from Procambarus clarkii, assembly GCF_040958095.1. NCBI lineage: Eukaryota > Metazoa > Arthropoda > Malacostraca > Decapoda > Cambaridae > Procambarus > Procambarus clarkii. The sequence continues at coordinate 8,828,345 of NC_091224.1, read as the reverse complement.
AATTCAATCAACACAAGGGGGATATATCTCTGATGTTACCAGCTTCGGTTGCTTGAGGTATGACTGTCGACTTAACCCAAATAAACCAGACTCGGGAGATCAGAATGGCCAAGACAAAATGTATATAATATCATAAATGGAAAAACTCAGTAATACTAAAAAATATTTTTCAAAGTTTATTGAACAAAAGCTAAGAAACGTAAATAATAAAAATCACTCCCTAATTTAACCTTTCCTAACTTTTACTAATCCCTACTGAGGCACGGATGGAGAATTTACTATAATAAATTTCACAGTAAACTTTTACCTTATTCTAAGAAACCAGCGGCTGGTGGTGGTGATGGTTGACCTCTTCCACACTGTCTGACCTAGCTCTCTCCTTCAAAACTGAGGCTAGTGAATTTACTCTGCCTGCTTCCCAGGTTATCAATTACCCAGCAACGATTAATTTAACAAACAAATCTTAAGTTTACTAGCCAAGCCAGAAGGTTGAGTTATTATTAAAACTAGTGGTAATTAAATTAGGCATCTTGGCAAAAGCTATATCCAATTACAATATTGGCTAGTGGTCTGAATTTGTACATTATGAATTACTAAATATGGGAGATTGTGGTCATGTCAACCGCATGTCCCCCGTGCCTCGGCTACGTCATAAGCGGCCACCGACCTAGTCCCTCCTACTCAACATGACGTCACTTCCTAATAGTGTATGAACCTTGATCTCAAACTTTACATTCATGTTAGACTAACATACATACTTAATCCAGATTGGTTATTACTGTATCTCTTTAACTGTTCATTATTTGTTAAATTACTACCAAAAGAGACGGCCATCTTGTATTCTCGGTGCTGATCCTTAAATCCCAGGGAAGATAACCCATATTCGCCTCCCAGGTACAGAGTACCACCAGCCTGCTTCTTTTGGGAGACACGTGGTCCAAATTTAGTCTCTGATCTGAGGTCTATACTTTCTATCAGAAGCTAGTTTGTTACAACATAATAACTATACAGATCGTCACCGCCTGATTGTGGAGAAGATTAGTGTGTATTGTGACTATTTGCTGATTCTGTGTTAAGTGTAAAATTGCCTTTGAAGTACCATGTGTATCAACCCACATGTGTCCTGTATCACATGAGCACCGCGTCGCCAGCTTAGTCACAAGGTTCAAGCAGTCTGAATGAACACTGTAAAATAAATACAGCTGTAAAATAACAGCTATGCTGTAACAATAATAGAAATAATATTTAAAAATAATCATAGAATAAACAAATATTTATGTAAATAAGCACTGAAGTCTGTGTTTATTTTACCATGTCTCACTTCTCACCTCACACGCCTGGCCATGACTATCCTAGCAACCACTCTCGGGCATATACGAGTAGCCTTGCACGTGCTCACTACATGTTGTCTACATGTGCTTGAAGCGGAGGTGAAAGGATATTGCCACAAAGCCTTGCTGTCGCCGGAGATTCTGCTAGGCCGTCATCGTCTAGCTTTAAATGGTATGAATGGTATGGAATGTGAAAGTCGGGTGGTGGCAGCCACGGTGAGTGGATGTGTTTGGTCACTCCGGCCTGCTGATTTGCACCTGGCGTTTGTTGTGGGTTAGGTGGAATAAACACCTGTTGGGTTATTCCTGCTAGTGGTTATTCCACTTGCTTGCAGGGTGACGCTGGTTTGCCGGAATGGTGCTGTATTCCTCCCCGCTCCGGCGCTCTGCGTCAGTGGACGTTAACATTCTCAGAGAGTGTCGCTTCTGCTGGAATCTGTGATGTGCTTTATGTCGTCTTAAGCTTGTAAATTGAGGAGTTGATCGACTTTCAAGTCCTACGCAACAACAATGTGGTCGTCAAGTTTGCCATGTCTGTGTGCTTTCATAACTTTATGGGTAAATATGTCGGTCAGGATGTGCAATTAAATGCCAGAAATACTTCTGTGAATATCAAGAATTTAAGTTTGAACTACACTTATGTTATGGTGAGGAACACACCATATGAATTGCCAGATGACACTTTGCGGCATGTGCTTGCCCATTATAGCCAAGCGGTGGAGGTTCGTATGAATTACCATTCTAATGAGTGCTACTGTGGGTGGCGTGAGTGCGGTGACCTCTGCATATTGATGTGCTGAGGGTGATTGTGCCGTGTCATCTGGGATTGTGTTACGGACCTCTGAGGTCCATGCAGAAGAGGTGGCAAGTGCGGCCGATTCTGCCAGACCCCATATGGTGGACGGCGAAGAATGTTGTGGTGCAGTAAACACTGTGCTGGGTAATTCGGGTTTCAACAGTGTTGAGATGGTTGGCCGGGAGGATGCGGTTGTCTTGATGGATGCACCGGCCCCGTGAGACGAGCCTCCTTTATGGGGACGTGAGACATGTGAAAGGACTTGGAGATGCCCAACAGCTGCTGAAGATATGTGGTGGATTTTCAGTGTGGCTGGTTGAGGAGGGTCAGTGCATGGGTGATGGTCCACAGGTGGACGATGCCTCGCCTGTCAATGTGCCTGTGCCTGGTGCTCCCATTGTGTGAGGTATTACGGTAGTGTCTGGTATTCCTGGGGGAGGGGTGTTGATGTGCCTCCTGATAGTGGCAGATTCTCTGATGCGCTGGCTGATGCGGAAAGGTGGGGCGTGGTGTGAGATTAGGCAGCGCCCGCCGAAGAGAGAAGGGTTGAAGTTGATTTACGGAGGGGTTCTGTTGACTTCCTTGTTTGTGATAACCGGCCGATTTAGGGTTTGCTTACTCAGGTTGACTGTGAGAATCACCCAGGGTGACGTGCTTCTCCTTCTTCTTCTGTTTGTGATGCCTCGAACACTGAATTGTGCAACGATTATTGTGAATGGGCTCATCTGCCATGTTAAGCAACTTCATCTTGTATTACTGGCTAAATTTCAGAGACTGGATGTGATTTGCGTTCAGGAACATAATGTTTCATGTGTTCAGAAGTTGGGTGCCCTGAAATGTTTTTTGAGATATTGTTAAACCCGCGCTTATTCTCGAAGGGAGGAACGATGATTTTGGTGGCAAAATGGGCAGTTATATGTATTCTCGGTTCGGAAGTGGACGACACCGGGAAGGGGTCATTTGCTCATGTGTTTTGTTTCTGGGGATGATGTTTCCCCTTTTTGAACGTGTATGCTCCTTTTGGTTCTAACCAGAGGCAGGAGAGGGAGGAATTGTATTCCTCTGGATTGCTGTACTTGTTGCGTAATGATTCTCGGTGTATCATATTTGGTGGTGATTTTAACTGTGTGACCTCGGAGAGGGACTGTAGCACCAATTCCCAGGCAGCTGTATTGAAGGCTTTGGTTCAAACGGTGTCATGTGTTGGTCTCTGTGATACTTATAGCATTGCTTGGTGCTTCCATGGTACACTTATGTTCAGCACGCATATGGTTCTAGGAATGATAGAATGTACCTGCATGGCCGGTATGATAAGGTTCTTAGCTGTGATACGGTCCCTGTTAGTTTTACTGATCACTGCATGGTGGTCGGGGGGTTAATGATCGGGAGTTGGATGGGGATGGTGCAAGTTGAACTCCAGTTTGCTTTAATGCCCGGATGATGTCTGTACAATTCGGGAGCTGTGGGGCGGTTAGTACGTTTAAAGGGACTTTTAATTGCCTCCTGGATTGGTGGGATGAATGTAAGACAGAGTGAAAACGGTGGTTCATGGTGTGGTGGTCAGTGGAGAAGTTTGGGCTTTTGTGCTTGTTCCAGGCGAGGTTCAAGCCATTGTACGACTTGATGGACTGTGGTATGGACAAATTTAATGAGATTACGTCGCTGAAAGCCCGCATTAACGGGGTTACAGGCGAGTTTTCTGGAGGGGGTCAATGTTCAGTTTCGCAATAGTGAGAGGACTAGATGGTGAGACGGCTTCCTCTTATCTGCTGGAGTGGCAAGGAGAAGAAGGCGGAGGTCTCGAAGATGATGATGGGTATTTGATTGGATGATAGTGTGGTGTTTACAAATATCATGCATTATGCTGTATGAGGGGTTGCTTGGAGGAGCTCTATAGGAAGGTGAGGGGGAGAGACTGATCGAAAGGGTGAGCTTCTTGCCAACTGTTCGAAGGTGCTGTCCATGGAGGATAATCTCCCACTGCTAGCAGAGGTTTCTGCTGCTGAGGTGTGGGATGTGGTGCGTGGTTTGGCGAAGGGTAGGTCACCTGGTAGGGAGATATGGCTGACCGGCCGAGTTTTATGTGAGCTTGTGGGAGGTGATTCGCTGTGATTTTGGGCAGGTGGTGGGGCATTGTTTCCGACATGAGGTGATCAGTAGGTCCCAGTCTTACGGTATTGTTCGGCTCCTTCCGAAATCGGAGAATTTGCAGGATTTGAGCAATTGGAGGCCTCTTTCCTTGTTAAATCAATATTATAAAATAATATCAAAACTGTTGGTGAACCATTTGAGGCTTGTTTTGGATCGTATTGGGTCGCTGGAACTGTTTTGTGGTGTGCCTCAGCATTCGATTGTGAATTGCAATAATCTCATTCGGGACGTTGTGCATCACATTACTGTGAATAATATTCAATCTTCGAGGTTGAATTTGGATTGGTCTAAGACCTTTGACCGAATTGACTTTGAGTTTATGTTCCAGTTTCTGCATCGGGTGGGTGTGAATAAGGCTGAGGATGAGGATGTTGTATCGTGGGTGTTGGAGTAGTGTATGTATCAATAGGTTACCGAGTTCTCCCTTTGCCATTGAGCGCTTGTTCGGCAGGGTTGCCTGTATGTGTTTTTTTCAGAAACCCCCTTTATTTAGCAGTGAAGAGGAGTGCTTTAATAGTTTTGCTGTCCTTGCCGAAATTAATGTTTCTTCCAGTTATTAGGAATGCTGATGACTCCAATATATATATATCGGATGGGGCTTCTGTGTTCGCTGTCCTGTATGTATTGGTGATGTTTGAAAATAGGGAGAAGACATGTATGATGGGGCATGGTCGTTTGGCTTCAAAGTTCACTTAGAAAAGTGCTTGGGTTCGAGTGGTGGAGTGTATTAAGACACTTGGGGTTATGTTGTGCCAATCTTATGAGTTGGCGGTGAGGAGGAACTTGGAGGGTGTTTTGCGCAGTGTAGCGATGTCTCTCCTGTCGGCGAGATGGTTGACCCTGTACCAAAAGGCGGTTATGGTGAATTGTATGTTGCTCTTGAAAGTTTCGTTTGTGGCTCACTGTTTGCCGCTTAGTAGACGGGTGGAGATGGAAATTGATAAAGTGATTTGCCTATATAAGATGTGGCAGGTACCAGCCTATCAGTTGGTAGCCGTTATGTCTCAGTAGGAGGAAAGGGGGGGACAGGTGTCCAGAATGTGTTTTATAAGTCGTTGACTATTTTGGGTGTAACAGCTATGCGGGAGCTATTGACTTGGGATTGTGTGAGCATTCTGGGGCATTATTATTGTAAACTACATGCAGGTTATTTGGTGAACATGCCAGCATACAGTGATGATGCCTTTGTTACCCCTCTCTATTACTTTTGTGTGATTGACGTTTTGCGGAGTATTTGCATTGTTAGGGATTCTGTGTTCTTGCCGTGCAAAAGGGTGTATGAGTTCCTGGTCCCCAGTGGGTCACCTGTGGAGGAGGTGGCGTTCCCTCTCTTTAATTGGGCGAGATGTGGGGGAATGTAAATGTTAAATATATTTAACCTCGACAACGGGAACTGGTGTACAGGTACTGCAACGAGTCCGTCCCTACTAATGCTCGACTCCACTTGTTGGGTATTAGGGGTAGTGACAAGTGTGATTTTTGTGATGGTCTCGTGATAAAGATGTTTTCTATATTTGTGAAGATAGAGCGGCTCTCGTGGCCTGGTTGAGGGGCATACTTGCCGCTATGTGTGGAGCTCATGTCATTGTTGACCTCTTGGGGTTGTTAATGTTTAGTTTCTACTCCTTCAGAGTGAAGGTTTATAATACTTTGGAGGTGTTACTATCAGATTATATGTTTTGCCTCTAGATTGGGAGGCTGGAAGGATATTCTGTGGACAAGAACCTGCAGTTTTTGCAGGATCAGGTTCGGTAGAATGCTTTGGGTTTAAGGATGTTGCATGGGGATGGTATGATAAGACATATTACTTATAGCTATGTAAGTGTTTTGTAGTCTTACTTTGCTTTCATGCCATCTTGTTTAGGTTGGGAATATTAACTGTGTTTTGATCACAAATGTTAGATTTTTGTGTGTATGTGTGCTCTGCCTTTTATTCCTATGACTGTTAATGTTTGAGTTATGTTTTTGTGTTTTAGTGTGTGCTTATTACTGTGGTAGTTGTTATTGATTAAGATTTGCGTATTTTCTTCTGTATTTTCCGGTACTATGGTTTGCGAACTTATGTACTTGCGTTATGTACCGGTACCTTTGTGTGTGTTCCTAGTTGTGTAATATTTTATTATGACTCCCTTGTTATTAATGTACTTAGAACTTTCCTCTTCCCATGGTTGATAAGTTTCTTGTCATGCTGTGGTGGTATTGAATTATTTGTTGTTTATACTATTGTCTGTGTTTGTTTGACATTATCCTGTTATATGTAGTTTGCTACGTACGAGATATTTTGGGTGTTTTCTTTTAAATACATATAATATTATGTTTATTTTAAATAAAGATATAAAAAATGGGATGGAATGTGTGAAGACCATTCATAACTGAGTAAATTTACATTGTCTCTACGATTTAGTTAGTTTTGCCTCCGGTGTTTTATTTGAGTGATCGACCGACCGATTACATATATTTACTTGTACGCCAGACACAGAAGGGGCGTTGAACAATTGAGTACCCGCTCGTCACACCTGCCTGGTGACGTTAAAACACATGTTAAGCTGTAGGAGCATTTGCGTAATCCAACACATGTTTAGTCTCAGTGACGCGTATCATTTGCAGATATTAATTGTTTCACTGACTTGTCATAGTGACCTGTATTAATTCCATGCTCTAATATCATCTCGGTGACTAATTATCTCAGGAAGTGTTATTAGTGTCTTATTGACATGCAATCTCTTTCAGTGATTATTAGTGTCTGTGTGAATCGTGTCATTAATCATTGTGAGATTAAATCAGTGCTTGGTTATTACTTGGTTTCAGTACTTCGTTATTGACAATGATTATTATGTAATACACAATTATTATGTAATGCACAGTTATTATGTAATTACGTATTACATTACCTTAGGTGGTATTGATCGCCAAGGAGCATTTCAGGAGTTGATTCTTACGCATATGTACAGTTGTGTCTCTGATCAATATTCCTTAATGTTATTGCCAGTGTCGGGTGCAGTTGAGATCAGAGCGTTCACGAGTGTTCAGTCCGAGTGTTCACGAGTCCGAGTGTTCACGAGTGTTCAGTCCGAGTGTCCACGAGTGTTCACTCTGAGTGTTCACGAGTGTTCAGTCCGAGTGTTCACGAGTCCGAGTGTTCAGTCCGTGTGTACAGTCAGTGTTCACGAGTGTTCAGTCAGAGTGTTCACGAGTCCGAGTGTTCAGTCCGAGTGTTCACGAGTGTTCAGTCCGAGTGTTCACGAGTGTTCACTCTGAGTGTTCAGTCCGAGTGTTCACGAGTCCGAGTGTTCAGTCCGAGTGTTCAGTCCGAGTGTTCACGAGTTTTCAGTCCGAGTGTTCAGTCCGAGTGTTCACTCTGAGTGTTCACTCTGAGTGTTCACGAGTGTTCAGTCCAAGTGTTCACGAGTGTTCAGTCCGAGTGTTCAGTCCGAGTGTTCACGAGTGTTCAGTCTGCTCAGTTTGTGGCGAAGCATGAGAGCAGAGACTCAGTGTCTCAGGCGTGCTAGCGCCTTGGGAACGCCGTGTTCTGTGCGCTCCTTGTACCCTGCCAAACCCTTATCGTTACGGTCCCTATTTTTGTTAGAAAGTTTTCATGGCGTGTTTGAAAGTTGTTTCAACTTGTTGTTATATTGGTTGCTACAACTTGTTAAAATATGATACAACCTGTTCGTGAGTTGTAGCAACTTCGTCGCGTGTTTGGCGAAGGGAATAATATAATATAGCCTTTGTTATATTCAGGTTATATTGTTATATAGCCAAAATATAGCCAATGCCAATGTGACTCTCTTGATTCACATAACGAATCCATATTGTCTACTAATAAGTGGGAACAGGCTCCGGGTATCGATCCCCCACAACCTACAGGAGGTGACGGTGTGACTGCTGGGAGATGAATGCCTTGCGAAGCTCTCATTCTCAGATGTGGCGAGCCTCGGTACTGGTGAGCCTCGGTACGGGTGAGCCTCGGTACTAGTGAGCCTCGGTACTGGTGAGCCTCGGTACTGGTGAGCCTCGGTACTGGTGAGCCTCGGTACTGGCCAGCCTCGGTACTGTCCAGCCTCGGTACTGGCCAGCCTCGGTACTGGCCAGCCTCGGTACTGGTGAGCCTCGGTACTGGTGAGCCTCGGTACAGGCCAGCCTCGGTACTGGCCAGCCTCGGTACGGGTGAGCCTCGGTACTGGCCAGCCTCGGTACTGGTGAGCCTTGGTACTGGCGAGCCTCGATACTGGCCAGCCTCGGTACTGGTGAGCCTCGATACTGGCCAGCCTCGGTACTGGTGAGCCTTGGTACTGGTGAGCCTCGGTACTGGTGAGCCTCGGTACTGGTGAGCCTCGGTACTGGTGAGCCTCGATACTGGCCAGCCTCGGTACTGGTGAGCCTTGGTACTGGCGAGCCTCGGTACTGGTGAGCCTCGGTACTGGTGAGCCTCGGTACTGGCCAGCCTCGGTACTGGTGAGCCTCGGTACTGGTGAGCCTCGGTACTGGTGAGCCTCGGTACTGGCCAGCCTCGGTACTGGTGAGCCTCGGTACTGGCCAGCCTCGGTACTGGCCAGCCTCGGTACTGGCCAGCCTCGGTACTGGCGAGCCTCGGTACTGGTGAGCCTCGGTACTGGCGAGCCTCGGTACTGGTGAGCCTCGGTACTGGTGAGCCTCGGTACTGGTGAGCCTCGGTACTGGCCAGCCTCGGTACTGTCCAGCCTCGGTACTGGCCAGCCTCGGTACTGGCCAGCCTCGGTACTGGTGAGCCTCGGTACTGGTGAGCCTCGGTACTGGCCAGCCTCGGTACTGGTGAGCCTCGGTACTGGCCAGCCTCGGTACTGGTGAGCCTCGGTACTGGCCAGCCTCGGTACTGACGAGCCTCGGTACTGGCTAGCCTCGGTACTGGTGAGCCTCGATACTGGCCAGCCTCGGTACTGGCCAGCCTCGGTACTGGTGAGCCTCGGTACTGGTGAGCCTCGGTACTGGTGAGCCTCGGTACTGGTGAGCCTCGGTACTGGCGAGCCTCGGTACTGGTGAGCCTCGGTACTGGCGAGCCTCGGTACTGGTGAGCCTCGGTACTGGCCAGCCTCGGTACTGGTGAGCCTCGGTACTGGCGAGCCTCGGTACTGGCCAGCCTCGGTACTGGCCAGCCTCGGTACTGGTGAGCCTCGGTACTCGCCAGCCTCGGTACTGGTGAGCCTCGGTACTGGTGAGCCTCGGTACTGGCCAGCCTCGGTACTGGCGAGCCTCGGTTCTGGCCTGCCTCGGTACTGGCCAGCCTCGGTACTGGCCAGCCTCGGTACTGGCGAGCCTCGGTACTGGTGAGCCTCGGTACTGGCCAGCCTCGGTACTGGCCAGCCTCGGTACTGGCCAGCCTCGGTACTGGCCAACCTCGGTACTGGTGAGCCTCGGTACTGGCGAGCCTCGGTACTGGTGAGCCTTGGTACTGGCCAGTCTCGGTACTGGCCAGCCTCGGTACTGGCCAGCCTCGGTACTGCTGAGCCTCGGTACTGGTGAGCCTCGGTACTGGCGAGCCTCGGTACTGGTGAGCCTCGGTACTGGTGAGCCTCGGTACTGGCCAGCCTCGGTACTGGTGAGCCTCGGTACTGGTGAGCCTCGGTACTGGTGAGCCTCGGTATTGGTGAGCCTCGGTACTGGCCAGCCTCGGTACTGGTGAGCCTCGGTACTGGCCAGCCTCGGTACTGGCGAGCCTCGGTACTGGTGAGCCTCGGTACTGGCCTGCCTCGGTACTGGCCAGCCTCGGTACTGGTGAGCCTCTGTACTGGCCAGCCTCGATACTGGACAGCCTCGGTACTGGCCAGCCTCTGTACTGGCCAGCCTCGGTACTGGCCGGCCTCGGTACTGGCCGGCCTCGGTACTGGCCGGCCTCGGTACTGGCCAGCCTCGGTACTGGCCGGCCTCGGTACTGGCCAGCCTCGGTACTGGCCAGCCTCGGTACTGGCCGGCCTCGGTACTGACCGGCCTCGGTACTGGCCGGCCTCGGTACTGGCCGGCCTCGGTACTGGCCAGCCTCGGTACTGGCCAGCCTCGGTACTGGCCAGCCTCGGTACTGGCCAGCCTCGGTACTGGCTGCTCTCGCACACTTTAGTTACCGCTACTGATACTCTGGACAGTAACCACCATTGGGATGCCTGCCGTGGCATCCAGTGCAGTGGTTGCTGTTACGATAATCAGAGAGAGTTAAAGAGAAAAGTGTTGGCGTGTGAGGACACAAGTGTTGGAGTGTGAGGACACATGTGTTGGAGTGTGAGGACACATGTGTTGGAGTGTGAGGACACATGTGTTGGAGTGTGAGGACACAAGTGTTGGAGTGTGAGGAGGTGTTGGAGTGTGAGGACACAAGTGTTGGAGTGTGAGGAGACAACTGTTGGAGTGTGAGGACACAAGTGTTGGAGTGTGAGGACACATGTGTTGGAGTGTGAGGACACAAGTGTTGGAGTGTGAGGACACATGTGTTGGAGTGTGAGGAGGTGTTGGAGTGTGAGGAGACAACTTTTGGAGTGTGAGGACACAAGTGTTGGAGTGTGAGGACACAAGTGTTAGAGTGTGAGGACACATGTGTTGGAGTGTGAGGACACAAATGTTAGAGTGTGAGGACACAAATGTTAGAGTGTGAGGACACAAGTGTTGGAGTGTGAGGACACAAGTGTTGGAGTGTGAGGACACAAGTGTTGGAGTGTGAGGACACAAGTGTTGGAGTGTGAGGACACAAGTGTTGGAGTGTGAGGACACAAGTGTTGGAGTGTGAGGACACAAGTGTTGGAGTGTGAGGACACATGTGTTGGAGTGTGAGGAGGTGTTGGAGTGTGAGGACACAAGTGTTGGAGTGTGAGGACACAAGTGTTGGAGTGTGAGGACACAAGTGTTGGAGTGTGAGGACACGAGTGTTGGAGTGTGAGGACACAAGTGTTGGAGTGTGAGGACACAAGTGTTGGAGTGTGAGGACACAAGTGTTGGAGTGTGAGGACACAAGTGTTGGAGTGTGAGGACACAAGTGTTGGAGTGTGAGGACACATGTGTTGGAGTGTGAGGACACATGTGTTGGAGTGTGAGGAGGTGTTGGAGTGTGAGGACACAAGTGTTGGAGTGTGAGGACACAAGTGTTGGAGTGTGAGGACACAAGTGTTGGAGTGTGAGGACACAAGTGTTGGAGTGTGAGGACACAAGTGTTGGAGTGTGAGGACACAAGTGTTGGAGTGTGAGGACACAAGTGTTGGAGTGTGAGGACACAAGTGTTGGAGTGTGAGGACACATGTGTTGGAGTGTGAGGAGGTGTTGGAGTGTGAGGACACAAGTGTTGGAGTGTGAGGACACATGTGTTGGAGTGTGAGGACACATGTGTTGGAGTGTGAGGAGGTGTTGGAGTGTGATTACACATGTGTTGGAGTGTGAGGACACAAGTGTTGGTGTGTGAGGACACAAGTGTTGGAGTGTGAGGACACAAGTGTTGGTGTGTGAGGACACAAGTGTTGGAGTGTGAGGACACAAGTGTTGGAGTGTGAGGACACAAGTGTTGGAGTGTGAGGACACAAGTGTTGGAGTGTGAGGACACAAGTTTTGGAGTGTAAGGACACAAGTGTTGGAGTGTGAGGACACAAGTGTTGGAGTGTGAGGACACATGTGTTGGAGTGTGAGGACACATGTGTTGGAGTGTGAGGACACAAGTGTTGGAGTGTGAGGACACAAGTGTTGGAGTGTGAGGACACAAGTTTTGGAGTGTGAGGACACATGTGTTGGAGTGTGAGGACACAAGTGTTGGAGTGTGAGGACACAAGTGTTGGAGTGTGAGGACACAAGTTTTGGAGTGTGAGGACACATGTGTTGGAGTGTGAGGACACAAGTGTTGGAGTGTGAGGACACATGTGTTGAAGTGTGAGGACACAAGTGTTGGAGTGTGAGGACACAAGTGTTGGAGTGTGAGGACACATGTGTTGGAGTGTGAGGACACAAGTGTTAGAGTGTGAGGACACAAGTGTTGGAGTGTGAGGAGGTGTTGGAGTGTGAGGACACATGTGTTGGAGTGTGAGGACACAAGTGTTGGAGTGTGTGCACACAGACAAACGAACACACGACACAAACAAAGCTCCACCTCGTCTATAATGATACATATCTATCAAGTATTATGTCTATAATCTATATAAATAAAAATGAAACTGTTCGTTTGTTCAAAATCGCTAATCTCCGAAAGTTCTTCATCGATTGCTTTTAAATTTTCACACAACGTTCCATTCACATCCAATCAGGTTTTTATATACATAATATATAGATGTCACGTCTGTGACGGGAAAAACATGTTTTTCTGAAAACTATGTTTTCATGTGTTTTTCATTTGTGAGTGAAATCTTGGAAACCTTTTACCGATTGCTTTGAAATTTTGACACAACGTTGCATTCAAATAGGTACGTGTTTTTATATACCAACTATATACATGCCTCACCTGTGACTGGAAAAAAACATGTTTTTTTTTTTGAGAAACAAAGCCATCTGTTGGATGTTAGAGCATGCTGTAATGCTATAATCACATGCTGTAATGCTATAATCACATGCTGTAATGCTATAATCACATGCTGTAATGCTATAATCACATGCTGTAATCTTCTAAAGTTCTTCACCGTTTGCTGTGAAATTTTTACTCAACGTTCCATTCGAATACGCGCATGGATTTTATACATACTATAGCAACATCTGTGACAGGTAAAAACAATTTTTTTTAAACAGAGCCATCTGTTGCTCGCAAGAGAAGCACACGCTATACTAAATATGTTACGATTCCATTTCAGTGTTTCCGGTTGCATTGATAAATAGAATTTTCATAAATTTCGATTTATTTTCATTTTGATTTAATTATTTTGTGAGACAATGCATTGGAATTGAGCTGTGTTGTTTACCATACCGTTCATTTCGTGAGCATAGGTATAGATGCCACACCTGTGACAGGTAAAACCATGCTTTGTTTGAAAATCAGCACCATTTGTTGCACGCAAGAGCAACACTCGTCATACTAAATATGTTACGACTCCATATAAGTGTTTCCGATTGCATTGATGAATAGAAATTTCATCAGTTTCGATTTATTTTCATTTTGATTTCATTATTTTGTGTGACATTGCCTTGGGGTAGTGGATAATGGTGGGGAGGACGAGGGGACAGGGGAGTGGGGAATGGTGGGGAGGACGAGGGGACAGGGGAGTGGGGGATGGTGGGGAGGACGAGGGGACAGGGGAGTGGGGGATGGTGGGGAGGACGAGGGGACAGGGGAGTGGGGGATGGAGGGGAGGACGAGAGGATGGGGGAATGGAGAATAGTTGGAAGGACGAGGGGAGAATGGTGGGGAGGATGGGGGAACAGGGAAGGGTTGCTGTGGCTCAGGAACACGCATGCGTTGCTGAGCCACAGCAACGCGTTGCCGGGTACAGCTAGTTTTACCAATATATTAATATCCTCTTCGATATACTAAACAATGGAATACAATGGGTATATTCTCATTCGCCAGTTTAATGCCAATCTATGCAATAGTAATAGAGTCGGTTGACTGTATGAGTATTTTTGATGCTGTGGGATTTGTTGATGTAAATACATGGAATTCCTAAAAGCCAGAGTGGATGGATGTCAATAGCCGCGTGAGGCAGGGTAATGGGCGCATTGCCGTCCTGAATTTAAATAAAAAAACTTTGATGGTAAAGCGACCAAAAATACCAGCAACTTTGCAGACGACAATAAACTGCAAAAAAAGCTTCAATTCCTGGTGGCAAAATGACAAATGTTGTTTAAGGTTGATAAACGTAAAATGTTGAGCTTTTAAGGACAGAGAGCAATGTAAAATACCACATTTATTTTCCACCAAGACTATTATTCATCCAGCACAACAGCTGTTCTTTGATTATACTAGTGGTCCCTCCATTACCATGGGGGTCCCTCAACCACCCAGTGGTCCCTCCATTACCATGGGGGTCCCTCAACCACCCAGTGGTCCCTCCACTACCCAGTGGTCCCTCCATTACCATGGGGGTCCCTCAACCACCCAGTGGTCCCTCCATTACCATGGGGGTCCCTCAACCACCCAGTGGTCCCTCCATTACCATGGGGGTCCCTCAACCACCCAGTGGTCCCTCCATTACCATGGGGGTCCCTCAACCACCCAGTGGTCCCTCCATTAGCATGGGGGTCCCTCAACCACCCAGTGGTCCCTTCACTACCCAGTAGTCCCTCCACCACCCAGTGGTCCCTCCATTAGCATGGGGGTCCCTCAACCACCCAGTGGTCCCTCCATTAGCATGGGGGTACCTCAACCACCCAGTGGTCCCTCCATTAGCATGGGGGTCCCTCAACCACCCAGTGGTCCCTTCACTACCCAGTAGTCCCTCCACCACCCAGTGGTCCCTCCACCACCCAGTGGTCCCTACACCACCCAGTGGTCCCTCCACCACCCAGTGGTCCCTACACCACCCAGTAGTCCCTCCACCACCCAGTGGTCCCTCCACCACCCAGTGGTCCCTCCACCACCCAGTGGTCCCTCCTCCACCCAGTAGTCCCTCCACCACCCAGTAGTCTCCACCACCCAGTGGGCCCTCCACCACCCAGTGGTCCCTCCACCACCCAGTGGTCCCTCCACCACCCAGTGGTCCCTCCACCACCCAGTGGTCCCTCCACCACCCAGTGGTCCCTCCACCACCCAGTAGTCCCTCCACCACCCAGTGAGCCCTCCACCACCCAGTGGTCCCTCCACCACCCAGGAGTCCCTCCACCACCCAGTGGGCCCTCCACCACCCAGTGGTCCCTCCACCACCCAGTGGTCCCTCCACCACCCAGTGGTCCCTCCACCACCCAGTAGTCCCTCCACCACCCAGTGAGCCCTCCACCACCCAGTGGTCCCTCCACCACCCAGTAGTCCCTCCACCACCCAGTGGGCCCTCCACCACCCAGTGGGCCCTCCACCACCCAGTAGTCCCTCCACCACCCAGTGGTCCCTCCATCACTTAGTGGTCCCTCCACTACCCAGTGGTCCCTCCACCACCCAGTGATCCCTCCACCACCCAGTGGTCCCTTCACTACAAAAGTGTTCCCTTCACTACAAAAGTGGTCCCTTCACTACAAAAGTGGTCCCTCCAATACAATAGTGGTCCCTACACCACCCAGTGGTCCCTTCACTACAAAAGTGTTCCCTTCACTACAAAAGTGGTCCCTTCACTACAAAAGTGGTCCCTGAAATACAATAGTGGTACCTACACCACCCAGTGGTCCCTCCACCACCCAATGGTCCCTCCACCACCCTGTGGTCCCTCCACCACCCTGTGGTCCCTCCACCACCCAGTAGTCCCTCCACCACCCAGTGGTCCCTCCACCACCCAGTAGTCCCTCCACCACCCAGTAGTCCCTCCACCACCCAGTGGTCCCTCCCCCACCACCCAGTGGTCCCTCCACCACCCAGTGGTCCCTCCACCACCCAGTAGTCCCTCCACCACCCAGTAGTCCCTCCACCACCCAGTGGTCCCTCCCCCACCACCCAGTGGTCCCTCCACCACCCAGTGGTCCCTCCACCACCCAGTGATCCCTCCACCACCCAGTGGTCCCTCCACCACCCAGTGGTCCCTCCACCACCCAGTAGTCCCTCCACCACCCAGTGGTCCCTCCACCACCCAGTGGTCCCTCCACCACCCAGTGGTCCCTCCACCACCCCGTAGTCCCTCCACCACCCAGTAGTCCCTCCACCACCCAGTGGTCCCTCCACCACCCAGTGGTCCCTCCACCACCCAGTAGTCCCTCCACCACCCAGTAGTCCCTCCACCACCCAGTGGTCCCTCCCCCACCACCCAGTGGTCCCTCCCCCACCACCCAGTGGTCCCTCCACCACCCAGTGGTCCCTCCACCACCCAGTAGTCCCTCCACCACCCAGTAGTCCCTCCACCACCCAGTGGTCCCTCCACCACCCAGTGGTCCCTCCACCACCCAGTGGTCCCTCCACCACCCAGTGGTCCCTCCTCCTCCCAGTAGTCCCTCCACCACCCAGTGGTCCCTCCACCACCCAGTGGTCCCTCCACCACCCAGTGGTCCCTCCACCACCCAGTGATCCCTCCACCACCCAGTGGTCCCTCCACCACCCAGTGGTCCCTCCACCACCCAGTAGTCCCTCCACCACCCAGTAGTCCCTCCACCACCCAGTAGTCCCTCCACCACCCAGTGGTCCCTCCACCACCCAGTGGTCCCTCCACCACCCAGTGGTCCCTCCACCACCCAGTGGTCCCTCCTCCTCCCAGTAGTCCCTCCACCACCCAGTAGTCCCTCCACCACCCAGTAGTCTCCACCACCCAGTGGGCCCTCCACCACCCAGTGGTCCCTCCACCACCCAGTAGTCCCTCCACCACCCAGTAGTCCCTCCACCACCCAGTGGTCCCTCCACCACCCAGTGGTCCCTCCTCCTCCCAGTAGTCCCTCCACCACCCAGTGGTCCCTCCACCACCCAGTAGTCCCTCCACCACCCAGTAGTCCCTCCACCACCCAGTAGTCTCCACCACCCAGTGGGCCCTCCACCACCCAGTAGTCCCTCCACCACCCAGTAGTCCCTCCACCACCCAGTGGTCCCTTCACCACCCAGTGGTCCCTCCACCACCCAGTGGTCCCTCCACCACCCAGTGGTCCCTCCACCACCCAGTGGTCCCTCCACCACCCAGTAGTCCCTCCACCACCCAGTAGTCCCTCCACCACCCAGTAGTCTCCACCACCCAGTGGGCCCTCCACCACCCAGTGGTCCCTCCACCACCCAGTGGTCCCTCCACCACCCAGTGGTCCCTCCACCACCCAGTGGTCCCTCCACCACCCAGTAGTCCCTCCACCACCCAGTAGTCCCTCCACCACCCAGTAGTCCCTCCACCACCCAGTGGTCCCTCCACCACCCAGTGGTCCCTCCACCACCCAGTGGTCCCTCCACCACCCAGTGGTCCCTCCACCACCCAGTAGTCCCTCCACCATCCAGTAGTCCCTCCACCACCCAGTAGTCTCCACCACCCAGTGGGCCCTCCACCACCCAGTGGTCCCTCCACCACCCAGTGGTCCCTCCACCACCCAGTGGTCCCTCCACCACCCAGTGGTCCCTCCACCACCCAGTGGTCCCTCCTCCTCCCAGTAGTCCCTCCACCACCCAGTGGTCCCTCCACCACCCAGTAGTCCCTCCACCACCCAGTAGTCCCTCCACCACCCAGTAGTCTCCACCACCCAGTGGGCCCTCCACCACCCAGTGGTCCCTCCACCACCCAGTGGTCCCTCCACCACCCAGTGGTCCCTCCACCACCCAGTGGTCCCTCCACCACCCAGTAGTCCCTCCACCACCCAGTAGTCCCTCCACCACCCAGTAGTCCCTCCACCACCCAGTAGTCTCCACCACCCAGTGGGCCCTCCACCACCCAGTGGACCCTCCACCACCCAGTGGTCCCTCCACCACCTAGTGGTCTCTTCACCACCCAGTGGTCCCTCCACCACCCAGTAGTCCCTCCACCACCCAGTAGTCCCTCCACCACCCAGTAGTCTCCACCACCCAGTGGGCCCTCCACCACCCAGTGGTCCCTCCACCACCCAGTGGTCCCTCCACCACCCAGTGGTCCCTCCACCACCCAGTGGTCCCTCCACCACCCAGTGGTCCCTCCACCACCCAGTAGTCCCTCCACCACCCAGTGAGCCCTCCACCACCCAGTGGTCCCTCCACCACCCAGTGAGCCCTCCACCACCCAGTGGTCCCTCCACCACCCAGTGGTCCCTCCACCACCCAGTGGTCCCTCCACCACCCAGTGGTCCCTCCACCACCCAGTAGTCCCTCCACCACCCAGTAGTCTCCACCACCCAGTGGGCCCTCCACCACCCAGTGGTCCCTCCACCACCCAGTGGTCCCTCCACCACCCAGTGGTCCCTCCACCACCCAGTGGTCCCTCCACCACCCAGTAGTCCCTCCACCACCCAGTAGTCCCTCCACCACCCAGTAGTCTCCACCACCCAGTGGGCCCTCCACCACCCAGTGGGCCCTCCACCACCCAGTGATCCCTCCACCACCCAGTGGTCCCTCCACCACCCAGTGGTCCCTCCACCACCCAGTAGTCCCTCCACCACCCAGTGGTCCCTCCACCACCCAGTAGTCCCTCCACCACCCAGTAGTCCCTCCACCACCCAGTGGTCCCTCCACCACCCAGTGGTCCCTCCACCACCCAGTGGTCCCTCCACCACCCAGTGGTCCCTCCTCCTCCCAGTAGTCCCTCCACCACCCAGTAGTCCCTCCACCACCCAGTAGTCTCCACCACCCAGTGGGCCCTCCACCACCCAGTGGTCCCTCCACCACCCAGTAGTCCCTCCACCACCCAGTAGTCCCTCCACCACCCAGTGGTCCCTCCACCACCCAGTGGTCCCTCCTCCTCCCAGTAGTCCCTCCACCACCCAGTGGTCCCTCCACCACCCAGTAGTCCCTCCACCACCCAGTAGTCCCTCCACCACCCAGTAGTCTCCACCACCCAGTGGGCCCTCCACCACCCAGTAGTCCCTCCACCACCCAGTAGTCCCTCCACCACCCAGTGGTCCCTTCACCACCCAGTGGTCCCTCCACCACCCAGTGGTCCCTCCACCACCCAGTGGTCCCTCCACCACCCAGTGGTCCCTCCACCACCCAGTAGTCCCTCCACCACCCAGTAGTCCCTCCACCACCCAGTAGTCTCCACCACCCAGTGGGCCCTCCACCACCCAGTGGTCCCTCCACCACCCAGTGGTCCCTCCACCACCCAGTGGTCCCTCCACCACCCAGTGGTCCCTCCACCACCCAGTAGTCCCTCCACCACCCAGTAGTCCCTCCACCACCCAGTAGTCCCTCCACCACCCAGTGGTCCCTCCACCACCCAGTGGTCCCTCCACCACCCAGTGGTCCCTCCACCACCCAGTAGTCCCTCCACCATCCAGTAGTCCCTCCACCACCCAGTAGTCTCCACCACCCAGTGGGCCCTCCACCACCCAGTGGTCCCTCCACCACCCAGTGGTCCCTCCACCACCCAGTGGTCCCTCCACCACCCAGTGGTCCCTCCACCACCCAGTGGTCCCTCCTCCTCCCAGTAGTCCCTCCACCACCCAGTGGTCCCTCCACCACCCAGTAGTCCCTCCACCACCCAGTAGTCCCTCCACCACCCAGTAGTCTCCACCACCCAGTGGGCCCTCCACCACCCAGTGGTCCCTCCACCACCCAGTGGTCCCTCCACCACCCAGTGGTCCCTCCACCACCCAGTGGTCCCTCCACCACCCAGTAGTCCCTCCACCACCCAGTAGTCCCTCCACCACCCAGTAGTCCCTCCACCACCCAGTAGTCTCCACCACCCAGTGGGCCCTCCACCACCCAGTGGTCCCTCCACCACCCAGTGGTCCCTCCACCACCTAGTGGTCTCTTCACCACCCAGTGGTCCCTCCACCACCCAGTAGTCCCTCCACCACCCAGTAGTCCCTCCACCACCCAGTAGTCTCCACCACCCAGTGGGCCCTCCACCACCCAGTGGTCCCTCCACCACCCAGTGGTCCCTCCACCACCCAGTGGTCCCTCCACCACCCAGTGGTCCCTCCACCACCCAGTGGTCCCTCCACCACCCAGTAGTCCCTCCACCACCCAGTGAGCCCTCCACCACCCAGTGGTCCCTCCACCACCCAGTGAGCCCTCCACCACCCAGTGGTCCCTCCACCACCCAGTGGTCCCTCCACCACCCAGTGGTCCCTCCACCACCCAGTGGTCCCTCCACCACCCAGTAGTCCCTCCACCACCCAGTAGTCTCCACCACCCAGTGGGCCCTCCACCACCCAGTGGTCCCTCCACCACCCAGTGGTCCCTCCACCACCCAGTGGTCCCTCCACCACCCAGTGGTCCCTCCACCACCCAGTAGTCCCTCCACCACCCAGTAGTCCCTCCACCACCCAGTAGTCTCCACCACCCAGTGGGCCCTCCACCACCCAGTGGGCCCTCCACCACCCAGTGGTCCCTCCACCACCCAGTGGTCCCTCCACCACCCAGTGGTCCCTCCACCACCCAGTGGTCCCTCCACCACCCAGTGGTCCCTCCACCACCCAGTAGTCCCTCCACCACCCAGTGAGCCCTCCACCACCCAGTGGTCCCTCCACCACCCAGGAGTCCCTCCACCACCCAGTGGGCCCTCCACCACCCAGTGGTCCCTCCACCACCCAGTGGTCCCTCCACCACCCAGTGGTCCCTCCACCACCCAGTGGTCCCTCCACCACCCAGTGGTCCCTCCACCACCCAGTGGTCCCTCCACCACCCAGTAGTCCCTCCACCACCCAGTAGTCTCCACCACCCAGTGGGCCCTCCACCACCCAGTGGTCCCTCCACCACCCAGTGGTCCCTCCACCACCCAGTGGTCCCTCCACCACCCAGTGGTCCCTCCACCACCCAGTGGTCCCTCCACCACCCAGTAGTCCCTCCACCACCCAGTGAGCCCTCCACCACCCAGTGGTCCCTCCACCACCCAGTGAGCCCTCCACCACCCAGTGGTCCCTCCACCACCCAGTGGTCCCTCCACCACCCAGTGGTCCCTCCACCACCCAGTGGTCCCTCCACCACCCAGTAGTCCCTCCACCACCCAGTAGTCTCCACCACCCAGTGGGCCCTCCACCACCCAGTGGTCCCTCCACCACCCAGTGGTCCCTCCACCACCCAGTGGTCCCTCCACCACCCAGTGGTCCCTCCACCACCCAGTAGTCCCTCCACCACCCAGTAGTCCCTCCACCACCCAGTAGTCTCCACCACCCAGTGGGCCCTCCACCACCCAGTGGGCCCTCCACCACCCAGTGGTCCCTCCACCACCCAGTGGTCCCTCCACCACCCAGTGGTCCCTCCACCACCCAGTGGTCCCTCCACCACCCAGTGGTCCCTCCACCACCCAGTAGTCCCTCCACCACCCAGTGAGCCCTCCACCACCCAGTGGTCCCTCCACCACCCAGGAGTCCCTCCACCACCCAGTGGGCCCTCCACCACCCAGTGGTCCCTCCACCACCCAGTGGTCCCTCCACCACCCAGTGGTCCCTCCACCACCCAGTAGTCCCTCCACCACCCAGTGAGCCCTCCACCACCCAGTGGTCCCTCCACCACCCAGGAGTCCCTCCACCACCCAGTGGGCCCTCCACCACCCAGTAGTCCCTCCACCACCCAGTGGTCCCTCCACCACCCAGTGGTCCCTCCACCACCCAGTAGTCCCTCCACCACCCAGTGGTCCCTTCACCACCCAGTGGTCCCTCCACCACCCAGTGGTCCCTCCACCACCCAGTGGTCCCTCCACCACCCAGTGGTCCCTCCACCACCCAGTGAGCCCTCCACCACCCAGTGGTCCCTCCACCACCCAGTGGTCCCTCCACCACCCAGTTGTCCCTCCACCACCCAGTAGTCTCCACCACCCAGTGGGCCCTCCACCACCCAGTGGGGTCTCCACCACCCAGTGGTCCCTCCACAACCCAGTGGTCCCTCCATCACTTAGTGGTCCCTCCACTACCCAGTGGTCCCTCCACCACCCAGTGATCCCTCCACCACCCAGTGGTCCCTCCACTACCCAGTGGTCCCTCCACCACCCAGTGGTCCCTCCACCACCCAGTGGTCCCTCCACCACCCAGTGGTCCCTCCACCACCCAGTGGTCCCTCCACCACCCAGTGGTCCCTCCACCACTCAGCATTTCCTCGCCACACAGTAATCCATTTATTACATCACACAACCCCGGCGATATGGGGTATAATTCCACTTATACATTGACCACTGTTCTCTGGTGCCTCTCAGAACCTCACCTCTTCTCCTCCGATGCCATTCAGAACCTCAGCTCCTCTCGTCTGGTGCCACTCAGAACCTGATCTTTCCTCTGGTTCCACTCAGAACCTCAGTTATACGCTATATGATACTCCTACTGTCTGGTACCCCTGACTGTCTGGTACTTCCGCTGTCTGGTTCTCTCACTGTCTGGTACTCCCACTGTCTGCTACTACCACTGTCTGGTACTCCCACTGTCTGGTACTCCCACTGTCTGGTACTCCCACTGTCTGGTACTCCCACTGTCTGTTACTCCCAATGTCTGGTGCTCCCACTGTCTGGTACTACCACTGTCTGGTACTCCCACTGTCTGGTACTCCCACTGTCTGGTACTCCCACTGTCTGGTACTCCCACTGTCTGGTACTCTCAGTCTGGTACTTCGACTGTCTAGTACTCTCACTGTCTGGTACTCCCACTGCCAGGTACTTCCAATGTCTGCGTACTCCCACTGTCTGGTACTCCCACTGTCTGGTACTCCCACTGTCTGGTACTCTCACTGTCTGGTACTCCCACTGTCTGTTACTCCCACTGTCTGGTACTCCCACTGTCTGGTACTCCCACTGTCTGGTACTCCCACTGTCTGGTACTCTCACTGTCTGGTACTCCCACTGTCTGGTACTCTCACTGTCTGGTGCTCTCACTGTCTGGTACTCTCACTGTCTGGTACTCCCACTGTCTGGTACTCCCACTGTCTGGTACTCCCACTGTCTGGTACGCCCACTGTCTGGTACTTCGACTGTCTAGTACTCTCACTGTCTGGTACTCCCACTGTCTGGTACTCTCACTGTCTGGTACTCTCACTGTCTGGTACTCCCACTGTCAGGTACTTCCACTGTCTGGTACTTCCACTGTCTGGTACTTCCACTGTCTGGTACTCTCACTGTCTGGTACTCTCACTGTCTGGTACTCTCACTGTCTGGTCCTCCCACTGTCTGGTAATCTCACTGTCTGGTACTCCCACTGTCTGGTACTCCCACTGTCTGGTACTCCCACTGTCAGGTACTCCCACTGTCTGGTACTCCCACTGTCTGGTACTCCCACTGTCTGGTACTCCCACTGTCTGGTACTCCCACTGTCTGGTACTCTCACTGTCTGGTACTCCCACTGTCTGGTACTCCCACTCTCTGGTACTTTCACTGTCTGGTACTCTCACTGTCTGGTACTCCCACTGTCAGGTACTCCCAGTGTCTGGTACTCCCACTGTCTGGTACTCCCTCTGTCTGGTACTCCCACTGTCTGGTACTCCCACTGTCTGGTACTCTCACTGTCTGGTACTCCCACTGTCTGGTACTCCCACTGTCTGGTACTTTCACTGTCTGGTACTTTCACTGTCTGGTACTCTCACTGTCTGGTACTCCCACTGTCAGGTACTCCCAGTGTCTGGTACTCCCACTGTCTGGTACTCTCACTGTCTGGTACTCTCACTGTCTGGTACTACCACTGTCTGGTACTCCCACTGTCTGGTACTCCCACTGTCTGGTACTCCCACTGTCTGGTACTCTCACTGTCTGGTACTCCCACTGTCTGGTACTCCCACTGTCTGGTACTCCCACTGTCAGGTACTTCCACTGTCTGGTACTCCCACTGTCAGGTACTCAAACTGTTTGGTACTCCCACTGTCTGGTACTCTCACTGTCTGGTACTCTCACTGTCTGGTACTCCCACTGTCTGGTACTCCCACTGTCTGGTACTCCCACTGTCTGGTACTCTCACTGTCTGGTACTCTCACTGTCTGGTACTCTCACTGTCTGGTACTCCCACTGTCTGGTACTCCCACTGTCAGGTACTCCCAGTGTCTGGTACTCCCACTGTCTGGTACTCCCACTGTCTGGTTCTCTCACTGTCTGGTACTCTCATTGTCTGGTACTCTCACTGTCTGGTACTCTCACTGTCTGGTACTCTCATTGTCTGGTACTCTCACTGTCTGGTACTGCCACTGTCTGGTACTCCCACTGTCTGGTACTCCTACTCTCTGGTACTCTCACTGTCTGGTACTCTCATTGTCTGGTACTCTCACTGTCTGGTACTCCCACTGTCAGGTACTCCCACTGTCTGGTACTCCTACTGTCAGGTACTCCCAGTGTCTGGTACTCCCACTGTCTGGTACTCTCACTTTCTGGTACTCTCACTGTCTGGTACTCCCACTGTCAGGTACTTCCACTGTCTGGTACTCTCACTGTCTGGTACTCTCTCTGTCTGGTACTCTCACTGTCTGGTACTCTCACTGTCTGGTACTCTCACTGTCTGGTACTCTCACTGTCTGGTACTCTCACTGTCTGGTACTCCCAGTGTCTGGTACTCCCACTGTCTGGTACTCCCACTGTCAGGTACTTCCACTGTCTGGTACTCCCACTGTCAGGTACTTCCACTGTCTGGTACTCCCACTGTCTGGTACTCCTACTGTCAGGTACTCCCACTGTCAGTTACTTCCACTGTCTGGTACTCCCACTGTCTGGAACTCCCACTGTCTGGTACTTCTACTGTCTGGTACTCCCACTGTCTGGTACTCCCACTGTCTGGTACTCCCACTGTCTGGTACGCCCACTGTCTGGTACTCCCACTGTCAGGTACTTCCACTGTCTGGTACTCCCACTGTCTGGTACTCCCACTGTCTGGTACTCCCACTGTCCGGTAGTCCCACTGTCAGGTACTTCCACTGTCTGGTACTCCCACTGTCTGGTACTCCCACTGTCAGGTACTTCCACTGTCTGGTACTTCCACTGTCTGGTACTCCCAGTGTCTGGTACTCCCACTGTCTGGTACTCCCACTGTCTGGTACTCTCACTGTCTGGTACTCCCACTGTCTGGTACTCCCACTGTCTGGTACTCCCACTGGTACTCACACTGTCTGGTACTCCCACTGTCTGGTACTCCCACTGTCTGGTACTCCCACTGTCTGGTACTCCCACTGTCTGGTACTCCTACTGTCTGGTACTCCCACTGTCTGGTACTCCCACTGTCTGGTACTCCCACTGTCAGGTACTCCCACTGTCTGGTACTCCCACTGTCTGGTACTCCCACTGTCTGGTACTCCCACTGTCAGGTACTCCCACTGTCTGGTACTCCCACTGTCTGGTACTCCCACTGTCTGGTACTCCCACTGTCTGGTACTCCCACTGGTACTCCCACTGTCTGGTACTCCCACTGTCAGGTACTCCCACTGTCTGGTATTCCCACTGTCTGGTACTCCCACTGTCTGGTACTCTCACTGTCTGGTACTCCCACTGTCTGGTACTCTCACTGTCTGGTACTCCCACTGTCTGGTACTCCCACTGTCAGGTACTCCCACTGTCTGGTACTCCCACTGTCTGGTACTCTCACTGTCTGGTACTCCCACTGTCTGGTACTCCCACTGTCTGGTACTCCCACTGTCTGGTACTCCCACTGTCTGGTACTCCCACTGTCAGGTACTCCCACTGTCTGGTACTCCCACTGTCTGGTACTCTCACTGTCTGGTACTCCCACTGTCTGGTCCTCCCACTGTCTGGTACTCCCACTGTCTGGTACTCCCACTGTCTGGTACTCCCACTGTCTGGTACTCTCACTGTCTGGTACTCCCACTGTCTGGTACTCCCACTGTCTGGTACTCCCACTGTCTGGTACTCCCACTGTCTGGTACTCCCACTGTCTGGTACTCCCACTGTCTGGTACTCCCACTGTCTGGTACTCCCACTGTCTGGTCCTCCCACTGTCTGGTACTCCCACTGGCTGGTACTTCCACTGTCTGGTACTCCCACTGTCTGGTACTCCCACTGTCTGGTACTCCCACTGTCTGCTACTCCCACTGTCCGGTACTCCCACTGTCTGGTACTCCCACTGTCTGGTACTCCTACTGTCTGGTACTCCCACTGTCTGGTACTCTCACTGTCTGGTACTCTCACTGTCTGGTACTCTCACTGTCTGGTACTCTCACTGTCTGGTACTCTCACTGTCAGGTACTCCCACTGTCTGGTACTCCCACTGTCTGGTACTCCCACTGTCTGGTACTCCCACTGTCTGGTACTCCCACTGTCTGGTACTCCCACTGGTACTCCCACTGTCTGGTACTCCCACTGTCTGGTACTCCCACTGTCTGGTACTCCCACTGTCTGGTACTCTCACTGTCTGGTACTCCCACTGTCTGGTACTCTCACTGTCTGGTACTCCCACTGTCTGGTACTCCCACTGTCTGGTACTCCCACTGTCAGGTACTCCCACTGTCTGGTACTCCCACTGTCTGGTACTCCCACTGTCTGGTACTCCCACTGGTACTCCCACTGTCTGGTACTCCCACTGTCTGGTACTCCCACTGTCTGGTACTCCCACTGTCTGGTACTCCCACTGTCTGGTACTCCCACTGTCTGGTCCTCCCACTGTCTGGTACTCCCACTGTCTGGTACTTCCACTGTCTGGTACTCCCACTGTCTGGTACTCCCACTGTCTGGTACTCCCACTGTCTGGTACTCCCACTGTCTGGTACTCCCACTGGTACTCCCACTGTCTGGTACTCCCACTGTCTGGTACTCCCACTGTCTGGTACTCCCACTGTCTGGTACTCTCACTGTCTGGTACTCCCACTGTCTGGTACTCCCACTGTCTGGTACTCCCACTGTCTGGTACTCCCACTGTCAGGTACTCCCACTGTCTGGTACTCCCACTGTCTGGTACTCCCACTGTCTGGTACTCCCACTGTCTGGTACTCCCACTGTCTGGTACTCTCCCTCTCGGATATATTTGTTTCTGGTTCTTCCCCTTTTCTGGCTTCGAACTCCCCCAGATTCAATCCTTTCCCAGTTTGTGTATTTCTCGGTTTTCCCCTTCTTTCACGGTTTTCCTCTTCTTTCACGGTTTTCCTCTTCTTTCACGGTTTTCCTCTTCTTTCACGGTTTTCCTCTTCTTTCACGGTTTTCATCTTCTTTCACGGTTTTCCTCTTCTTTCACGGTTTTCCTCTTCTTTCACGGTTTTCGTCTTCTTTCACGGTTCCCCTCTTCTGTCACAGTTCTACTCTTCTTTAACGGTTCTCCTCTTCTTTCACGGTTCCCCTCTTCTTTCACGGTTCTCCTCTTCTCCCTGGGTGTTTTCTCTCAAGATTCGTCCTTAGTGCTTATCGCCTTCTTAATTCTCCTCCACTCCCAATTCTCCCTTTACTCGATTCTTCACCTGCTCCTCTCTCCTCTCCATGGTTCTCTTCTCTCATTTATCTTCCGGTTCTCCCACTTTCTCCGGTTCCCCGTACAGCCGGTTCTCACGGGTCCCGGTTCGTCCCCTCCTGGTAATTACAACAGGGACGCAGTGTGGACTATCGACCATCACCGTCTCTCAGGTTATTGCCATGACGACCTGTGCGCGTCGCGAGACATTACACCGCGATATGGGGCGCTATTTCACGCCGCGAGAACCATTATATTGCGCTACGCAACGCTCTAGATGCGCTCTTTGTCACGCTAGAGCCTGGCGCTGCGGGAGGGCACACACACACACACACACGTCTGGGAGACGCTGTTCCTCACGCTCCATAGTGATGACGGTCGTTACACAGCTGCAGGGAGGTGCTGTCACGCGACACAGCTGCAGGGAGGCGCTGTGTCACGCGACACAGCTGCAGGGAGGCGCTGTGTCACGCGACACAGCTGCAGGGAGGCGCTGTGTCACGGAACACAGCTGCAGGGAGGCGCTGTCACGCTAAATGACACAGCTGCAGGGAGGCGCTGTCACGCTAATTGACACAGCTACAGGGTGGCGCTGTGTCACGCGACACAGCTGGGAGAAACAGACGTGCAGTACAATGCTGATTAAAGGAAAAGGAGACGTAAATTAAGGCAATGTTATATATATATATATATATATATATATATATATATATATATATATATATATATATATATATATATATATATATATGTATATATATATAATGTTGATTCATGATTGATGATTGCTCATTACTACTGGAGCATGCCCGTTGAGAGAAGGGAGGGAGGGTGGAAGAATTAAACTCTGAAGTATGAAGGCATAGAAAATGGGAAAAAGGAAGGGATGGAGAGAGGGAGAATGGGAGAGGAGAGAATGGAAGGAGGGAGAACGGGAAGGAGGATGGCAGAATGGGAATGAGAGAGAGAGAGAGAGAGAGAGAGAGAGAGAGAGAGAGAGAGAGAGAGAGAGAGAGAGAGAGAGAGAGAGGGGCAGACAGACAACGTCCCGGGTACCGCTAAATACCCTACTAATAACTAAACAAGAGAATGACTGAACAAGAAGTGTCAATAACTAGAGAATGGCTCTTTGCTCGTAGTTGGGGGGTCATAAACATAAAGGCCACATACAAGCCTCTCACAACTTTGCAGGGAGACTGGTCTACCTCCGGGGATGGTTATAGGCTGGTCGGGGGTCGAGTCCCATGGCCGCTCCTTCCCTCACATCTTTTACATGAAATGGCAAATTATACTAATTTCCAATCACGCTAAATAAAAAGACTCCATCCTCACTAAGATTACAAGGATGTATAGGTAGGGAAGGTGGTGAAGGGTAGAGAAGGTGGTGAAGGGTAGGGAAGGTAGTGAAGGGTAGGGAAGGTAGTGAAGGGTAGAGAAGGTGGTGAAGGGTAGGGAAGGTGGTGAAGGGTAGGGAAGGTAGTGAAGGGTATAGAAGGTGGTGAAGGGTATAGAAGGTGGTGAAGGGTAGAGTAGGTGGTGAAGGGTAGGGAAGGTAGTGAAGGGTAGAGAAGGTGGTGAAGGGTAGAGAAGGTGGTGAAGGGTAGGGAAGGTAGTGAAGGGTAGAGAAGGTGGTGAAGGGTATAGAAGGTGGTGAAGGGTATAGAAGGTGGTGAAGGGTAGGGAAGGTAGTGAAGGGTAGAGAAGGTGGTGAAGGGTAGAGAAGGTGGTGAAGGGTAGGGAAGGTAGTGAAGGGTAGGGAAGGTAGGGAAGGGTAGAGAAGGTGGTGAAGGGTAGAGAAGGTGGTGAAGGGTAGGGAAGGTAGTGAAGGGTAGAGAAGGTGGTGAAGGGTATAGAAGGTGGTGAAGGGTATAGAAGGTGGTGAAGGGTAGAGTAGGTGGTGAAGGGTAGGGAAGGTAGTGAAGGGTAGAGAAGGTGGTGAAGGGTAGGGAAGGTAGTGAAGGGTAGAGAAGGTGGTGAAGGGTATAGAAGGTGGTGAAGGGTAGAGAAGGTGGTGAAGGGTAGGGAAGGTAGTGAAGGGTATAGAAGGTGGTGAAGGGTAGAGAAGGTGGTGAAGGGCAGAGAAGGTGGTGAAGGGTAGGGAAGGTAGTGAAGGGTAGAGAAGGTGGTGAAGGGTAGGGAAGGTAGTGAAGGGTAGAGAAGGTGGTGAAGGGTAGAGAAGGTGGTGAAGGGTAGGGAAGGTAGTGAAGGGTAGAGAAGGTGGTGAAGGGTAGGGAAGGTAGTGAAGGGTATAGAAGGTGGTGAAGGGTAGAGAAGGTGGTGAAGGGTAGAGAAGGTAGTGAAGGGTAGAGAAGGTGGTGAAGGGTAGAGAAGGTGGTGAAGGGTAGAGAAGGTAGTGAAGGGTAGAGAAGGTGGTGAAGGGTAGAGAAGGTGGTGAAGGGTAGGTAAGGTGGTGAAGGGTAGAGAAGGTGGTGAAGGGTATAGAAGGTGGTGAAGGGTAGAGAAGGTGGTGAAGGGTAGAGAAGGTGGTGAAGGGTAGAGAAGGTGGTGAAGGGTAGAGAAGGTGGTGAAGGGTACGGAAGGTAGTGAAGGGTAGAGAAGGTGGTGAAGGGTAGGGAAGGTAGTGAAGGGTATAGAAGGTGGTGAAGGGTAAAGGTGGTGAAGGGTAGAGTAGGTGGTGAAGGGTAGGGAAGGTGGTGAAGGGTAGGGAAGGTAGTGAAGGGTATAGAAGGTGGTGAAGGGTAGAGAAGGTGGTGAAGGGTAGAGAAGGTGGTGAAGGGTAGGTAAGGTGGTGAAGGGTAGAGAAGGTGGTGAAGGGTATAGAAGGTGGTGAAGGGTAGAGAAGGTGGTGAAGGGTAGAGAAGGTGGTGAAGGGTAGAGTAGGTAGTGAAGGGTAGAGAAGGTGGTGAAGGGTAGGGAAGGTAGTGAAGGGTAGAGAAGGTGGTGAAGGGTAGAGAAGGTGGTGAAGGGTAGGGAAGGTGGTGAAGGGTAGGGAAGGTAGTGAAGGGTATAAAAGGTGGTGAAGGGTATAGAAGGTGGTGAAGGGTAGAGAAGGTGGTGAAGGGTAGAGTAGGTAGTGAAGGGTAGAGAAGGTGGTGAAGGGTAGAGAAGGTGGTGAAGGGTAGGGAAGGTAGTGAAGGGTAGGGAAGGTGGTGAAGGGTAGAGAAGTTGGTGAAGGGTAGAGAAGGTGGTGAAGGGTAGAGAAGGTGGTGAAGGGTACGGAAGGTAGTGAAGGGTAGAGAAGGTGGTGAAGGGTAGGGAAGGTGGTGAAGGGTAGGGAAGGTGGTGAAGGGTAGGGAAGGTGGTGAAGGGTAGGGAAGGTGGTGAAGGGTATAGAAGGTGGTGAAGAGTAGGAAAGGTGGTGAAGGGTAGAGAAGGTGGTGAAGGGTAGAGAAGGTGGTGAAGGGTAGAGAAGGTGGTGAAGGGTAGAGTAGGTGGTGAAGGGTAGAGAAGGTGGTGAAGGGTAGAGAAGGTGGTGAAGGGTAGAGTAGGTGGTGAAGGGTAGGGAAGGTGGTGAAGGGTAGGGAAGGTGGTGAAGGGTAGAGAAGTTGGTGAAGGGTAGAGAAGGTGGTGAAGGGTAGAGAAGGTGGTGAAGGGTACGGAAGGTAGTGAAGGGTAGAGAAGGTGGTGAAGGGTAGGGAAGGTGGTGAAGGGTAGGGAAGGTGGTGAAGGGTAGGGAAGGTGGTGAAGGGTAGGGAAGGTGGTGAAGGGTATAGAAGGTGGTGAAGAGTAGGAAAGGTGGTGAAGGGTAGAGAAGGTGGTGAAGGGTAGAGAAGGTGGTGAAGGGTAGAGAAGGTGGTGAAGGGTAGAGTAGGTGGTGAAGGGTAGAGAAGGTGGTGAAGGGTAGAGAAGGTGGTGAAGGGTAGAGTAGGTGGTGAAGGGTAGGGAAGGTGGTGAAGGGTAGGGAAGGTGGTGAAGGGTAGAGAAGGTGGTGAAGGGTAGGGAAGGTTGAGAATGGTAGGGAAGGTGGTACAGGGAAGGGAAAGGTGGAGAAGGGTAGGGAAGGTGGTGAAAGGTAGGGAAGGTAGGGAAGGGTAGGGCAGGTGGAGAAGGATAGGGAAGGTGGTGAAGGGTTGGGAAGGTGGTGAAGGGTAGGGAAGGTACGGAAGGGTAGAGAATGTGTTGAAGTGTAGGGAAAATAGTGTAGGGTAAAGAAGGGGGTGAAGGGTAGGGAAGGTGGTGAAGGGTAGGGAAGGTGGTGAATGGTAGGGTACGTAGGGAAGGGTAGGGAAGGTGGTGAAAGGTAGGGAAGGTGGTGAAGAGTAGGGAAGGTGGTGAAGGGTAGGGTACGTAGGGAAGGGTAGGGAAGGTAGTGAAGGGTAGGGAAAGTGGTGAAGGGTAGGGAAGATAGAGACGGGTAGGAAATGTAGGGAAGGGTAGGGAAGGTGGTGAAAGGTAGGGAAGGTAGAGAAGGGAAGGAAAGGTGGTGAAGAGTAGGGAAGGTTGGGAAAGGTAGGGAAGGTGGTGAAGGGTTGGGAAGTGTAGGGAAGATGGTGAGGGGTAGGGAATATGGTGTAGGGTAGGGAAGGTGGTGAAAGGCAGGGAAGGTGATGAAGGGTAGGGAAGGTGCTTTAAGGGTAGGGAGGGTGGTGGAGGATAGGGAAGGTGGTGAAGGATAAGGAAGGTAGGGAAGGGTAGGGAAGGTAGGGAAGGGTAGGGAAGTTAGGGAAGGGTAGGGAAGGTGTTTTATTATTATTATTATTATTTTCGACCACAGACGTGGCCACACGTTTACAATGCTAATCAGCATATATAAATATTCTTCTCTCCTCCATGGACAGGGTTAGAGATTTTTTAAGCATATAGTTCAGGGGTTTATTGAACAATCAACCACAGAAAGTGATTGTAGTGCTAATAAAATGGTAGGCTAAGCTACATACGTAAATTCAGAGATACACAGATTTACGTATGCCCTACTTAAAGTGTTGGAGGTGTCTTTTACATAGTGTCATTAAAGTGCATTTACAAAGGTGAAATGTAATTCTGATCAGCTTCCACATATACTTTATACACATACATATACATACACACACACATATTCGTACATATACATACATACATACATATATACACACACATGCATACACATACATTTGTCTCTTTTACTCTGACAGGGGGAGATAGCTGATAGAGAAATTAGTGTGCAATTAAGAACTTAATCACTGAAGGTGATTAAGGTGCTTTCACAAGCTCAGGTTATATAGTTACATCACATTCATACATTGTATAATTGATACATTACATGGACAATCTAGGGTACACGTCCAATATATCAAGTGGAACATCAAGTGTTCCAGTACTCATATAGTAATTACACAGTTTAGCATACCTTAGCCCAGGGGAGCTAAAGTCAGTCAATATGGGACATTCTACAATATAATGTTCAAGAGAGTGCATGTTTTCTCTTTCACAAAATTGACACATTGTGTACTCGACATTTGGGTTTTGAGAAAGCTGCCAGAAACGTCTATATCCCAGGGGTATTCTGGCCACTATAACATCACATTGCCGAGTTCTTGTTCTATTAGACCCATATGTGAATATCTCCTCACGATATCTATCATAATATTTAATGCTACAACTTTCAGGTCTTTGTGGATTTGTTAGGCCGGTGAGATTTTCATTAGATATTTGTTTAAGTATTCTCTTTGTCACTGCTAATGAAACACCAATATCAATTTCTACTATTGGTTTTCTTCAGGCTGTCTTTGTAAGCATATCAACAGTGTTATGCCTTGAGATGCCAACATGTGATGGTATCCTAGTAATTTAATTTCAAATCTGTTTTCTTTAGCAGCTAAAACATTCACTCGAATATCACTGACTATTTTCTGGGTGTCACTACTATGTGCGTTCAATGCCAGAGGTGCACTCTGAGAGTCACAGTATATAAGTCCACTGCCTTTGTCTTTTAAAAATTCAGAGACAAGGTATATGCCTGCAAGTTCGGTTTGAGTTGTACTTGCCCAGTCATTGACACGCTTCATTGCTGTATGTACGAGAGAAGATTGTTCAAATATATTGCATGCACATCCGGTACATCGTCCACCTTCTTCTACAGAGCCGTCGGTATAGCACTGATACACATCGTTACCCATACTCTGAGTACTTTCAGTGATGCTTTTCAGTGTTAACTGTTTTAATTATGTAGAGTGTACACTATCTTTCTTGGGTGCATTTACAGGGCAGGTGGTGAGGGGAAGGGAAGGTAGGGAAGGGTAGGGAAGGTAGTGAAGGGTAGAGAAGGGTAAGGAAGAAGGTGGAGGGCAGGGAAAATGGTGTAGGATAGGGAAGGTGGGTAGGGGTAGGAAAGATAGTGAAGGGTAGGGAAGGTGGTGAAGGATAGGGAAGGCATAGGGAAGGTTGTGTAGGGTAGGGAAAGTGATGAAGGGTAGGAAAGCATAGGGAAGGGTAGGGAAGGTGATGAAGAGTTGGGAAGGGTAGGGAAGGTGGTGAAGGGTAGGGAAGGGTCGGGAAGGTGGTGAAGGGTAAGGAAGATGGTGAAGGGTAGGGAAGGTGGTGAAGGGTAGTGAATTTGGTGAAGGGTAGGGAAGGTGATGAAGGGTAGAGAAGGTGGAGATGAGTAGGAAAGAAGGTTAAGGATAGGGAAGGTGGTGAAGGGTAGGGAATGTGGTGAAGGGTAGGGAAGGTGGTGAAGGGTAGGGAAGGTGGTGAAGGGTAGGGAAGGTGGTGATGAGTAGGGAAGGTGATGAAGGATAGGGAAGGTGGTGAAGAGTAGGGAAGGTGGTGAAGGGTAGGGAAGGTGGTGAAGAGTAGGAAAGATGGCGAAGGGTAGGGAAGGTGATGAAGGGTAGGGAAGGTAGGGAAGAGTAGGGAAGGTGGTGAAGAGTAGGGAAGGTGGTGAAGGATAGGGAAGGTGGTGAAGAGTAGGGAAGGTGGTGAAGGGTAGGGAAGGTGGTGAAGAGTAGGAAGGATGGCGAAGGGTAGGGAAGGTGATGAAGGGTAGGGAAGGTAGTGAAGAGTAGGGGAGGTGGTGAAGAGTAGGGAAGGTGGTGAAGGGTAGGGAAGGTGGTGAAGAGTAGGGAAGGTGGTGAAGGGTAGGGAAGGTGGTGAAGAGTAGGGAAGGTGGTGAAGGGTAGGGAAGGTGATGAAGGGTAGGGAAGGTGGTGAAGGGTAGGGAAGGTGGTGAAGGGTAGGGAAGGTGATGAAGGGTAGGGAAGGTGGTGAAGGGTAGGGAAGGTGGTGAAGGGTAGGGAAGGTGGTGAAGAGTAGGGAAGGTGGTGAAGGGTAGGGAAGGTGGTGAAGGGTAGGGAAGGTGGTGAAGGGTAGGGAAGGTGGTGAAGAGTAGGGAAGGTGGTGAAGGGTAGGGATGGTGATGAAGGGTAGGGAAGGTGGTGAAGAATATGAAGATGTCCTTCAGGTATAGCCAAGAAAGTATCACACTCTTAGATATCTTGAGAAATTTATCCACCACATTTTTCTTAAAAAATAAAGGCAAAAGAATAACTTTGACATATCCTGAACTTTTATATTAATAAAGAATCTCCAAGTTTGATGAGTGTTATCTAACAAATGGAAGTGGACTATCAGGGGAAAGCACCAAAACACCGACTATATAGCACTCAGAAGGGATCAGGATAAGGATTTGGGATTTGACGGTGGATTAGAATGGTGCCCAACCACTTGGACGATCGGAGATTGGACGCCGGCCAGCATGAAGCGACACCGTTGCTCTACCGTCCAGCCCATGTGGTTGGGCAGGATTATCTAAGAAGTAAATGATAACCCTACGTACCCCAGAACACCTGACTCATATCCTTGAAACCCAGGATACTTGACTCGTATCCTTGTACCCCAGGACACCTGACTCGTATCCTTGTACCCCAGGACACCTGACGCCTATCCTTGCACCCCAGGACACCTGACGCCTATCCTTGTACCCCAGGACACCTGACTCGTATCCTTGTACCCCAGGACCCCTGACTCCTAAACTTGTACCCCAGGACACCTGAATCCTATCCTTGTACCCCAGGACACCTGACTCCTATCCTTGTACCCCAGGACACCTGACTCCTATCCTTGTACCCCAGGACACCTGACTCCTATCCTTGTACTCCAGAACACCTGTCTCCTATCCTTGTACTCCAGGACACCTGACTGCTATCCTTGTACTCCAGGACACCTGTCTCCTATCCTTGTACTCCAGGACACCTGACTCTTATCCTTGTACCCCAGGACACCTGACTCCTATCCTTGTACTCCAGGACACCTGTCTCCTATCCTTGTACTCCAGGACACCTGACTTCTATCCTTGTACCCCAGGACACCTGTCGCCTATCCTTGTACCCCAGGACACCTGACTCCTATCCTTGTACCCCAGGACACCTGACTCATATCCTTGTACTCCAGGACACCTGACTCCTATCCTTGTACCCCAGGACACCTGTCTCCTATCCTTGTACCCCAGGACACCTGACTCTTATCCTTGTACCCCAGGACACCTGACTCCTATCCTTGTACTCCAGGACACATGTCTCCTATCCTTGTACCCCAGGACACCTGACTCCTATCCTTGTACCCCAGGACACCTGACACCTATCCTTGTACTCCAGGACACCTGACTGCTATCCTTGTACCCCAGGACACCTGACTCCTATCCTTGTACCCCAGGACACCTGACTTGTATCCTTGTACCAAGTGACACCTGCCTCCTATCCTTGTAATCCAGGACACCTGACTCCTATCCTTGTACCCTAGGACACCTGACACCTATCCTTGTACCCCAGGACACCTGACTCATATCCTTGTACCCCAGGACACCTGACACTTATCCTTGTACTCCAGGACACCTGACTCCTATCCTTGTACCCCAGGACACCTGACACCTATCCTTGTACCCCAGGACACCTGACTCCTATCCTTGTACCCCAGGATACCTGACTCCTATCCTTGTACCCCAGGACACCTGACTCCTATCCTTGTACCCCAGGACACCTGACTCGCATCCTTGTACCCCAGGACACCTGACTCCTATCCTTGTATCCCAGGACACCTGACTCCTATCCTTGTATCCCAGGATACCTGACTCCTATCCTTGTACTCCAGGACACCTGACTCCTATCCTTGTACCCCAGGACACCTGACTCTTATCCTTGTACCCCAGGACACCTGACTCCTATCCTTGTACCCCAGGACACCTGACTCCTATCCTTGTACCCCAGGACACCTGACTCCTATCCTTGTACCCCAGGACACCTGTCTCCTATCCTTGTACCCCAGGACACCTGACTCTTATCCTTGTACCCCAGGACACCTGACTCCTATCCTTGTACTCCAGGACACATGTCTCCTATCCTTGTACCCCAGGACACCTGACTCCTATCCTTGTACCCCAGGACACCTGACACCTATCCTTGTACTCCAGGACACCTGACTGCTATCCTTGTACCCCAGGACACCTGACTCCTATCCTTGTACCCCAGGACACCTGACTCGTATCCTTGTACCAAGTGACACCTGCCTCCTATCCTTGTAATCCAGGACACCTGACTCCTATCCTTGTACCCTAGGACACCTGACACCTATCCTTGTACCCCAGGACACCTGACTCATATCCTTGTACCCCAGGACACCTGACACTTATCCTTGTACTCCAGGACACCTGACTCCTATCCTTGTACCCCAGGACACCTGACACCTATCCTTGTACCCCAGGACACCTGACTCCTATCCTTGTACCCCAGGATACCTGACTCCTATCCTTGTACCCCAGGACACCTGACTCCTATCCTTGTACCCCAGGACACCTGACTCGCATCCTTGTACCCCAGGACACCTGACTCCTATCCTTGTATCCCAGGACACCTGACTCCTATCCTTGTATCCCAGGATACCTGACTCCTATCCTTGTACTCCAGGACACCTGACTCCTATCCTTGTACCCCAGGACACCTGACTCTTATCCTTGTACCCCAGGACACCTGACTCCTATCCTTGTACCCCAGGACACCTGACTCCTATCCTTGTACCCCAGGACACCTGACTCCTATCCTTGTACCCCAGGACACCTGACTCGCATCCTTGTACCCCAGGACACCTGACTCCTATCCTTGTACCCCAGGACACCTGACTCCTATCCTTGTACCCCAGGACACCTGACTCCTATCCTTGTATCCCAGCATACCTGACTCCTATCCTTGTACTCCATGACACCCGACGCTTATCGTTACATAACATCAGATCGACAAACATGTGGCTGCACTCTCAACCCTGACTGAGCACCACTGTGGCAACGGGTCCCGGTGGAGGTCTCGTGTGGAAGAAATCAGGAAAGTCGGAGGTGATGGCTTGTAGAATTGAAACCGTATTTCAGACTATTGAAGCGGGCCATGTCGTGGCTTCCTGGTGCGGGTGTCGACCCTCAGTTGTGAAGGTGATCTCCCGTGATGCAGGAAGCCATCTTGTGATGCAGGGCCCCAGAGGGTCATCTGGAGTGACAAGTCATCCCGGGAGAGTAATGATCCTTGGATCCCCCTCCTCTCTTGAGTGTTTGGAAGTCCAAGAAACTCGCTTTATTAACATTCCTGGAGCAACGTGAAGGACACGCTGCGTGGGTCTCATTAGCGCTCAAGGCTTATGAATTCCAACCTTACCACCTGGCATCTGAGGTTAAGTCTTGACATAAACGCAAGAAATGTCATGATGTAATCTTCTGTGGAGTCATATTATCAGGCGGTCTCCATGCAATTATATAATTGCATAAATAAATTGCAATTATATAATTGCATAAATAAACACGTGATTAAAAATGTGACAGTGTCAGACCACGAAGGAAAATTGAAGCAGGAATTTTCTCAAGTACTTTCGCATAATAATACTATACGTACATTACGTATATAGTACTTTATTTATTACGTATAATAGTACTTCATTACGTATAATAGTCCTTTACGTATATTAATACTTCACTCCTTCTGAAGATGTATTAATATACGAAAGAACTTAAGGAAATTCCTGTTTCAATTTTCCTACGTTGTCAGACACTGTCTCATTTTTAATCGCGTGTTTATTTTCGTGATACACACACACACACACACACACACACACACACACACACACACACACACACACACATATATATATATATATATATATATATATATATATATATATATATATATATATATATATATATATATGTATATATATATATGTATAAATATATATATATATATATATATATATATATATATATATATATATATATATATATATATATATATATATATATATATTGTTGGGGTTTCACTACTCTATTCTTACTCTGGGGTGAGCAATAGTTATGCTCAAGGTCACTCACCGTAGCCCTGCGGGTCTTCACTCGATCCTCACGGCGCCACTG
This sequence comes from Procambarus clarkii, assembly GCF_040958095.1. Lineage (NCBI taxonomy): Eukaryota > Metazoa > Arthropoda > Malacostraca > Decapoda > Cambaridae > Procambarus > Procambarus clarkii. Next base: position 8,789,800 of record NC_091224.1, on the reverse strand, counting down.
CACGCCAGGAGAGTCTTCCAGTCAATCTCTACGGCCTCTGATTGAGAAGGAGTGGGAACACGACTCGTTCACTTGACTGTCATGTGCCCTCCCCAACAATCGGGCTCTACGGTTGACCACAAGGTCGCCAACTGGTGTTTTAGGTGGCCAGTAACACCTCAGTGGACTGGTGGAATTAGTGGTAGCCTTGGCAAGGTCATACTCAAAAGATCAGGAATCAGGCAGGTACTTACTGTTATCACTCTATGCTTTCCAGTATAATATAGCCACAAGATCAATGGAGGGGATGATATAAACACAAAGATAGTTTTGTATTTTACTTAAAATGCATGAAAGATATCACGAGGCCAAACAATAATATATAAATCAACTGATCGTGGCAGCGGCCGGTAGTTCCCACGAATAGTATGCACTCACTAAGTGGCAACACCTCCCCTCCTCGTCAAGTGTCAAGAACAGCTGATCGCCTGGTCCCCGTGCGAAAGCTTATTGCTTGTTTTCTAGATTCACGCGCGCTGTTTCTTTAAGTTCTCCAATATTACCAGAAACTCGCACTCTCGATATTGGCACAATTAGCACGTATTACTTAGTTACACTTTACTCGGGCTCAAACAGTCATTTCTACAATCAATGCTACAATGACTCACTGTAATGGTTTTCACTGCCCTTCATTCAATGACAGATTATGAAGTATTAACACTGGAGTTTTCAGTACTTTCTCTCGTGGGCGATAACGCAATAATTCACTGTACTCACAAATGATTGATCACTGCATGAACATAGATATTTATAATGTATATAAATCAAACATCAATACATGGAAAATAAACAGTTTCTGGGCACGTAGCCTAACTTCCAAATACTGGCATAATATTATATATAATTTATCACTATATGTTCACATCAAAATCTCTAGAAAGATATATAAAACACAGTAAATTTATCACTTGTTCCTGGTGCCTGTTCACACCAATAATAAACATGAATATTACAAGTACTCTTGATAGTACTGTCTTGCACACTGGTGCATTACCGTGACATGGGTGAGACTTGCTCACGACATATAAAATCCTCAGGCTAGATAATATAGCCGAATAATATAGCTAACTAAAGGGAAATGGGGAGGGAACTAGAAACACCTACTTCAACCTATCCTCCGATGAGAGTTGAGTTGTAGCTCCTGGTCCTCGTGTCGGGAACGCCCCCACACACACGTCGTCGTGTCCTACCGGAACCACTCGTCGTCCCACCGTTTAGCGCGTCGTCTCCGTGCCCTCTTCCTCTGCAGGTCCGTGCTCCTTCTTGACTTCTTGAAGGGTTGGAGTCGGTCTCCTGGCCGTCGTCTTCTCCCAACAACGGCTGCCGCCTACGTCTCAGCTGCAGTCGTCCGGATTCCCAAATAGTCCTCTCCTTCCTCAGCTACCCAGTGGCTCTGTCAGCCACTACGCTGTCACGAACTGGTGAACTGCCACAGACGTCACATACGTCACTGCACGGCTTCACTGCTTCTTCTTGCACAGTACCTGACTGGAGCACTTGTTGCTCAAATAACCGTCGATTCCCTCTCTGGTTCAACACATGAACTAGGGAAGACCTCACAGAGTACTGGCAGACTTCAGGTGACGCGTAAATCCACGGGAGTGGGAAACAACTGTCAAACTGACAGGACCAATCGTCGCACGTCCAACCTCTTTGACGTGTCGTGTCTGACTGCTGGCGCCAGCGCGGTGCGCGGCCTGGACCCCCTTCCTTCGTGACGTCACTTTCGCCACGGGAGGTTTTCATTGGCTCTCGGTGCCACATTGCTGTCGGTGACCAATCCGGTGCCACTGACGTCATGTGGTTTTGGCGGGAAATCAGGAAGGCCAGCGCCATCTTGGCTTCCTAAAGGGCCTATACCACAGGCCAAAATATTACTATTTCTCAAATTTCTCGGCTCTCCGAGAACACTCCACTCTCTCCCATATATTAAATTGAAGCCTGCTACGTAGAGAATGCTTGGGAAAAGTAGACATGACTCTTACTGCAGGCGTGGGAGAATTATAAGGGGGGGAACACCGTCACATACCCCTCCCCTTAAAATAAGAGTCATGTCTGGTTAGTGTATGCGGGATAGGGCATCCGCCACTACGTTGTCCTTCCCCTTTATGCGCTTGACCTTGATCTTTGTCAGACTCTCAGTGTTGGTGAGAGGGTGCCGTCCGCCCTGGACCACTTTTTTTCCTCCTCCGGGAGTTCTCGGTCCCCCTGTACACACAGAACCGTCTTCCGCTGGGGTTCTCGGGACATCGTTCCGTCCTGCTTGGCAGCTCTTTCTTCCACAGTGAAGAAAGGTTTTAATCGGTCTACGTGACACACCTGTTTCTTTCGGGGTCTTTCCGGCTTCCCAATCTCGTACGACACTGGACCCAACCGTCGCAGCACTCGGTATGGTCTCTCGAACCGCGTCTTGGTCACCTTACCTTTACCTGGAAACAAAACTATCACTTGGGATCCGACCTGGAAATCCCTCTGCGCAGCTCTCCTGTCGTACCACTCCGACATCTTACGCTGTGCCTCCTTCAGGTGTTTCCCAGCCAGTTCCTTCGCTAGGGTGAGACGTTCTTTAAACTTCTGGACATATTTATTCACCGTTCCCACGGTCGCTCCTGGTGTCCATCGTTCCCTCATCATAGATAGCATGGCATATATAATATAGATAAATGGAAAGTAAGCCTTCCCAGGACCCACACGTCCTCCTTCGGCCTCACTAACCAACTCGGGGAACTCCTCCTGCTGTAACTCTCCAAGACGAGTGCGGTCTACCCCTAGAGAACTGGTGAGGGTCACCTGCAACTCACCCTTCGGGCTACTTTCGCCCTCCGCTCGTTCTCTGGGTCCTACGCAGAGGTGATCTGTTTCCAGGCTGTCAGTCGTCTCCTCAGCCCCATCAGATCCACAACCTCCTTGTTCTTCGCGCTGTCTCGGCATTACAGCACAAACTGGGATCGCCACCGGTGCGATTCCCTTCTCGCCCCCACAGGCGTTCAACTCTCCGCCTGTCTCCTTGTATTGTTCTAGGCACTCTTTGCCTTTCACGAGATGCGGGAGGACATATCCTCCACATGCGTCATTCCCCAAGATGACCTGCGCCTCCATCTTGGGCATTGATGTACAGACTCCCACCACTAGGGTCTGGCAGCCATAGTCGGAATTTAAAGTTACCTGGTGTAGGGGCATCCTCACTGGGCCTCCCACAGTGGTCACACTTGCCACCCCCACACTGGTACTTTCGTAACCCTCGGGGAACAGGGTTTCATTTACCAGGGTAAAATCAGCCCCGGTGTCTCTTAGCATCTTCACGGGGATGGGGTCTGCGTCCCCCATCCTTACGGTTCCTTGACACATGAATGGGTGAACCTTCTTCTCCCCATTCAGCACGGGTTCATCCCGCACTCTCTCGGCCCTCTGGTCCTCGAACATCACTAAAGCAACGTGTCCCCGCTGCTTAAAGCGTCTGCATTCCCGCGCGACGTGTCCGATTCTTCCGCAGTTGTAGCAGCGGACCCTTGGCGGAGACCATCCGCCACCGCTCGCCTTAGCACTGCCTTCAGAGGCCGTCGCTCCCTGTGTCTTTCTCGCCTCACTTGTCGTTTCCTTCGTTGCAGTAACAGCTCCCGAGCTCTCAGCTTGGTTCTCCTCTATCGGCTCTACAGCACCTTTTGTTCCTCTGTCGTCCCATCTCGAGCGGTGGGACTTGGGAGAACTCGCTTCTGTCCTCCATCCATCCGTCCTTCTATAATTCCTACTGCTTCCGGAGTACACGGGTGATCGGTGCTGTCCCTCTCGGCTTGGGCGTAGTGCTTCCTCTAACATGTCGGCTCGGTCGGCTGCGGCCCTCAGGTTCTTTATGTCCGCCTCCTTTACCCTCATCCTGATCTCAGGAGAGAGCACGGACATAAACTTTTCCATGGCCATTAGTTCCTTGACCTCTCCGACCGACCTCGTTCTTCAGAGTCCAGCCACTTAAGGAGCTTTCTTTCTATGTCCCTCGCCGTCTCCGCATATGATTTTCCTGGCGACCGGGTACATTCTTTAAACCTCTTCCGGTAACACTCCGGCGTGAGCTTAAAGGAACGGAGCACAGCTCGTTTTACCGCATCGTAGTTGGTGCATTCCTGGAAGTCGAGCATAGTAAAGGCTTCACGAGCTTCACCTGTGAGCCTCCCTTGCACTAACTCCTCCCACTCCGCCCTCGGCCACCTCTTCAGAGCAGCAACTCTCTCAAAGTGATCGAAGAAACTTTCGGCTTCACTAGGCACAAAGACCGACAGGTCTCGTTCCCTCACTCGTCGGTCTTCCTGTGGCGGCGGAGCAGGTGCACCTAGTCCTAGTTCAGCTCGCTTCAGCTCCACCTCCTGGTTGGCTTCTATTTCCAATTGTCTCAGCCTAACTTCTCGCTCGTGTTCTTCCCGGCGCAGCTGTGCTTCTCGTTCCTCACGCTTCAGCTGTGCTTCTCGCTCTTGCTCTTCCCGGCGTAGCTATGCTTCTCGTTCCTCACGTCTCATCTGTGCTTCTCGTTCCTCACGCTTCAGCTGTGCTTCTCGCTCTTGCTCTTCCCGGCGTAGCTGTGCTTCTCGTTCCTCACGCTTCATCTGTGCTTCTCGCTCCTCACGCTTCATCTGTGCTTCTGCTTCTCGCTCTTCTTTGCGCTGTTGCGCTTCTGCTTCTCGCTCTTCTTTGCGCTGCTGTGCTTCCAGCTGCAGCTTCATTATTTCCAGCTTAATGCTGTGCCTGCTGCCGGTGGATCCCCTGCTGCTTCCACCAATACTCAGGTGTTCACCCACACTGGCAGGTGTTTGGGGCCGTTCCTCCCCCAAAGCTTCGTCTCGAGCCCTGAGCTGAGCCATTATCTCTAGTCTTCTTTCTGCCACTCTGGCAGATTTCAGCTTTATTCCGAAATGATCCGCTGTTACCTGTAGCTGTGCCTTGGTGCACTCTTTCAGCACCTGTTCGTCTCTAGAGTCAATAAACCTTGCTACTTTATCATCCTCCATCTTGTGCTATAAGTGATAACTTGTACCTGATCTCTAACACCACTGCCAAGTACCACCACTGCAACCTTTATTTCGATCGATATCCTGGCAAGGTCACCAATGTTGGGGTTTCACTACTCTATTCTTACTCTGGGGTGAGCAATAGTTATGCTCAAGGTCACTCACCGTAGCCCTGCGGGTCTTCACTCGATCCTCACGGCGCCACTGCACGCCAGGAGAGTCTCCCAGTCAATCTCAACGGCCTCTGATTGAGAAGGAGTGCGAACACGACTCGTTCACTTGACTGTCATGTGCCCTCCCCAACAATCGGGCTCTACGGTTGACCACAAGGTCGCCAACTGGTGTTTTAGGTGGCCAGTAACACCTCAGTGGACTGGTGGAATTAGTGGTAGCCTTGGCAAGGTCATACTCAAAAGATCAGGAATCAGGCAGGTACTTACTGTTATCACTCTATGCTTTCCAGTATAATATAGCCACAAGATCAATGGAGGGGATGATATAAACACAAAGATAGTTTTGTATTTTACTTAAAATGCATGAAAGATATCACGAGGCCAAACAATAATATATAAATCAACTGATCGTGGCAGCGGCCGGTAGTTCCCACGAATAGTATGCACTCACTAAGTGGCAACACCTCCCCTCCTCGTCAAGTGTCAAGAACAGCTGATCGCCTGGTCCCCGTGCGAAAGCTTATTGCTTGTTTTCTAGATTCACGCGCGCTGTTTCTTTAAGTTCTCCAATATTACCAGAAACTCGCACTCTCGATATTGGCACAATTAGCACGTATTACTTAGTTACACTTTACTCGGGCTCAAACAGTCATTTCTACAATCAATGCTACAATGACTCACTGTAATGGTTTTCACTGCCCTTCATTCAATGACAGATTATGAAGTATTAACACTGGAGTTTTCAGTACTTTCTCTCGTGGGCGATAACGCAATAATTCACTGTACTCACAAATGATTGATCACTGCATGAACATAGACATTTATAATGTATATAAATCAAACATCAATACATGGAAAATAAACAGTTTCTGGGCACGTAGCCTAACTTCCAAATACTGGCATAATATTATATATAATTTATCACTATATGTTCACATCAAAATCTCTAGAAAGATATATAAAACACAGAAAATTTATCACTTGTTCCTGGTGCCTGTACACACCAATAATAAACATCAATATTACAAGTACTCTTGATAGTACTGTCTTGCACACTGGTGCATTACCGTGACATGGGTGAGACTTGCTCACGACATATAAAATCCTCAGGCTAGATAATATAGCCGAATAATATAGCTAACTAAAGGGAAATGGGGAGGGAACTAGAAACACCTACTTCAACCTATCCTCCGATGAGAGTTGAGTTGTAGCTCCTGGTCCTCGTGTCGGGAACGCCCCCACACACACGTCGTCGTGTCCTACCGGAACCACTCGTCGTCCCACCGTTTAGCGCGTCGTCTCCGTGCCCTCTTCCTCTGCAGGTCCGTGCTCCTTCTTGACTTCTTGAAGGGTTGGAGTTGGTCTCCTGGCCGTCGTCTTCTCCCAACAACGGCTGCCGCCTACGTCTCAGCTGCAGTCGTCCGGATTCCCAAATAGTCCTCTCCTTCCTCAGCTACCCAGTGGCTCTGTCAGCCACTATGCTGTCACGAACTGGTGAACTGCCACAGACGTCACATACGTCACTGCACGGCTTCACTGCTTCTTCTTGCACAGTACCTGACTGGAGCACTTGTTGCTCAAATAACCGTCGATTCCCTCTCTGGTTCAACACATGAACTAGGGAAGACCTCACAGAGTACTGGCAGACTTCAGGTGACGCGTAAATCCACGGGAGTGGGAAACAACTGTCAAACTGACAGGACCAATCGTCGCACGTCCAACCTCTTTGACGTGTCGTGTCTGACTGCTGGCGCCAGCGCGGTGCGCGGCCTGGACCCCCTTCCTTCGTGACGTCACTTTCGCCACGGGAGGTTTTCATTGGCTCTCGGTGCCACATTGCTGTCGGTGACCAATCCGGTGCCACTGACGTCACATGGTTTTGGCGGGAAATCAGGAAGGCCAGCGCCATCTTGGCTTCCTAAAGGGCCTATACCACAGGCCAAAATATTACTATTTCTCAAATTTCTCGGCTCTCCGAGAACACTCCACTCTCTCCCATATATCAAATTGAAGCCTGCTACGTAGAGAATGCTTGGGAAAAGTAGACATGACTCTTACTGCAGGCGTGGGAGAATTATAAGGGGGGGGAACACCGTCACATACCCCTCCCCTTAAAATAAGAGTCATGTCTGGTTAGTGTATGCGGGATAGGGCATCCGCCACTACGTTGTCCTTCCCCTTGATGTGCTTGACCTTGATCTTTGTCAGACTCTCAGTGTTGGTGAGACGGGTGCCGTCTGCCCTGGACCACTTTTTTTCCTCCTCCGGGAGTTCTCGGTCCCCCTGTACACACAGAACCGTCTTCCGCTGGGGTTCTCGGGACATCGTTCCGTCCTGCTTGGCAGCTCTTTCTTCCACAGTGAAGAAAGGTTTTAGGCGGTCTACGTGACACACCTGTTTCTTTCGGGGTCTTTCCGGCTTCCCAATCTCGTACGACACTGGACCCAACCGTCGCAGCACTCGGTATGGTCTCTCGAACCGCGTCTTGGTCACCTTACCTTTACCTGGAAACAAAACTATCACTTGGGATCCGACCTGGAAATCCCTCTGCGCAGCTCTCCTGTCGTACCACTCCGATATCTTACGCTGTGCCTCCTTCAGGTGTTTGCCAGCCAGTTCCTTCGCTAGGGTGAGACGTTCTTTAAACTTCTGGACATATTTATTCACCGTTCCCACGGTCGCTCCTGGTGTCCATCGTTCCCTCATCATAGATAGCATGGCATATATAATATAGATAAATGGAAAGTAAGCCTTCCCAGGACCCACACGTCCTCCTTCGGCCTCACTAACCAACTCGGGGAACTCCTCCTGCTGTAACTCTCCAAGACGAGTGCGGTCTACCCCTAGAGAACTGGTGAGGGTCACCTGCAACTCACCCTTCGGGCTACTTTCGCCCTCCGCTCGTTCTCTGGGTCCTACGCAGAGGTGATCTGTTCCCAGGCTGTCAGTCGTCTCCTCAGCCCCATCAGATCCACAACCTCCTTGTTCTTCGCGCTGTCTCGGCATTACAGCACAAACTGGGATCGCCACCGGTGCGATTCCCTTCTCGCCCCCACAGGCGTTCAACTCTCCGCCTGTCTCCTTGTATTGTTCTAGGCACTCTTTGCCTTTCACGAGATGCGGGAGGACATATCCTCCACATGCGTCATTCCCCAAGATGACCTGCGCCTCCATCTTGGGCATTGATGTACAGACTCCCACCACTAGGGTCTGGCAGCCATAGTCGGAATTTAAAGTTACCTGGTGTAGGGGCATCCTCACTGGGCCTCCCACAGTGGTCACACTTGCCACCCCCACACTGGTACTTTCGTAACCCTCGGGGAACAGGGTTTTATTTACCAGGGTAAAATCAGCCCCGGTGTCTCTTAGCATCTTCACGGGGATGGGGTCTGCGTCCCCCATCCTTACGGTTCCTTGACACATGAATGGGTGAACCTTCTTCTCCCCATTCAGCACGGGTTCATCCCGCACTCTCTCGGCCCTCTGGTCCTCGAACATCACTAAAGCAACGTGTCCCCGCTGCTTAAAGCGTCTGCATTCCCGCGCGACGTGTCCGATTCTTCCGCAGTTGCAGCAGCGGACCCTTGGCGGAGACCATCCGGCACCGCTCGCCTTAGCACTGCCTTCAGAGGCCGTCGCTCCCTGTGTCTTTCTCGCCTCACTTGTCGTTTCCTTCGTTGCAGTAACAGCTCCCGAGCTCTCAGCTTGGTTCTCCTCTATCGGCTTTACAGCACCTTTTGTTCCTCTGTCGTCCCATCTCGAGCGGTGGGACTTGGGAGAACTCGCTTCTGTCCTCCATCCATCCGTCCTTCTATAATTCCTACTGCTTCCGGAGTACACGGGTGATCGGTGCTGTCCCTCTCGGTTTGGGCGTAGTGCTTCCTCTAACATGTCGGCTCGGTCGGCTGCGGCCCTCAGGTTCTTTATGTCCGCCTCCTTTACCCTCATCCTGATCTCAGGAGAGAGCACGGACATAAACTTTTCCATGGCCATTAGTTCCTTGACCTCTCCGACCGACCTCGCTTCTTCAGAGTCCAGCCACTTAAGGAGCTTTCTTTCTATGTCCCTCGCCGTCTCCGCATATGATTTTCCTGGCGACCGGGTACATTCTCTAAACCTCTTCCGGTAACACTCCGGCGTGAGCTTAAAGGAACGGAGCACAGCTCGTTTTACCGCATCGTAGTTGGTGCATTCCTGGAAGTCGAGCATAGTAAAGGCTTCACGAGCTTCACCTGTGAGCCTCCCTTGCACTAACTCCTCCCACTCCGCCCTCGGCCACCTCTTCAGAGCAGCAACTCTCTCAAAGTGATCGAAGAAACTTTCGGCTTCACTAGGCACAAAGACCGACAGGTCTCGTTCCCTCACTCGTCGGTCTTCCTGTGGCGGCGGAGCAGGTGCACCTAGTCCTAGTTCAGCTCGCTTCAGCTCCACCTCCTGGTTGGCTTCTATTTCCAATTGTCTCAGCCTAACTTCTCGCTCGTGTTCTTCCCTGCGTAGCTGTGCTTCTCGTTCTTGCTCTTCCCGGCGCAGCTGTGCTTCTCGTTCCTCACGCTTCAGCTGTGCTTCTCGCTCTTGCTCTTCCCGGCGTAGCTGTGCTTCTCGTTCCTCACGCTTCATCTGTGCTTCTCGCTCCTCACGCTTCATCTGTGCTTCTGCTTCTCGCTCTTCTTTGCGCTGTTGTGCTTCTGCTTCTCGCTCTTCTTTGCGCTGCTGTGCTTCCAGCTGCAGCTTCATTATTTCCAGCTTAATGCTGTGCCTGCTGCCGCTGGATCCCCTGCTGCTTCCACCAATACTCAGGTGTTCACCCACACTGGCAGGTGTTTGGGGCCGTTCCTCCCCCAAAGCTTCGTCTCGAGCCCTGAGCTGAGCCATTAGCTCTAGTCTTCTTTCTGCCACTCTGGCAGATTTCAGCTTTATTCCGAAATGATCCGCTATTACCTGTAGCTGTGCCTTGGTGCACTCTTTCAGCACCTGTTCGTCTCTAGAGTCAATAAACCTTGCTACTTTATCATCCTCCATCTTGTGCTATAAGTGATAACCTGTACCTGATCTCTAACACCACTGCCAAGTACCACCACTGCAACCTTTATTTCGATCGATATCCTGGCAAGGTCGCCAATGTTGGGGTTTCACTACTCTATTCTTACTCTGGGGTGAGCAATAGTTATGCTCAAGGTCACTCACCGTAGCCCTGCAGGTCTTCACTCGATCCTCACGGCGCCACTGCACGCCAGGAGAGTCTCCCAGTCAATCTCAACGGCCTCTGATTGAGAAGGAGTGGGAACACGACTCGTTCACTTGACTGTCATGTGCCCTCCCCAACAATCGGGCTCTACGGTTGACCACAAGGTCGCCAACTGGTGTTTTAGGTGGCCAGTAACACCTCAGTGGACTGGTGGAATTAGTAGTAGCCTTGGCAAGGTCATACTCAAAAGATCAGGAATCAGGCAGGTACTTACTGTTATCACTCTATGCTTTCCAGTATAATATAGCCACAAGATCAATGGAGGGGATGATATAAACACAAAGATAGTTTTGTATTTTACTTAAAATGCATGAAAGATATCACGAGGCCAAACAATAATATATAAATCAACTGATCGTGGCAGCGGCCGGTAGTTCCCACGAATAGTATGCACTCACTAAGTGGCTACACCTCCCCTCCTCGTCAAGTGTCAAGAACAGCTGATCGCCTGGCCCCGCGCGAAAGCTTATTGCTTGTTTTCTAGATTCACGCGCGCTGTTTCTTTAAGTTCTCCAATATTACCAGAAACTCGCACTCTCGATATTGGCACAATTAGCACGTATTACTTAGTTACACTTTACTCGGGCTCAGTCATTTCTACAATCAATGCTACAATGACTCACTGTAATGGTTTTCACTGCCCTTCATTCAATGACAGATTATGAAGTATTAACACTGGAGTTTTCAGTACTTTCTCTCGTGGGCGATAACGCAATAATTCACTGTACTCACAAATGATTGATCACTGCATGAACATAGACATTTATAATGTATATAAATCAAACATCAATACATGGAAAATAAACAGTTTCTGGGCACGTAGCCTAACTTCCAAATACTGGCATAATATTATATATAATTTATCACTATATGTTCACATCAAAATCTCTAGAAAGATATATAAAACACAGAAAATTTATCACTTGTTCCTGGTGCCTGTACACACCAATAATAAACATCAATATTACAAGTACTCTTGATAGTACTGTCTTGCACACTGGTGCTTTACCGTGACATGGGTGAGACTTGCTCACGACATATAAAATCCTCAGGCTAGATAATATAGCTAACTAAAGGGAAATGAGGAGGGAACTAGAAACACCTACTTCAACCTATCCTCCGATGAGAGTTGAGTTGTAGCTCCTGGTCCTCGTGTCGGGAACGCCCCCACACACACGTCGTCGTGTCCTACCGGAACCACTCGTCGTCCCACCGTTTAGCGCGTCGTCTTCGTGCCCTCTTCCTCTGCAGGTCCGTGCTCCTTCTTGACTTCTTGAAGGGTTGGAGTCGGTCTCCTGGCCGTCGTCTTCTCCCAACAACGGCTGCCGCCTACGTCTCAGCTGCAGTCGTCCGGATTCCCAAATAGTCCTCTCCTTCCTCAGCTACCCAGTGGCTCTGTCAGCCACTACGCTGTCACGAACTGGTGAACTGCCACAGACGTCACATACGTCACTGCACGGCTTCACTGCTTCTTCTTGCACAGTACCTGACTGGAGCACTTGTTGCTCAAATAACCGTCGATTCCCTCTCTGGTTCAACACATGAACTATTGAAGACCTCACAGAGTACTGGCAGACTTCAGGTGACGCGTAAATCCACGGGAGTGGGAAACAACTGTCAAACTGACAGGACCAATCGTCGCACGTCCAACCTCTTTGACGTGTCGTGTCTGACTGCTGGCGCCAGCGCGGTGCGCGGCCTGGACCCCCTTCCTTCGTGACGTCACTTTCGCCACGGGAGGTTTTCATTGGCTCTCGGTGCCACATTGCTGTCGGTGACCAATCCGGTGCCACTGACGTCACATGGTTTTGGCGGGAAATCAGGAAGGCCAGCGCCATCTTGGCTTCCTAAAGGGCCTATACCACAGGCCAAAATATTACTATTTCTCAAATTTCTCGGCTCTCCGAGAACACTCTACTCTCTCCCATATATCAAATTGAAGCCTGCTACGTAGATAATGCTTGGGAAAAGTAGACATGATTCTTACTGCAGGCGTGGGAGAATTATAAGGGGGGGAACACCGTCACAATATATATATATATATATATATATATATATATATATATATATATATATATGCGAACAATCTTGAATGTACCCAAGCCAATATGTAACTGAAAATTCTACACCCTAGAAGGATTCGAACCCAGACAGGCAGGAACACAATGCAACTGGCGTACCCCGTACCTTAACCACTCGACCAACCGTGACTGTACAAAAGACATTGGTATGCCCAAGCTTACCACCAAGTGATGTCGGGACCTTGAAATCGAGGAATTGAAGGAAACTCTACCTGACAGCGTTTAGTCAAGGAGACTCAAAGAACCCGAACGTTGAAAGCTCGCAGTCATTTATACCTCGGGGGAAATTCAGCAAAGTTACATATTGTCCGCCATCCATCATACGCTGGAGTCACTCAATGAATGGCTGGACATTGCGTTTACCTCTATGTTTGCCGCCCGTTACCTGTGGCCAACCGTTGGTTAGCAATTAGCAAACGTATCTCATGAAGTGTAAATGTGCGTCCACCACGTGCCTGCGTCCACCACGTGCCTGCGTCCAACACGTGCCTGCGTCCACCACGTGCCTGCGTCCACCACGTGCCTGCGTCCATCACGTGCCTGCGTCTACCACGTGCCTGCGTCCACCACGTGCCTGCGTCCACCACGTGCCTGCGTCCATCACGTGCCTGCGTCCACCACGTGCCTGCGTCCAACACGTGCCTGCGTCCAACACGTGCCTGCGTCCAACACGTGCCTGCGTCCAACACGTGCCTGCGTACACAACGTGCCTGCGTCCAACACGTGCCTGCGTCCACCACGTGCCTGCGTCCACCACGTGCCTGCGTCCAACACGTACCTGCGTCCACCACGTGCCTGCGTCCAACACGTGCCTGCGTCCACCACGTGCCTGCGTCCAACACGTGCCTGCGTCCACCACGTACCTGCGTCCATCACGTGCCTGCGTCCACCACGTGCCTGCGTCCAACACGTGCCTGCGTCCAACACGTGCCTGCGTCCACCACGTGCCTGCGTCCAACACGTGCCTGCGTCCACCACGTGCCTGCGTCCATCACGTGCCTGCGTCCACCACGTGCCTGCGTCTAACACGTGCCTGCGTCCATCATGTGCCTGCGTCCATCATGTGCCTGCGTCCACCATGTGCCTGCGTCTATCATGTGCCTGCGTCCATCATGTGCCTGCGTCCATCATGTGCCTGCGTCCACCATGTGCCTGCGTCCAACACGTGCCTGCGTCCAACACGTGCCTGCGTCCACCATGTGCCTGCGTCCACCATGTGCCTGCGTCCACCATGTGCCTGCCTCCACCATGGGCCTGCGTCCACCATGTGCCTGCGTCCACCATGTGCCTGCGTCCACCATGTGACTGCGTCCACATGTGCCTGCGTCACCCATGTGCCTGCGTCCACTACGTACCTGCGTCCACTACGTGCCTGCGTCCACCATGTGCCTGCGTCCACCATGTGCCTGCGTCCACCATGTGCCTGCGTCCACCACGTGCCTGCGTCCACTACGTGCCTGCGTCCACCACGTGCCTTCGTCCACTACGTGCCTGCGTCCACCACGTGCCTGCGTCCACTACGTGCCTGCGTCCACTACGTTCCTGCGTCCACCATGTGCCTGCGTCCACCATGTGCCTGCGTCCACCATGTGCCTGCGTCCACCATGTGCCTGCGTCCACCATGTGCCTGCGTTCACCACGTGCCTGCGTCCACTACGTGCCTGCGTCCACCATGTGCCTGCGTCCACCATGTGCCTGCGTCCACCATGTGCCTGCGTCCAACATGTGCCTGCGTCCACCATGTGCCTGCGTCCACCACGTGCCTGCGTCCACCACGTGCTTGCGTCCACCACGTGCCTGCGTCCACTATGTGCCTGCGTCCACCATGTGCCTGCGTCCACCACGTGCCTGCGTCCACCATGTGCCTGCGTCCATCATGTGCCTGCGTCCACCATGTGCCTGCGTCCACCATGTGCCTGCGTCCATCATGTGCCTGCGTCCATCATGTGCCTGCGTCCAACACGTGCCTGCGTCCAACACGTGCCTGCGTCCACCATGTGCCTGCGTCCACCATGTGCCTGCGTCCACCATGTGACTGCGTCCACATGTGCCTGCGTCACCCATGTGCCTGCGTCCACTACGTACCTGCGTCCACTACGTGCCTGCGTCCACCATGTGCCTGCGTCCTCCATGTGCCTGCGTCCACCATGTGCCTGCGTCCACCATGTGCCTGCGTCCACCACGTGCCTGCGTCCACTACGTGCCTGCGTCCACCACGTGCCTTCGTCCACTACGTGCCTGCGTCCACCATGTGCCTGCGTCCACCATGTGCCTGCGTCCACCACGTGCCTGCGTCCACTACGTGCCTGCGTCCACCACGTGCCTTCGTCCACTACGTGCCTGCGTCCACCATGTGCCTGCGTCCACCATGTGCCTGCGTCCACCACGTGCCTTCGTCCACTACGTGCCTGCGTCCACCACGTGCCTGCGTCCACTACGTGCCTGCGTCCACTACGTGCCTGCGTCCACCATGTGCCTGCGTCCACCATGTGCCTGCGTCCACCATGTGCCTGCGTCCACCACGTGCCTTCGTCCACTACGTGCCTGCGTTCACCACGTGCCTGCGTCCACTACGTGCCTGCGTCCACCATGTGCCTGCGTCCACCATGTGCCTGCGTCCACCATGTGCCTGTGTCCAACATCTGCCTGCGTCCACCATGTGCCTGCGTCCACTACGTGCCTGCGTCCACCACGTGCTTGCGTCCACCACGTGCCTGCGTCCACCATGTGCCTGCGTCCACCACGGTGTATCATGGTTGAATAACAATTTAATGGATGAACAGGGGTTGTAGCCGGCTCCGTTATGAGGCAGCTGTGGCCGGATGGACAGCAGATCAGCGCTCTGGTTATCAGTTTGGCAGAATGAGAAAAATACCCAAAAAATGGGATAACGAAAAATGATGAACTAAACGAAATAATTTACTTGAAATTAATTTTGTAATAGAGATTACATACATAAAGATAATAGATAACATACATAATAAAATTATATAAAGTAAAGCTAACTAAAATTGTAATATTGAATGTTGAATAATTAAGGGTTATTTAAAATTACCTTAACGTTGCACAATGTAGTGTGTTGAATTACTGAATAAAATTTGTCTACAAAATCAGTAACTACATCTTCCAATTTCTGCAATGGTTCTTCCAGCATAGAGCTGTCACCACGTGCCGTGGAGACAGTGAGTGGTAGCTGCCCTAAAGTTGGCAGCGGACGGCGTCTGTATATATCCTAAGGTTGATAAACAACGCAACCTCAGATGGTTCTGAAAATTACATGAAATATTTTAAAGACAATATTGACATTTAGAAAACCAGTCACCAAATGCCGGCGATGAGTCACAATAACGTGGCTAAAGTATGTTGACCAGACCACACCACGACGAAACGTCGTCGTCCCTTCACCTTCTAGTGTGTGGTCTGGTCAACCAGTCCCCAAATGTTCTGTATTTTTATCTTTGACTTCCAGTCTGTACATTTGTGTAAGAGCAATATAAACCCATGATTTGACACGTCTTGGAGATCTGATAATAATTAATTTATTAATTTCAGGAAGAAAGGGTCACTTTATCATTGATCCATCATGAAGAACATTAAATCTTTCAATTATCGTTGTGCATTTTGCACTCCGTTTGCTCATCATAAAAAGTTTATAAATTAAAAGATCGAATGACTGTAGTAATATTTTTGGCTATTGCTTAACCCGAGAATTATTCCTGCCACCTTCAGCAAAATATATTTTTCTAGTTATTAAGATATTGTAATCTGCTTCCAGCTGGATGGTGGGCTTTCTTTTATCAGACCATCAAACATTGAGGTTGTTCAAGAGATATCAAACATCAGTTCATGAAAACGCACAAATAACGGTAACTACTGAAGCACTATTGACCTACAACCAGTAAATCCGATTTACATGATCCAAGCTCATTTAAATATTTGTCAAACCTCCGCTTGAATCAATATTGCATTTCTCATTGCTCATTACCAACTTCTGTGTCCATGTACTTCAGTTTTGTTGTACTAAACAGCTAATTAAATTTAGCTAAAATGTAGTAGTAAATGTTAGGACAGCCAAGCATATGTATCAACATATGTAAAATAAATTCCATAAACAGGATTTTATTAAATCAAATGTTCTCTGCCAATTACAATAAATATAGAATGATGATTAGATATTTATATATGACAGTTTGATTTTTCATATTTTCTCAGCAATGAAGTAGACTTCGTATTTTATTGTACCCATGAGCAAAAATTGTATTATTTATTCCCGTTTAATGCTGAAGAAATATTATTGTGATTTTAAATTAACATTAAATAAAATGGAGCATTGTGAAACCTGGTATAAATCAACTTTCGAATAATGTGACGTATATATTATATATTTCGAATATTGTTAAGTATAAATTATATCTTTCGAGCATCGTTAAGTATAAATTACATGTTCAGAACAGTGTAAAGCAAAAACAATTCAGCACTGTGGAGATATGCCCGACACACCAGGAGCCACCACACAAGACACACCAGGAGCCACCACACACAAGACACACCAGGAGCCACCACACACAAGACACACCAGGAGCCACCACACACAAGACACACCAGGAGTCACCACACACAAGACACACCAGGAGCCACCACACACAAGACACACCAGGAGCCACCACACACAAGACACACCAGGAGCCACCACACACAAGACACACCAGGAGCCACCACACACAAGACACACCAGGAGCCACCACACACAAGACACACCAGGAGCCACCACACACAAGACACACCAGGAGCCACCACACACAAGACACACCAGGAGCCACCACACACAAGACACACCAGGAGCCACCACACACAAGACACATCAGGAGCCACCACACACACGACACATCAGGAGCCACCACACAAGACACACCAGGAGCCACCACACAAGACACACCTGGAGCCACCACACAAGACACACCTGGAGCCACCACATAAGACACACCAGAAGCCACCACACAAGACACACCAGGTGCCACCACACACAAGACACATCAGGAGCCACCACACAAGACACACCAGGAGCCACCACACATGACACACCAGGAGCCACCACACATGACACACCAGGAGCCACCACACACAAGACACACCAGGAGCCACCACACAAGACACACCTGGAGCCACCACACAAGACACACCTGGAGCCACCACACAAGACACCAGGAGCCACCACACATGACACACCAGGAGCCACCACACACAAGACACACCAGGAGCCACCACACAAGACACACCTGGTGCCACCACACAAGACACACCTGGAGCCACCACACAAGACACACCAGGAGCCACCACACAAGAGACACACCAGGAGCCACCACACAAGACACACCAGGAGCCACCACATACAAGACACATCAGGAGCCACCACACAAGACACACCAGGAGCCACCACACACAAGACACATCAGGAGCCACCACACAATACACACCTGGAGTCACCACACAAGACACACCTGGAGCCACCACACAAGACACACCAGGAGCCACCACACAAGACAAACCAGGAGCCACCACACAAGACACACCAGGAGCTACCACACAAGACACACCAGGAGCCACCACACAAGAGACACACCAGGAGCCTCCACACAAGACACACCTGGAGCCACCACACAAGACACACCAGGAGCCACCACACAAGACACACCAGCAGCCACCACACAAGACACCTGGAGCCACCACACAAGACACACCTGGAGCCACCACACAAGACACACCAGTAGCTACCACACAAGACACACCAGGAGCCACCACACAAGACACACCAGGAGCCACCACACAAGACACCTGGAGCTACCACACAAGACACACCAGGAGCCACCACACAAGACACACCAGGAGCCACCACACAAGACACACCAGGAGCCACCACACAAGACACACCAGGAGCCACCACACAAGACACACCAGGAGCCACCACACAAGACACACCTGGAGCCACCACACAAGACACACCAGGAGCCACCACACATGACACACCAGGAGCCACCACACACGACACACCAGGAGCCACCACACAAGACACACCAGGAGCCACCACACAAGACACACGTGGAGCCACCACGCAAGACACACCTGGAGCCACCACACAAGACACACCAGGAGCCACCACACAAGACACACCAGGAGCCAACACACACGACACACCAGGAGCCACCACACACGACACACCTGGAGCCACCACACAAGACACACCTGGAGCCACCACACAAGACACCTGGAGCCACCACACAAGACACACCTGGAGCCACCACACAAGGCACACCTGGAGCCACCACACAAGACACACCAGGAGCCACCACACAAGACACACCAGGAGCCACCACACATGACACACCTGGAGCCACCACACAAGACACACCAGGAGCCACCACACAAGACACACCAGGAGCCACCACACAAGACACACCAGGAGCCACCACACACAAGACACACCAGGAGCCACCACACACAAGACACACCAGGAGCCACCACACAAGACACACCAGCAGCCACCACACAAGACACACCTGGAGCCACCACACAAGACACACCAGGAGCCACCACACACGACACACCTGGAGCCACCACACATGACACACGTGGAGCCACCACACAAGACACACCTGGAGCCACCACACAAGACACACCTGGAGCCACCACACAAGAGACACACACACTGTGATCCACTGGCCAAGGCCGGACAGCAAAATATGGGGTCCTCCTGAGGGAATCAGGGGACCCAATTTGCTTAATAACAGCTGGTGTTCCTGCTGTCAGGCTCACACTGCCATTACATGCTGGCAGGAAGGTCCCGCTGCTCCGGGGAGTAGCAGGTGGACGAGGTCAGGTCCAGGGGTGAGAAGGGGTCAGGTCTGAGGCTTCAGCAGGGGAGGGGTCAGGGCTGAGGCTTCAGCAGGGGAGGGGTCAGGGCTGAGGCTTCAGCAGGGAAGGGGTCAATTCCACGGCTTCAGTAGGGGACGGGTGAGGGCTGAGGCTTCAGCAGGGGAGGGGTCAGGTCTGAGGCTTCAGCAGGGGAGGGGTCAAGTCCGGGGCTTCAGCATGGGAGAGGTCAAGTTTGATGCTTCAGCAGGGAAGGGGTCAATTCCACGGCTTACAGCAGGGGACGGGTCAGGGCTGAGGCTTCAGCAGGGGAGGGGTCAGGTCTGAGGCTTCAGCAGGGAAGGGGTCAAGTCCGGGGCTTCAGCATGAGAGTGGTCAGGTCTGAGGGTTCAGCAGGGAAGGGGTCAAGTCCGGGGCTTCAGCATGGGAGAGGTCAAGTTTGATGCTTCAGCAGGTAAGGGGTCAATTCCACGGCTTCAGCAGGGGACGGGTCAGGGCTGAGGCTTCAGCAGGGGAGGGGTCAGGTCTGAGGCTTTAGCAGGGGAGGGGTCAAGTCCGGGGCTTCAGCATGGGAGAGATCAAGTTTGATGCTTCAGCAGGGAAGGGGTCAATTCCACGGCTTCAGCAGGGAACGGGTCAGGGCTGAGGCTTCAGCAGGGGAGGGGTCAGGTCTGAGGCTTTAGCAGGGGAGGGGTCAAGTCCGGGGCTTCAGCATGGGAGAGGTCAAGTTTGATGCTTCAGCAGGGAAGGGGTCAATTCCACGGCTTCAGCAGGGGACGGGTCAGGGCTGAGGCTTCAGCAGGGGACGGGTCAGGGCTGAGGCTTCAGCAGGGGACGGGTCAGGGCTGAGGCTTCAGCAGGGGAGGGGTCAAGTCCTGGGCTTCAGCAGGGGAGAAAAGAGGTCAAGTCAATGTCACCAGTATATGAGAGGAGAGGTGGACCAGATCAGCAACAAGGTATCAGGCAAGGAAGGAGTGCCGACCCACGGGATGGGTGCCAGGGGAGGTGGGAGAGGAGAATTAACCAAGGCGTAGTTTGGATAAATAAGGAGGATGAGGAGGAGGAGAGGAAGATAGGTAGGAACAGATGGACAAGACGTAATAATAATATTGAAAAAATCCACTAAGACTACGGGTGAGTGCGAACCCACGACCCTGGCAATGTCAGTCGCGTACTCTGCCACTCGACCACTGGACTAGTAGGCCACTGGCAGTGTTGGGGTCGTTGGTTCGCACCCACCTATAGTCTCATTGGTATATATCACGTTAATGATGTGTGTGTTTAATAATAATTAAAATAATAATAATAATAATAATAATAATAATAATAATAATAATAATTAAAAAATCCGTAGGAGCCCTGATGAGGGTTCGAAACTATACGGTGTATGTTCCCAGACACACCCTTTAACGACGAGACCCTCATAGGTTCGAACCCTCATCACGGCTTCTATGGATTTTCTCAGTGAGACAGTCACGTTAGTGTGATAACTCTGTGTAATAATAATAATAATAATAATAATAATAATGGGAATCAGAAGCAGAAGGAGAAAAATAAGACGGAGGAGGTTGTAATGGTTGGCGCCAGAAGATAAGGTTATGATACAAGCCTCATTATAAACCCATTTGGTGTAGATAAAAGCTGGCTGCTGGAGACATGAGGGAATATAGTGAGGTACTAACGACAGAGCTGCGCCACTGCGCGACCCCGGGATGCGCAGGTCTGCTCTCACCAACAATCTCTACACTTTGATTCGATGCAAATAATCCGTAAATAAACAAATGGTATGGTCTTCCTTCAACATTTCAGGCGAGTCTGATTACCAGCGACTGTCAGCAACCGTGACCCGCGTACCTAAGTGTAGTGATGGATGGCTCAGTGCTTGTCATGGGGTGCTGCCAGGCGGTCATTACACCCGGGGGGCGGGCAGGTCTAGGTGCTCCGCCGCCGGGGACCTGGTCAATATGACTGCGGGCAGGTTGTGGTCATGCGAAGCAAAGCGGCTGGTCAGTGTTGATCATACGAGGCATGGGAACTGTTCCACTCACGTGTGAGTAAGTTACCGTCATGTGGAAGTGATCATTACGACGGTGGAGTAGTGGCCATTACAGCCGGTCATAACTAAGTATATTTGATTTCCCACTGAAACTGCCTAAGAAAGTGATGAATGGGAAAATAATGTTGGATTTGCATCCCGGAAGATAACTGATGCATGTTAGCGAACTTTGTGTCAAGCTTAACACAATAGCTGGTGTTGAACCTTGCAGAGTGCACTTGCAGGAATATATCAAGAATTGGACAGCAAATTACAGGGATTGCTTCTTGCTGGCGATATCCGAACACCAGCACGTGAAGAAGTGATCAGCATTAGCTATGAACCATTTTACTTCTTTATGCAAGCCTCATCTAAAGCAACGAACTTTGCAATAACTACAATGATCAGTATCAATTGTTTGTCACTTATTTAATGCTTCAAAACCTATTGAAATAAATAAATATTGGTATATATGAATGAGAATATTATTATGTATATCAAAGCATAATTAATGAGATATATTTAGGGACGTAAATGGGTTTCTTCTTGAGTATATTATTCCACAAACCGTTGGTTTGTATAACGCAACTTGTATTACAACAAATACGATTCACGTGTTTTTATTGTCAAACACACTAGTTAAACTCCTGAACTTAACTGTTTTACAACTGAACTTTCATTTGTTAGTGTCAAGCCCATTATTATATTTGGGCTTGACACCTGTCAGGTCACTGCCTCTAGCGACACATCAGTTAACAGGGTGACACTGGGGACCCTTTTCTTGACACAAGGGGTCCGGCAAAGGATAATCAACACGAGCAATAATACCGTTGACTCTCGTTGTTCATTGTTCCTGAATAGACACACCACAGATATGTGTTCCTAAAATGTGGATTTTTGTAACGAGTCAACTCTATCTACTATTCTCACTTACAGGGTGAAGTTAGAATGCTTCCTTGAGTCACTGACATGTGTGTCAGTGACAAGTATATCCCCTTGTCTTGACAACCCTGTTTCATTCAGATATAAAAGAACAATGGGTTGGGGACGCCACACTCGACTCAGTATACATATATGCGGTTCTATAACGCCATTGCAACCTGTCCTCTTAAAAAGAACGTCGCTTTTGGCCGTTTACCCGTATGGCCGAATTTGGACGTAATTTGAAAATGAAAAAAATGAAAATAAATTTGGGATTTTTTTTTCAACACCAGTAAGTTAAGGGTCCTCTGATAGGTTAGGTGGGCAGGAAATTCTCATAAAGTTACAAAACGTTATGAAAAACGTTAATTTAAAGTGTCCTCTCATAAACTCTGCGCGTACGCCGGACAACTCAAACAGAAAACGGAACAGAACGTCATTTTTGTGAGTCGATTTCCTTTCAAATTACGTCCAAATTTAGCCATATCGCGCATACGAACCAAAGGTGACGTTATTTTTAAGAGGACGGGTTGCAGTAACATATTCAAACAGTACACAGGCACGTGTATGGGAGAACAGAACGTTCTACATGAATGAGTAGAAGTAGTGACTGAACATGTTACATCAGCACAAAACATTCTTGAGTCCCTCCCTCCCATGTGGTTATATGGGAGGCTAAATTATTCAAAGAGACTTCCTCTAATTATTATACGGGTAGTATGAGATTTTTCCGGTAAGTGGCTGTGATTAAAAACATTTATACTCAGAGACCAGTGTTAGGTGGGGGAGGGAGAACGGAGGGAGCCGGTCGGCCGAGCGGACAGCACGCAGGACTTGTGATCCTGTGGTCCTGGGTTCGATCCCAGGCGCCGGCGAGAAACAATGGGCAGAGTTTCTTTCACCCTATGCCCCTGTTACCTAGCAGTAAAATAGGTACCTGGGTGTTAGTCAGCTGTCACGGGCTGCTTCCTGGGGGTGGAGGCCTGGTCGAGGACCGGGCCGCGGTGACACTAAAAAGCCCCGAAATCATCTCAAGATAACTTCATCTCAAGATAGGTTGACATTGGTATTGTTTCACAATGTACTATAGATCAGGCCTTGTCCATGAGATTTCCGCGCCTCACAATGAGAGCTAGTCAAAAACAGGACCTATTAGGTCTAACTGAACTTTAACTGGTGACCTGAAGCACACATTGAACTTGGGATATATGGTATCAACACATGATGGCTCTGGAAAACAACAGGCTTCAGGGTTTAATAACAGGTTACTAGGAGAAGGCGCCAATTCCTAGGAGAAGGCAAGCTGTTATTCTTAGGAATGACAGCTTTCTCCAGGCGTCGTTGACAACAGTCCTCTCCACAAGAGCTCTATCTCTTCACAAGAAGAGTTTTTACATGTGCCTTCTCACCCTTGAGAGATCTAATAATAAATTATTATTGTGATAGAGTGCTACGATTGATGTTGAGTTGATCAACATTAAAGGTTGATTAATTGAGGAGTTGGTTGATTACTGACTTGCACTTAACACGCCTGCGTTTGTTCTGGCTCTCCTAATTTACTGACAGTTTTTTCTATATATCCGACAGTTGCAATACATGCGAATTGTCTTCTTGTTAAGGGTTAAAGTCTTCACACCCTTCATCATCTTGTTTTATGGTAGGTTGAGGTAATATTAAATTTGATCCCCACTCTCGTGTTAGCACATGTGGTGACAAATGTGACCATTACCACCCCCCCCCCTGGTGTTAAGGTGTGTTGTGGTACTCTTGACCATTACCACCCACAACACCCCCCCCTGGTGTTAAGGTGTGTTGTGGTACTCTTGACCATTACCACCCACAACACCCTCCCCTGGTGTTAAGGTGTGTTGTGGTACTCTTGACCATTACCACCCACAACACCCCCCCCCCCTGGTGTTAAGGTGTGTTGTGGTACTCTTGACCATTACCACCCACAACACCCCCCCCCCCTGGTGTTAAGGTGTGTTGTGGTACTCTTGACCATTACCACCCACAACACCCCCCCCCCCCCTGGTGTTAAGGTGTGTTGTGGTACTCTTGACCATTACCACCCACAACACCCCCCCCCCCTGGTGTTAAGGTGTGTTGTGGTACTCTTGACCATTACTCCTCACCCGCGTGTGCCAAGTAGTTTAACCATTATTTACATTACCCACAGTACCATCAATGGATAAAGTAAGAATGTCTCATTAACCATCAGATATAAACTTCCCCCACATCAATCATCAACGTGGCACTTTAACCCCTTGACAGTCATTATATCGGTTCGTTTTGCTACGATAGTATCACCATACTATCACCATACCAGCAGTGAGGGTCAGTTATATACGTCACTCAGCAGTGGGGGGTCAGTTATATACGTCACTCAGCAGTGGGGGGTCAGTTATATACGTCACTCAGCAGTGGGGGGTCAGTTATATACGTCACTCAGCAGTGGGGGGTCAGTTATATACGTCACTCAGCAGTGAGGGTCATTTATATACGTCACTAAACAATTATTAGTTATACCACACGTCAATTACGCGCGTCAATTACCTGTTTGAGGTAACGTTCAGTCAGCACTAAGCGCGACCCAACGAATACATCAATTACTCCGTCAACTAAGCATCAAACACCTCTTAATGGATATTTTCCACGTTAAGCATAAAAAACTGTATAATTTTCCTGTCAGGTAATCGGTAACGGCGTCTATTCCACGTCAAACATCAATAACAGTATCACCTGCTCGGCAGACATCAATAACAGTTTTTCCTCCGCGGCAAATATCAATAACAGTGTCTCTGTGTCTCCTCCATTTCAAACATAAATAACTGTATCTCCTGCACGTCAGACATCAATAACAGTATCTCCTGCACGTCAGTCATCAATAACAGCATCTTCTTCACATCAAACATCAATAACAGGGTCTCCACTACTTCAGACATCATATATAATGTCTCCTACACATCAAACATAAATAACAGTATCTCTCCCATGTCTTCCATGTCATATCAATTATAGTATCTCCTCCACTTCAGACATCAATGATAGTATCTCCTCTACGTCAAACATCCCAAACAGTATCTCTTCCATGCCAGACATCAATAACAATGACATCAATCCTGTTATTAATAGGAGATACTGTTATTATTGATAATAACAGACATTAAAAACAGTGTCCCCTGCACTTCAGACATTATTAACAGTATCTCCTCCACGTCAAATATTAATAACCGTATCTTCTCCACGTCAGACATCAATAAGTGTCTCCTCCACGTCAGACATCAATAAGTGTCTCCTCCACGTCAGACATCAATAAGTGTCTCCTCCACGTCAGACATCAATAACGGTATCAGTTCCCCGACAGCCAACAATCAGGGGCGGAACGACACTCGGGGCGAACCGTTCAGCTTCACCTGAGCTAATGTGTGTGTGGTGTGAGCGACGCTCTTCACCGCCGTCGACTTTGACGTTACCCAAACGCTTTCGCACTCTCTAACTTCTATATTCATCGCATCTTACTTCTTTGGGTTGCTATATACGTCGCTTTTTTATCTTCCATTTTCCCTCTTACCTCCTTCCCCTCTTGCCGTAAACATATCTCCTGAAGCATCTCTGTGCCTAATTATGGCTCTGAAGATCCCCACTCTCCTGCCTTTATTGGAAATTAGTGCAATGATATGCAATGAGAGCTATTCTTAAGGGACACTTTGAGGGCAGACTGAGGGAGGCGCTGATTTGGGGTGGTGAGGGAGAGGCAGGCAGGGGAGATGAGGGAGGGGAGGGAAGGAAACTATATAGCGAAAGCACTAAGTCATAAAGACTATAGCACCTGGAAGGGGTCAGGATAAGGATTTGGGATGGATCCCAGGAAAAAGGATTAATAATAATGCCCAACCGCTTCGAAGGTCGGGGATTGAACGCCGACCTGCATGAAGCGAGACCTTCGCTCTACCGTCCAGACAAAGTGGATGTGAGAGGAATCATGGCAAGATAGTGAAACTGATTGATTTACATTAAATGAGAGGGATAGAGAGATAGGGAGATAGTGAGAGAGATAGCAGCTGCTGCTATAAACAAATCATCAATGTCACCACGACCCAAGAGTTGTGCTTGGGGCTTAATCATGAGTTATTTGGGAAACTGGTGAGAGACAAGGACAACTAGATGTTAATAACTGTTGGGAGGTGTGGACGCCACTAAATAGAGTAACTATCCAAGTCCTATAGTTTGAATACTCCTACATCCACTTGGTGGCCACTATACATGGAAAATAAGTAGAAACTTGTGACTCTGTACTCAAGTACTGCCGTCGACTGACTCTGTACCCAAGTACTGCCGTCGACTGACTCTGTACTCAAGTACTGCCATCGACGGACTCTGTACCCAAGTACTGCCATCGACGGACTCTGTACCCAAGTACTGCCGTCGACTGACTCTGTACCCAAGTACTGCCGTCGACTGACTCTGTACCCAAGTACTGCCATCGACGGACTCTGTACCCAAGTACTGCCGTCGACTGACTCTGTACCCAAGTACTGCCGTCGACTGACTCTGTACCCAAGTACTGCCATCGACTGACTCTGTACCCAAGTACTGCCATCAACTGACTCTGTACTCAAGTACTGCCATCGACTGACTCTGTACCCAAGTACTGCCATCGACTGACTCTGTACCCAAGTACTGCCATCGACTGACTCTGTACTCAAGTACTGCCGTCGACGGACTCAGTACCCAAGTACTGCCATCGACTGACTCTGTACTCAAGTACTGCCGTCGACGGACTCAGTACCCAAGTACTGCCATCGACTGACTCTGTACCCAAGTACTGCCATCGACTGACTCTGTACCCAAGTACTGCCATCGACTGACTCTGTACTCAAGTACTGCCATCAACTGACTCTGTACCCAAGTACTGCCATCGACTGACTCAGTACCCAAGTACTGCCATCGACTGACTCTGTACCCAAGTACTGCCATCGACTGACTCTGTACCCAAGTACTGCCATCAACTGACTCTGTACCCAAGTACTGCCATCGACTGACTCTGTACTCAAGTACTGCCATCGACTGACTCTGTACTCAAGTACTGCCGTCGACTGACTCTGTACCCAAGTACTGCCATCGACTGACTCTGTACTCAAGTACTGCCATCGACTGACTCTGTACTCAAGTACTGCCGTCGACTGACTCTGTACCCAAGTACTGCCATCGACTGACTCTGTACCCAAGTACTGCCATCGACTGACTCTGTACCCAAGTACTGCCATCGACTGACTCTGTACTCAAGTACTGCCGTCGACGGACTCAGTACTCAAGTACTGCCATCAACTGACTCTGTACTCAAGTACTGCCATCGACTGACTCTGTACTCAAGTACTGCCATCGACTGACTCTGTACCCAAGTACTGCCATCGACTGACTCTGTACCCAAGTACTGCCATCGACTGACTCTGTACCCAAGTACTGCCATCAACTGACTCTGTACCCAAGTACTGCCATCGACTGACTCTGTACTCAAGTACTGCCATCGACTGACTCTGTACTCAAGTACTGCCGTCGACTGACTCTGTACCCAAGTACTGCCATCGACTGACTCTGTACCCAAGTACTGCCATCGACTGACTCTGTACTCAAGTACTGCCATCGACTGACTCAGTACCCAAGTATTGCCATCAACTGACTCTGTACTCAAGTACTGCCATCGACTGACTCTGTACCCAAGTACTGCCATCGACTGACTCTGTACTCAAGTACTGCCGTCGACGGACTCAGTACTCAAGTACTGCCATCAACTGACTCTGTACTCAAGTACTGCCATCGACTGACTCTGTACTCAAGTACTGCCATCGACTGACTCTGTACCCAAGTACTGCCATCGACTGACTCTGTACCCAAGTACTGCCATCGACTGACTCTGTACCCAAGTACTGCCATCAACTGACTCTGTACCCAAGTACTGCCATCGACTGACTCTGTACTCAAGTACTGCCATCGACTGACTCTGTACTCAAGTACTGCCGTCGACTGACTCTGTACCCAAGTACTGCCATCGACTGACTCTGTACCCAAGTACTGCCATCGACTGACTCTGTACTCAAGTACTGCCATCGACTGACTCAGTACCCAAGTATTGCCATCAACTGACTCTGTACTCAAGTACTGCCATCGACTGACTCTGTACCCAAGTACTGCCATCGACTGACTCTGTACCCAAGTACTGCCATCGACTGACTCTGTACCCAAGTACTGCCATCGACTGACTCTGTACCCAAGTACTGCCATCAACTGACTCTGTACTCAAGTACTGCCATCGACTGACTCTGTACCCAAGTACTGCCATCAACTGACTCTGTACTCAAGTACTGCCATCGACTGACTCTGTACCCAAGTACTGCCATCGACTGACTCTGTACCCAAGTACTGCCATCGACTGACTCTGTACCCAAGTACTGCCATCGACTGACTCTGTACCCAAGTACTGCCATCGACTGACTCTGTACCCAAGTACTGATATCGACTGACTCTGTACCCAAGTACTGCCATCGACTGACACTGTACCCAGATACTGCCATCGACTGAATCTGTACTCAAGTACTGAAACCGTCTGACTCTGTACCCAACTACTGACGTCGACTGACTCTGGGAGCCATACCTGACAATTCAGGGAATTGCCAGGTATGGCACTTCACTAGGCCATTTCACTTACCACTAGGCCAAGCGTAAGACCATTACAACTCACATAAGTAAAATGAGCAGGCACGTTGATGGTTCATACATTAGTTTATTGAAATGAGTTGTGCGTCCTATGGGGTCCCTAATTGAGGCAAATTGAATTGATGACGTGACAAGGAAAAGAGGGCAGTACTTATACTGGGCAGAACTCTCGATACCAGGTCCTTAATGTTTCTGCCTTCCTAAGGAGTCGAGGAGTCTTCGAACACACACACACACACACACACACACCAGGGGCCGGCCGGCCGAGCGGACAGCACCCTGGGCACGTAATCCTGTGGTCCCGGGTTCGATCCCGGGCGCCGGCGAGAAACAATAGGCATAGTTTCTTTCACCCTATGCCCCTGTTACCTAGCAGTAAATAGGTGCCTGGGAGTTAGTCAGCTGTCACGGGCTGCATCCTGGTGTGTGTGTGGGGGGGGGGACGGGGGATGTAGTAGTAGTTAGAAACGGTTGATTGATAGTTGAGAGGCGGACCGAAGGAGCAGAGCTCAACCCCCGCAAGCACAACTAGGTGAATACAAATACACACACACACACACACACACACACACACACACACCTGGACAGTGTGGAAAAAAAGTGGTTAGTAAACAGTTGATTGACAGTTGAGAGGCGGGCCGAAAGAGCAAAGCTCAACCCCCGCAAACTAGGTGAATACACAGTAAGGTATAGAGCTGGAAACTCAGATGAGTCACAGAGATGTTTGGAAGTTTTCTTTTACCGTGAGTGTAGTGGAAAAAATGGAATGCACTTAAGAAGCAGGTTGTGGAAGAAATTCTATTCATAATTTTAAAACTAGGTATGATAGGGAAATAGGACCTGAGTCATTGTTGTAAACAACCGATGGCTCGAATTTCGGGATCCAAGAGTCAGTGTTCGATCCTGCAGACACAAATAGGTGAGTACACACACACACACATATACCTTCTTCTGCAGAGGGCAGCAACATTAGCTCACCGAATGAGAGCGAAACTGCTAGTCATGGGGGACCTAGATCATGGAGAGATAAATTGGGAATCAAGGAATCGCTAAAGAGGGGACGAAACGTGGGGAGCAAAGTTAGTAGATGTTATAGACAGGAATTTCCTAACACAACATGTGAAGGAAGACACAAGGGAAAGAGGGGGAGATGCACCGAGCCTATTAGACCTGATTTTCACCCAGAACATAGAAGACGTCGAGAATCTGGAACATGAAATACCTGTAGGGGCCAGCGACCATTGTGTCCTAGTCTTTGATTTCATGATAGAATTCAAACTTGTGAGCAAGGGACAAGAGGAGTTGGCTACAGGAAAGGGGACTGTAGGAGGACAAGGGACTATCTGGGAGAAGTGCAGTGGGAGGAAGAAATTAGAGGAAAAACAGCCCAAGATATGATGGACCTAGTCATACAGAAATGCCAGGAGGCCGAAGAGAGATTAATACCAACAGGAAAGGAGAAAAGTAGGAGGGAATATAATAACCCATGGGTTAATAGACAGTGTCAGGAAGCAAAAATGTCCAGAAGGGGAGTGGAGGAAGTACAGAAGACAAAGGATAGAGGACAACAGGATCAGATGCAACAGAGCTAGGAACGATTACATTAACATAAGAAGAACATCGGAAAGAAACTAGGAGAACGATATTTACGATCAAAGCGAAAAAGCAACCTAAATTACTACACAGTCATATAAGAAGAAAAATGTCGGTGAACGACCAAGTGACAAGACTAAGGAAAACAGAGGGGGGGCATTTACAGAAAATGACAAGGAAATCTGCGAGGCACTGAATGCCAGTTTCCATGGAGTGTTCACAAACGAGCCTGAGCAGCTCCCATTGTTAGAAGAGATTATCATAGATGAAAGACTATCAGATATAGAGGTGACAGCAGGGGAGGTAATGAAACAGTTGACAACACTGGATGCAACTGTAGCAGTTGGACCAGACAAAGTATCACCATGCGTACTAAAAGAGGCAGTGCAGGCCCTCAGCGTGCCTCTGGCAAGGATCTTTAATGAATCACTTATGTCGGAAGAATTGCCCAATTGCTGGAAGAGGGCAAATGTTGTACCGATTTTCAAGAAAGGTGACAGGGAGGAGGCACTTAACTACAGACCTGTATCACTGACAAGCATCCCCTGTAAAGTACTTGAAAGAATAATTAGGCTACGACTCGTTGCACACCTGGAGAACGTTAGGTTTGTAAACAAACATCAACATGGGTTCTGGAAAGGGAAATGTTGCCTAACAAACCTTTTGGAATTCTATGATATAATAACGAGGATAGGATAGGACAGAGAAGGTTGGGCAGATTGCATATTTCTGGACTGCCCAAAAGCCTTTGATACAGTAATTGGTCACAATTGATCTTACCTTAATCTTAAGGGTAAGATTAATTGCCATAATTGACAATTTACAAAAAAAAAAAAAACGGCCAACCTACTCATGAAAAACTCCCCAGACAACAAACAAAAAGCCTTGAAGGAAACCAACGTCGTCTATGCCTTCAAATGCCCACTTGGGGGACTGTCAGCCCCAAAGAATTCAGTACATAGGCAAGACAACAACGTCTCTTTCTAGGCGATTAACAATGCATAAACAACAGGGCTCCATCAAGGAACATATAATCTCTTCTTATAACCGGACCATCACCAGAGAAGTCATAACAAACAACACAGAAATCATCGATAGATACAGCGATAGCAGGAGGCTCGACATCAGCGAGGCACAACACATCAAAAAGTCAACACCAGCAATCAACAGCCAATTGATGCTCAACTATATTCTACCCACTTCAAGACCCCCCAGCCAATATAGAAGCTTCAAGACGAAATATAGGCCAATAGGCCTTCTGCAGTTACTTCCATTTTTATGTTTTTATACCCATTGGTTCATATTCTATCAAGTGCAAATGTCAATCACCACACCCAAAACTTTTGTACCATATCACCTCAGCCAAATGCGAGTATAAGTATGGATGTATATTGTGTGTTTACATGTTACAGTTGTGTGTGTAAACTAAAGTCTTTGAAAATGTAATAAGCTATTACGAAACGCGTTCAGGCATCAGACAAGAAATATAAATGAATTTTGGAGAATTGATTTTTCAATTACCATCGACAGTAAAGAGAAACATAAGAAGTATTGAGAAAATTCGTGTTAGAATTATTAATTTTACCTTTTTGGTCATATTCATCAACATATATCTATATATATATATATATATATATATATATATATATATATATATATATATATATATATATATATATATATATATATATATATGCGAACAAGCCTGAATGGTCCCCAGGACTATATGCGAATGAAAACTCACACCCCAGAAGTGACTCGAACCCATACTCCCAGAAGCAACGCAACTGGTAACTACAGGGCGCCTTAATCCGCTTGACCATCACGGTCGTCAAAAGGAAGTGATAGCCGAGGCTATTTGAGCCACTTCCCCGACGGCAACTCGGATGGTAATCTTGGGCATAGCATTTCACCAAATCACCTCATTCTTTGGGGCACACGTGAGGAACACAAATGCGAACAAGCCTGAATGGTCCCCAGGACTATATGCGAATGAAAACTCACACCCCAGAAGTGACTCGAACCCATACTCCCAGAAGCAACGCAACTGGTAACTACAGGGCGCCTTAATCCGCTTGACCATCACGGCCGTCAAAAGGAAGTGATAGCCGAGGCTATTTGAGCCACTTCCCCGACGGCAACTCGGATGGTAATCTTGGGCATAGCATTTCACCAAATCACCTCATTCTTTGGGGCACACGTGAGGAACACAAATGCGAACAAGCCTGAATGGTCCCCAGGACTATATGCGAATGAAAACTCACACCCCAGAAGTGACTCGAACCCATACTCCCAGAAGCAACGCAACTGGTAACTACAGGGCGCCTTAATCCGCTTGACCATCACGGCCGTCAAAAGGAAGTGATAGCCGAGGCTATTTGAGCCACTTCCCCGACGGCAACTCGGATGGTAATCTTGGGCATAGCATTTCACCAAATCACCTCATTCTTTGGGGCACACGTGAGGAACACAAATGCGAACAAGCCTGAATGGTCCCCAGGACTATATGCGAATGAAAACTCACACCCCAGAAGTGACTCGAACCCATACTCCCAGAAGCAACGCAACTGGTAACTACAGGGCGCCTTAATCCGCTTGACCATCACGGCCGTCAAAAGGAAGTGATAGCCGAGGCTATTTGAGCCACTTCCCCGACGGCAACTCGGATGGTAATCTTGGGCATAGCATTTCACCAAATCACCTCATTCTTTGGGGCACACGTGAGGAACACAAATGCGAACAAGCCTGAATAGTCCCCAGGACTATATGCGAATGAAAACTCACACCCCAGAAGTGACTCGAACCCATACTCCCAGAAGCAACGCAACTGGTAACTACAGGGCGCCTTAATCCGCTTGACCATCACGGCTGTCAAAAGGAAGTGATAGCCGAGGCTATTTGAGCCACTTCCCCGACGGCAACTCGGATGGTAATCTTGGGCATAGCATTTCACCAAATCACCTCATTCTTTGGGGCACACGTGAGGAACACAAATGCGAACAAGCCTGAATGGTCCCCAGGACTATATGCGAATGAAAACTCACACCCCAGAAGTGACTCGAACCCATACTCCCAGAAGCAACGCAACTGGTAACTACAGGGCGCCTTAATCCGCTTGACCATCACGGCCGTCAAAAGGAAGTGATAGCCGAGGCTATTTGAGCCACTTCCCCGACGGCAACTCGGATGGTAATCTTGGGCATAGCATTTCACCAAATCACCTCATTCTTTGGGGCACACGTGAGGAACACAAATGCGAACAAGCCTGAATGGTCCCCAGGACTATATGCGAATGAAAACTCACACCCCAGAAGTGACTCGAACCCATACTCCCAGAAGCAACGCAACTGGTAACTACAGGGCGCCTTAATCCGCTTGACCATCACGGCCGTCAAAAGGAAGTGATAGCCGAGGCTATTTGAGCCACTTCCCCGACGGCAACTCGGATGGTAATCTTGGGCATAGCATTTCACCAAATCACCTCATTCTTTGGGGCACACGTGAGGAACACAAATGCGAACAAGCCTGAATGGTCCCCAGGACTATATGCGAATGACGGCCGTGATGGTCAAGCGGATTAAGGCGCCCTGTAGTTACCAGTTGCGTTGCTTCTGGGAGTATGGGTTCGAGTCACTTCTGGGGTGTGAGTTTTCATTCGCATATAGTCCTGGGGACCATTCAGGCTTGTTCGCATTTGTGTTCCTCACGT
>NC_091224.1:8720423-8752923 GCF_040958095.1 Procambarus clarkii | reverse complement strand
AGACTCCGCTCCAATATAGAAGCATCAAGAAATATGGACCAATAGGCTTTCGACAATCACTTCCATTTCAATACCCATTGTTTCGTGTTCTGTCTTGTGTTGATGAAATTAATACCCTATTAATGCCACCTCTTGTTCTGTCTTGTGTTGATGAAATTAAAATCCTATTAATGCCACCTCACCCCATCCACCTCACTCAAATGTAGATATAAACAAAATCGGAGATGCGTAAGTTTTATTCAGTTGTGTATTTGTAATCTAAAGTCTTTGAAAATGTAATAAGTTTTACGAAACGCACTCGTGTCGCGTCAGACTAGAAATAAAAATGAATTTTGGAGAATTGATTTTTGAATTACCTCCAACGGTGAAAAGAAATGTACGAAAGATTGAGAAAATTCGTGTTAGAATTATTAATCTTACTTTTTCGGTCATATTTAATAATATATATATATATATATATATATATATATATATATATATATATATATATATATATATATATATATATATTTATATTTATATATATATTTATATATATATATATGACAGTGTCAGACCACGGAGGAAAATTGAAACAGGAATTTCCTTTAGTACTTTCGTATATTAATACATCTTCAGAAGGAGGGAAGATGGTTGAAATACATCTTCATCAACTCCTTCTGAAGATGTATTAATATACGAAAGTACTTAAGGAAATTCCTGTTTCAATTTTTCTCCGTGGTCTAACACTGTCACATTTTTAATCACGTGTTTATTTTCGTGATATACACACACATATATATATATATATATATATATATATATATATATATATATATATATATATATATATATATGTTGTTGAATATGACCAAAAAGGTAAAATTAATAATTCTAACACGAATTTTCACAATACTTCTTATGTTTCTCTTTACTGTCGATGGTAATTGAAAAATCAATTCTCCAAAATTCATTTATATTTCTTGTCTGATGCCTGAACGCGTTTCGTAATAGCTTATTACATTTTCAAAGACTTTAGTTTACACACACAACTGTAACATGTAAACACACAATATACATCCATACTTATACTCGCATTTGGCTGAGGTGATATGGTACAAAAGTTTTGGGTGTGGTGATTGACATTTGCACTTGATAGAATATGAACCAATGGGTATAAAAACATAAAAATGGAAGTAACTGCAGAAGGCCTATTTGCCTATATTTCCTCTTGAAGCTTCTATATTGGCTGGGGGGTCTTGAAGTGGGTAGAATATAGTTGAGCATCAATTGGCTGTTGATTGCTGGTGTTGACTTTTTGATATAAAGGTCTGATCAGCAATCTTATCTTCATTCTACTTTGCTCTGATGAAGGCGAGCTAGCCGAAAACGGGTTAAGCATTTTCTATTTTTCACATGTGGTTATTCTGCATACTTGGATCAGTGTTTTTGTGATCATTGTTGCATATATATATATATATATATATATATATATATATATATATATATATATATATATATATATATATATATATAGAGAGAGAGAGAGAGAGAGAGAGAGAGAGATATGAACAGGTTCAGTCAGCTTGATTAAATCTTTTCCCACACAAGGGACACTCATAAGGTTTTGTTTACCTCGACTGAAGCTTTTCCCACACTAGGGACACTCATGAGGGTTCTATGCTTGGAAAAAGATTCAGCAGCTGCACTACAATATTAATAAACTTACTGATATATGAGGCATTGCCTCACCCTATAACCGATAGAGAGACTTATTGGATATTTTAAAGTTATACAAGCATACAATTGGCCAATTAATACACTAATAACATTCAATATACTTCTCTGTATGCCGGGTGCCTGTCTGAAAAGTGTGCCAGACTGGATAACTCTCTCTTGTCAAGTTTAGGCTCGATATTTTATATGACAGCTTTGCTGTAGATTGTTCTGGTAGCGTTGCTACATGATTGTCCTTAATTGCGTTTGCAGTAGGATGATGATGGTGGAGGTGGAGACAGTGTCACTTTGTGTGCTCTACTCTACATTTATTCTACACTTATTAGATATGTTTTAGGAATTTTTCCTTGTAGATATATTGTCCAGGTACTCCCCCAGTTCTAGACAGTAATCACTGGTGATAAAGATAATTCGATAAGGTGTCCTGAGCTAATTAATGTTCGCTAAGGCACCCTGGTACGTTTTCACTGTTTTGTAAACACATGCGTTCTGCTCTTCTGCCCCTCCGGGTGTAATGGGCGTTTCTCTCCCGAGTTTGGCTCCACCCCTTCCTAGAGAGGGTAGCTTTCAACGAATATTGATTGATTATTTTTACTGCCTAGACATATGATTGAGATAAGATGTGATTATAATATAATTAGATATTGGATATAAAGATTATAAGTAGTACTGGATTCTACTATTGATTCTTATTAAGGATTTGATATAATCCCTACCGGAAATCGGTTCAATTGTTCCAATACTTTTTTAATTAAGAAATCCTTCTAGAAGCTTCTGGATCCTTGAGAGATCATGCACAAAGTCACCTAGGCAACCAAGGGCCCTATGGTCTGTGTGATCATAGGCATTGTCATCTAGGATCAAGATGTATAATGAATATGTAGTGATTCTGATATGCTTTTGATTTGATGTGATATGATTTGATTTTATATGATTTTGATATAATTCTGATATCATTTTGATATGATTTAGATATGATATAGAAATAATACATTTCTTAGATAATAATATAGATATAGTGGGTAAAAATTTTCCACATACAATTCACCTCTGGATTGCAACATTATGGCGCTGAAAGAGGAAACTGGCAGCTCTATGGTCTCTAGTTGTTTCAATTAGCTTAGAACCCAGCTTCAAGACTAACTTGCCTTGAAGTCCCACTTCGCGCGATTTGGGCACTCTTGAATACTACTCGTGCAGTTGCTCGGCGTCTCCAATGCCTTCACCCTTGATTTCTACCAGCTTTGACATCCAAATCCATAGGCTATATCGCTTCTTGCTGGAGCCTGTCCTTCCCGCTCACAACTCCGACGATGTCGTCACGTAACGTCACGCGATGGCGTGTTCTCATTGCCTGCACTCCCGACGGCCAGCCAATCACAATTCCAACTTTCCCTGAGACCTAGTGTCCTCGCTTCCTGGCTGTTTTCAGTGTGAAACGCTTCCTCCTGTCTGGGTGCGGAAGCCATCTTACCTCCCAGGATGGGCTCCTTACCCGCCTTCACCCAACTGATAACCAACATAACATAAAATTCTGGGTTCATTCTTTTCCTTAAACGTAACGAAATAAAACTCCGAAGTTTTTTTTTTTTTTTGCAGGGATATTCCTGCGCGGGCCCTAAGCCTCTGGCTGGCCCACTAAGTGTTGCTTGTTTCTGTTTTACTTGGGCGGAGTGTGAGTATTTATGACTCGTATGGTCGCTTCAGTAAGATTTTGCCATATGTGATTAACAACTTCTTCTGCTCTGTTGAATCTAAGTTGAAATGTGAATGGGATTGTAACTGCACTGTGTTAGACTGCGGCTTCTGGACTACGTACGGGGGGAGAGTATGACTGTAGGCGGGAGAGGAGAGCATCTTGCTAGTACACTGTACAGGCATCATTCACTCTCTCTTAGTGAGGCATCATTCACTCTCTCTTAGTGAGGCATCACTCTCACTTAGTG
This sequence comes from Procambarus clarkii, assembly GCF_040958095.1. NCBI lineage: Eukaryota > Metazoa > Arthropoda > Malacostraca > Decapoda > Cambaridae > Procambarus > Procambarus clarkii. The sequence continues at coordinate 8,749,261 of NC_091224.1, read as the reverse complement.
AGGCATCACTCACTCTCTCTTAGTGAGGCATCACTCTCTCTTAGTGGGGCATAACTCTCTCTCTCTCTCTCTCTCTCTCTCTCTCTCTCTCTATTTCTCTCCTGATGGAACCTCTTTCACTCTCAATTCCAAATATTTCACACGAAACCAGTATTCCAAACGGAACATCAACTATTTGGAATATTTGTTTAATAAAAATACTAACAAATCGGTCGCTGTGTTGTAGAACGTGACTCCACGATCCTATAATGTCTGGCTGGTGTAAATGTTGATTCCATATCAATAGGGTTAATGGGGAATGAGTGAACTCATCGATTACGTGTTGTTTATACGCGTCGTAACGAGGGCAGTGGAATGGTGGTATATTGATAACTAATGACCACCGCACACACTCATCAGTATTCATCCACCAGCTTACACTCACCAGTGCACGCACAATTCTCTCTACTTACTTATATATATATATATATATATATATATATATATATATATATATATATATATATATATATATATATATATATATATAATATATATTATATATATATATATATATATATATATATATATATATATATATATATATATATATATATATATATATATATATATATTATTAAATATGACCGAAAAAGTAAGATTAATAATTCTAACACGAATTTTCTCAATCTTTCGTACATTACGCTTCACTGTTGGAGGTTAATCAAAAATCACTTCTCCAAAATTCATTTTTATTTCTAGTCTGACGCGACACGGGCGCGTTTCGTAAAACTTATTACATTTTCAAAGACTTCACAAATACACAACTGATTAGAACTTACGTCTCTCTGATATTATATCTACATTTGAGTGAGGCGGGAAGGGTGATGTGGCATAACACAAGACAGAAAAGGAGGGGATATTAATAGGGTATTAAAAGTATCAACACAAGACAGAACAGAAACAATGGGTATTGAATAGAAGTGTTTTGTAGAAAGCCTATTGGTCCATATTTCTTGATGATTTCTTGGTCCATATTTCTGTAGGGTAAGGCAGGTCCTAGTCAATAACGGCTTCTCCAATGGTTTCATCGAAGACATCATAAGAAGGAAAGTGAAAAGCCATGCAATCTCTGAAGAGACAACTAACACAACACCTATACCCCCTATTAGACTATTTTACAGGAACTTCTTTTCCACAGCTCATAAAACGGAGGAAAGGGTCCTGAAAGATATTGTTAATAGAAACGTTATCCCTACAGACAAAAATCAGAGGATACAACTGACGATTTACTATAAAACCAGAAAAACGGCCAGCCTACTCATGAGAAACTCTCCAGACACAAAACAGAACGCTTTAAAAGAGACTAACGTCGTCTATGCCTTCAAATGCCCACTTGGGGACTGTAAGCTCCAAAAAACCCAGTATATAGGCAAGACAACAACATCTCTTTCTAGGCGTTTAACGATGCATAAGCAACAGGGCTCCATTAAGGAACATATAATCTCTTCCCATAACCAAACCATCGCCAGAAAAATCCTAGTAAACAACACAGAAATCATCGATAGATACAGCGATAGCAGGCGGCTTGACGTTTGCGAGGCACTACACATCAAGAAGTCAACACCAGCAATCAACAGCCAATTATTGCACAACTATATTCTACCCACCTCAAGACTCCGCTCCAATATAGAAGCATCAAGAAATATGGACCAATAGGCTTTCTACAAAACACTTCTATTCAATACCCATTGTTTCTGTTCTGTCTTGTGTTGATACTTTTAATACCCTATTAATATCCCCTCCTTTTCTTTCTTGTGTTATGCCACATCACCCTTCCCGCCTCACTCAAATGTAGATATAATATCAGAGAGACGTAAGTTCTAATCAGTTGTGTATTTGTGAAGTCTTTGAAAATGTAATAAGTTTTACGAAACGCGCCCGTGTCGCGTCAGACTAGAAATAAAAATGAATTTTGGAGAAGTGATTTTTTATTTACCTCCAACAGTGAAGCGTAATGTACGAAAGATTGAGAAAATTCGTGTTAGAATTATTAATCTTACTTTTTCGGTCATATTTAATAATATATGTCTACAGGAAAGACTGCTACCAAAATATATATATATATATATATATATATATATATATATATATATATATATATATATATATATATATATATATATATATATATATGTGTTGTTAAATATGACCGAAAAAGTAAGATTAATAATTTTAACACGAATTTTCTTAATATTTCTTATGTTTTCTTTATTGTTGATGGTAATTGAAAAATCAAATCTCCAAAATTAATTTTTAGTTCTAGTCTGACGCGACGCTTGAACGCGTTTCGTAATTACCTATTACATTTTCAAAGACTTTAGTTTACACACACAACTCTAACCTGTAAACACTCCATTTGCTTTTATACTCGCATTTTGGTGAGGTGATATGGTACAACAGTTTTGGATGAGGTGAACAAACTTGTGACAAACACAAGACAGAACACAAAACAATGGGTATTAATTGGATACATGAGAGCATAGGAATGGAAGTAACTGCAAAGGGCCTATTGGCCCATACTTCCTCTTGAATCAAGAGCATCAAGAGTCTTGATGCTTCTATATTGGTATGGAGTCTTGAAGTGGGTAAAATATAATTGTGCATTAATTGGCTGTTGATTGCTGATGTTGACTTTTTGATGTGTAGTGCCTCACAAACGTCAAGCCGTCTGCTATCACTGGATCTATCGATGATTTCTGTGTTGTTTGTTAAGACTTCTCTGGTGATGGTCTGGTTGTGGGAAGAGAATATATGTTCCTTAATGGAGCCCTGTTGCTTATGCATTGTTAATCGCCTGGAAAGAGATGTTGTTGTCTTGCCTATATACTGAGTTCTTTGGGGCTTACAGTCCCCAAATAGGCATTTGAAGGCATAGACGACTTTGGTCTCCTTTAAGGCGTTCTGCTTTATGTATGGAGATTTTTCATTGGCCGAAGTGGGCTCCTGGCTTTCCAGGCTTGTGGGTCTTGACATTTCCCCGAGCTCAAAGCGGCAGCTAAGAGCCTTCGTGAGAACAAGGAGATAGTTGTCAGGAGAGGTGACAAGTCGCCAATATACGTTATTCTTAAAAAAGACGAATATCTGGCGAAAATGAACATCATGCTCTCTGATCAAACTAAATTCCAAAGGGTAACAAAAGACACTACTGCAGAATTGAAAACGAAGCTAAACAGATTGATTGAAACTGTGAACGCCAAGAAATCCGGACTCCACCTGCCAAAGGTTATTGGGGAATACAAATCTGGATGTGCGTATGGAAATGTCAAGACCCACAAGCCTGGAAACCCACTTCGGCCAATCATCAGCCAGATACCCACACCCACATACAGACTGGCTAAGCGACTCAGGAAGCTAAGGAAGTAGAATCACTATTACCAACGTACCTGTGGATGAAACAATCGGGATGATAGTGGACAGAGTGTATTGTGATCCGGCTTGTACTCCTCTTGACATACCAGAAAACATTCTAAGGAAACTACTCCAAGCTTGTACTAAAGAGGCACCCTTCCTGAGCTCAGATGGGCACTTGTATAAGCAAGTAGATTGGGTTGCCATGGGTTCTCCACTAGGGGTCCTTGTTTGCGAACTTCTACATGGGTACCATCGAGCAGAATGTCTTAGTTGACATGGACATGAAACCTGCTTTATACGGCAGGTATGTTGACGACATTTTTACACAGGTACCTGATGTCAGACGTCTGCAGGAGCTGAAGGAGGCATTCGAGCGGAATTCTGTGTTGAGTTTCACTTACGAGATGAAGAAGGATGGGAAGCTGCCCTTTCTAGATGTAACAGTCATGGAAACGAGTGAAGGCTTCCACGCTGCAGTCTACACTAAGGAAACAAACATAGGAATGTGCCTCAATGCTAATAGTGACTGTCCAGACAGGTACAAGAGGAGTGTTGTCAACGCTTACGTCGACCGTGCTCTCAGCCACAGCTCAGGAAGGAAGCAAGTTGAAGAAGAACTCTGTAGGGTAAGGCAGGTTCTAGTCAACAACGGGTCTTTGAACTTGTTAATTATATTATATTTCGTTATAAATATTAGGAACAGATAGTACGAGCATATCCAAAAGTACGATAATTCACCAAGAAATCTCTCCAGCTGAAACACAAACCACTATTCTTGTGAGAAAGCGCCAATTCTCTCCAAAAGCGGCCTCACCAACTTTTTCTTTTTACAAAGACAAACTCTCTGGTAATGTCCCACGAAGAGGAAAATGTTTTTCCAGAATGCTATCAAAGGTTTCAATGGGAGAAGCACTCTTCAAACTGAGAGAACACTTCTTGCTAAGAATTTATTCGCCTCTCCAAACACCGCTCGGAGTCCTGGAAGTCTTGCATGACATGAACAAGAAAACGGCATTATGAAGAACTATAAATTTAAAAACCCAATAACAGTGAAAAGGCGTCCACATGACCGAGAATGGAACGGGTCGACATGTGTAAGATTCCTGATCCTCCAAACGCCTCCGCCTTCCCTCCCACGAGTGGAGTAGCTTACTGTATCAAACACTTCCGCCTCCCCTCCCACGAGTGGAGTAGCCTACTGTATCAAACACTTTCGCCTCCCCTCCCACGAGTGGAGTAGCTTACTGTATCAAACACTTTCGCCTCCTCTCCCTCGAGTGGAGTAGCTCACTGAATCATACACCTCCGCCTTCCCTCCCACGAGTGGAGTAGCTTACTGTATCAAACACTTCCGCCTCCCCTCCCTCGAGTGGAGTAGCTCACTGAATCATACACCTCCGCCTTCCCTCCCACGAGTGGAGTAGCTTACTGTATCAAACACTTCCGCCTCCCCTCCCTCGAGTGGAGTAGCTCACTGAATCATACACCTCCGCCTTCCCTCCCACGAGTGGAGTAGCTTACTGTATCAAACACTTCCGCCTCCCCTCCCACGAGTGGAGTAGCTCACTGAATCATACACCTCCGCTGCCCCTCCCACGAGTGGAGTAGCTTACTGTATCAAACTCAAACGCCTCCACCACCCCTCCCACGAGTGAAGTAGCTTACTGTATCAAACGCCTGGAACGTGTCCAGGATTTTCCACTCTATAGCCCCTCCCCCCTCCTTTCATTCACCCTTTGAGAGAGAGAGAGAGAGAGAGAGAGAGAGAGACAGACAGACAGACAGATAAACAAAATTATATACACTCTAAATATGGATCATTGGATTCAACCTCTATGAACCCCACTGTTTAATGTGGTCCCTTGTTTAAGAAAATAATGTACAACAAAGGTTAAAAGGTCCTGGTATATGTAACAGAATCATTCTTAAGCAAAAGAACCCGAACCACGAGCTGACACACGAGGAAACCTGACCTCACTACAACGCAGGAGAGGAGGAAGTTCAAAGACATGATTATAACATACAAGATTATAATATGAATAGAAAAAAAACAGTAAATCAATGTAATGTTTGGAGCTTGGAACAGACATGTCAGAAAGAATTTCTTTGTTGTCAGAGTCAATAAGTGGAATTAGATTGACAGTTCGGTTCTTGGATAACAATAATATAACAATGCTCAATTATACATATTACTGTGACGAAAAAACCGCGAGTCTTTGTATATACAGTTAGCGTGTACAACACACCTACCTATTGGATTACATATATGTGTTTTCAACACACTATGAACTCGTCCATTCAATACTGAGAGTCATTTACCAATTTCACTTATTTTTTTTCATAAACTGTTGTCACGATCACTGTTTACCAGTTGACAGCTGGTCTCATGCAGCAGGGCGAATCCCTGAGTTCTGTCTACCATTAGCTCTTGCTGGATGAATATTGGCTACCAGAAGCTGCATAAATCCCTTCTATGAGCTTCTGAATGGGTCCTGGTTGTCATAAACTGGATGGACTTTGCTTATCAGCAGCTAAATTGGACCCGGCAGCATTCAGTGGGATAGATCCTAGCCACCTCCAGCTGTTTGTGTATTGGCTTCCAGCTGATGGTTAAATCCTGACTAATATCTTCAAGTTGGGTCGTAGCTATCAGAAGACGGCTGGCTCCTATTAACCATGTGATTGTCTGGTACATGGTACATAGCAGGTGGTAGGGCTCTGGTCTCCAGGGGGAGGTAGCCAAGACCTGTGTGTACTCTTTCCGGACTGCCAGTTCAGAAGTGAGTAAGTCTGAATGATTCTGAATGTGAGTAAGAAGCACGAACACAGTTGGGCATAGAGTTCTGGGAATATTCTGCTGCCAGAAGTTAAGATTCTGACTCACAAAACTGAGCTGTTCTTGATTTCCAGCACATTGCTGGACAATAGATTCTACTACTAACTGTATCATAGTTTCCAGCACATGGCTGGACAATAGCTTCTACTACTAACTGTATCATGGTTTCCAGCACATGGCTGGACAGTAGCTTCTATTACAGAACTGTATCATGGTTTCCAGTACATGACTGGACAATAGCTTCTACTATATAAGAAAGCTGCATCATAGTTTCCAGCACATGGCTGTATCTTGACTTTCAGGATATTGTGTTATGGCAGCAAAAAATGGATGGATATTTGTTACCAGGAGATCACTGTAATACAGTTCGATCCCTGTTGTCAGCATATGCCTAATTCCTAACTAATAGTAGATTCCTGGATCCTCATTTCTAACATGCTATCAGAGAGCTGGTCGTGTCTGACTCTTAACAGACAAATTTTGACTGCCAACAAATTCAAAGACATGATTAACCAGAATAAACGTAGGCTCAAATCGACCCATTTAAACTATTTTTTGGCTACAGGTATATAAGAGGGCTCATATACCTGGCAATGGATGTCATGGGGTCAGGTTCATGCAAATAATTGGGAAATAACGATTAACAAATAGGTAGATGCTGACTACAAGCCAACGGTTGAGCCGTCTCTACCAGACGACATCATCATTATGGCTGCTTGGGGCATGCTAGTTCTTTACTAGCAATGCTCAAATTATTAGTTAACATTTTTTGACCGAATAGTGATCGAAAGAAGGTGGCATGATTCACACAAGGTTATCTTGAGATGATTTCGGGGCTTAGCCTTCCCGCGCCCGGACCTCGACCAGGCCTCCTTTTTGTTACACACCTCCGGTGTGTAACAAAGCCGGTCGGCCGAGCGGACAGCACGCTGGACTTGTGATCCTGTGGTCCTGGGTTCGATCCCAGGCGCCGGCGAGAAACAATGGACAGAGTTTCTTTCACCCTATGCCCCTGTTACCTAGCAGTAAAATAGGTACCTGGGTGTTAGTGAGCTGTCACGGGCTGCTTCTTGGGGGTGGAGGCCTGGTCGAGGACCGGGCCGCGGGGACACTAAAAAGCCCCGAAATCCTCTCAAGATAACTTCAACATGACCTCCAGGAAGCAGCCTGTAGCAGCTGTCTAACTACCAGCTACCTATTTACTGCTAGGTGAACAGATGCATCAGGGAGAAAGAAACTCTGCCCATTTGTTTCCGCCTCCACCGGGGATCGAACCCGGAACCTCAGGACTACGAATCCCGAGCGCTGTCTACTCAGCTGTCAGGCCCCCTTAACATCACATATATGTAAATATCGTGCCAGCTTTCTCGATATATCCGTGACTGTTGTTGATTGTCTTTTGTTGATAGCAACTGACGGAGTTGGCGCAGGAAAAACCATCTTGTTGCATTGCGGTAGAAGTCTAGCAATATGGATAACATCTTGCGACATCCTTATCCCCCCCCCCCCCACTCCCCGCGCTTGGATATTGGATAATCAGGTTTTATAGCTTCTTTCACGTTAATTGTGTGGTTCCACAATGCCCACGATCATTTAGTCGGATATCAGAAGCAAAGTACAGTGATAAAGGAGTGATCAGAGTGAGTGAGTGAGTGAGTGAGTGAGTGAGTGAGTGAGTGAGTGAGTGAGTGAGTGAGTGAGTGAGTGAGTGAGTGAGTGAGTGAGTGAGTGAGTGAGTAAATGAGTGAGTGAGTGAGTGAGTGAGTGAGTGAGTGAGTGAGTGAGTGAGTGAGTGAGTGAGTGAGTGAGTGAGTGAGTGAGTGAGTGAGTGAGAGTCCAGTGATCTGAACTGGAGGTTGTTAAAGGTCTTTATTCTACAATATATTTACAATGCTGCCCGCACATATACATGTTCTTGAGCAGTTCATGGACAGAGCCAGAGATGTGTTAGACATCATATAGCTCTGTGACACATGCAACAATCTACCACAGAAAGTTATTGTAGTGCTTTTAAAATGCTATCAAACACATATAGGTACAACAATTTATGTCTTGACGTACTTAAACACTGTTCGAGGTATGTTCATTTACACATAATGTGATTAATGTGCGTGCACAAAGCTGAACTGCAATTCTGACAAGCTTCACAAACACACATACACATATAAGGAAGTCTTGCTAGCACAAATGAAGAGAGGTCAACGTGGAGGCACAATAACGTGGCTGAAGAAATGATGACGAACCAAAGTACAGAAGATGGAGAAGAGAAGACGTTTCAGGCAGTCCTGGACCATTATTAAGACACGTGTTCATATTGGTCCTAGACGGACCGAAACGTCGTCGCTTCTAAATCTTTTGGGTTGTAGTTTGGTCATCAGAGGTCAACGACCTTCGGGGAGCGTGTCCCCCCTCTTGAGAGATTCACTGCTACAAGGTGATTAGTCAGCTACTGCCGTGCCCCAACACTCCACCAATCATAGGTCACCACGCCACACCTTCACCAACAATAATAGCGACGCCTGTCCAGAAAAAAATGGTCAGAATTTCCGAAAACTGTAATTGAAAATATTCACAAACTGATCCAAATAAAATTAAAGACATGTTGCCTAAAATAAATTATTGTTGCACTAAGCATTAGCAGGGCGTGTTTACTGTACCGTACGGGTAAAATGTACGGTTCTAAGGTAACATTGTGTCTCAGGGATTGAACTTCAGAATTCTTGTCCTGCGACAATAAGAAGATAAATGATGGAGCTGTCATTTATTCAATCATTTCATCAGATGATCAATCCATCAAAGATTCTTCTAATTATTAATGCTCAATTGCAATCACTTCAAACCTGTTTTATGCATTCATCTACTAGCAGTTCTTCTCAACCATACTTTATGTACTTCTCTTTGGCGTGTCCAAACTCACTCCAACGAACAGTCTTCACCTAGATTCTCTTCACACAGTTCACAGGATTGCAGGAACAGGTAATTATCTTTTTTGTACCAACAGGCAACTACAGTTTCAAATAATTCATTTCTCCTCCCTTCATATTCAGTAATGCACCTCTCCTCTCCTGAGACAATTATCTGGCAATCACCCAAAAGGAATCCCCCCTCTCTCTACTTCCCCCAGGGCCAGAAATTCCAATCTTCTCTCCCCTCAGCACAGTGATAGCCGCCTCTCTCCTCAGAGTAGTCATAACCTCATCTCCCCTTCAACCCTACTTGATATATATTTCTTTGCACAACATAACAAGAGCCTACTTAAAAGGGAACGCAAACGGCCCAACAGAAGGTGAATAATTATTGCTCATTATGTCTTGAATATACCAAGAAAAAATATAATTTAAAAAGATAGATTAAAGAAATAGAAAATAAGCTGAAGCGAACCTACTAAACTTAAGAAATTTTATTACAACACATGGGATATAAAAAATCTAAATTAATTTTCACGTAACAAAAATCAAAATTAAAATCTCCACCAATATTTGGACTAATACATACATATGAAGGTTCATACACAAAGGACGACAAAGAAATGAACAAATACCTAAAAGAACAGTATGAGACTATAATTGTCGCCCACAATAGAGAACATAGAAGTTGAAGAACCTGAAAGCTTCTTCATGAACGATCTCCATAACTCGGCCAATTTAACTGATATCAACACGAGCACAAAAGACTTTGAGAGAGAAACTGACATCCTTCTCTAGCCCTCAGCCCCAGGCTCAGACTCTGAGAAGTCGAGATGAATAGAGACATATAAAGTAGCAGAAGTATGAGTTCCCAGATCACCGTCTCCACACACACCACCCTCCACCTTCTCCACACACACACACACCACCCTCCACCTTCTCCACACACACACACACCACCCTCCACCGTCTCCACACACACACACACCACCCTCCACCGTCTCCACACACACACACACCACCCTCCACCGTCTCCACACACACACACACCACCCTCCACCGTCTCCACACACACCACCCTCCACCGTCTCCACACACACACCACCCTCCACCGTCTCCACACACACACACACACCACCCTCCACCGTCTCCACACACACACCACCCTCCACCGTCTCCACACACACACACACCACCCTCCCCCGTCTCCACACACACACACACCACCCTCCACCGTCTCCACACACACACACCACCCTCCACCGTCTCCACACACACACACCACCCTCCACCGTCTCCACACACACCACCCTCCCCCGTCTCCACACACACACCACCCTCCCCCGTCTCCACACACACACACCACCCTCCACCGTCTCCACACACACACACCACCCTCCACCGTCTCCACACACACCACCCTCCACCGTCTCCACACACACACCACCCTCCACCGTCTCCACACACACACACACCACCCTCCACCGTCTCCACACACACACACACCACCCTCCCCCGTCTCCACACACACACACACCACCCTCCACCGTCTCCACACACACACACCACCCTCCACCGTCTCCACACACACACACCACCCTCCACCGTCTCCACACACACCACCCTCCCCCGTCTCCGCACACACACCACCCTCCCCCGTCTCCACACACACACACCACCCTCCACCGTCTCCACACACACACACCACCCTCCACCGTCTCCACACACACACCACCCTCCCCCGTCTCCACACACACACACCACCCTCCACCGTCTCCACACACACACACCACCCTCCACCGTCTCCACACACACACCACCCTCCACCGTCTCCACACACACACCACCCTCCACCGTCTCCACACACACACACACCACCCTCCACCGTCTCCACACACACCACCCTCCACCGTCTCCACACACACACACCACCCTCCCCCGTCTCCACACACACACACACCACCCTCCCCCGTCTCCACACACACACACACCACCCTCCACCGTCTCCACACACACACACCACCCTCCACCGTCTCCACACACACACACCACCCTCCACCGTCTCCACACACACACCACCCTCCCCCGTCTCCACACACCACAACCACCCTCCACCGCTCCACACACACACACACCACCTCCACCGCTCCACACACACACCACCCTCCACCGTCTCCACACACACACCACCCTCCACCGTCTCCACACACACACACACCACCCTCCACCGTCTCCACACACACACCACCCTCCACCGTCTCCACACACACACCACCCTCCACCGTCTCCACACACACACACACCACCCTCCACCGTCTCCACACACACCACCCTCCACCGTCTCCACACACACACACCACCCTCCACCGTCTCCACACACCACACACACCACCTCCACCGTCTCCACACACACACACACACACCCTCCACCGTCTCCACACACACACACCACCCTCCACCGTCTCCACACACACACACACACCACCCTCCACCGTCTCCACACACACACATCACCCTCCACCGTCTCCACACACACACACACCACCCTCCACCGTCTCCACACACACACCACCCTCCACCGCTCCACACACACACACACCACCCTCCACACGTCTCCACACATACCACACACCACCCTCCACCGTCTCCACACACACACACACCACCCTCCACCGTCTCCACACACACACCACCCTCCACCGTCTCCACACACACACACCACCCTCCACCGTCTCCACACACACACACCACACCCTCCACCGTCTCCACACACACACACCCTCCACCGTCTCCACACACACACACACCACCCTCCACCGTCTCCACACACACCACCCTCCACCGTCTCCACACACACACACCAACCCTCCACCGTCTCCACACACACACACACACCCTCCCCCGTCTCCACACACACACACCACACCACCCTCCACCGTCTCCACACACACACACCACCCTCCACCGTCTCCACACACACCACCCTCCACCGTCTCCACACACACACACCACCCTCCACCGTCTCCACACACACACACACCACCCTCCCCCGTCTCCACACACACACACACCACCCTCCACCGTCTCCACACACACACACCACCCTCCACCGTCTCCACACACCACCTGTCTCCATCACTAACCAAACAGTTGGCCCTACAATGCAAATCCGTCATCGTTTACCGAAATGCTAAAGTCTATGGACGTTCCGCTGAACATTTCACTTCCTCAAACACCGCGGACCGGCCAGGCGCCATCCGCGAAGAAACGTACAGACAGACATTCTTATATATATCGACGAACACAAACATAATAATAGTTGTTGAGGGACAAACTATATCCATAAAGAAAAATATGTTTGTATGTTTGTCTACGTGTTTGTCTGCTTGTTTGTCTGCTTGTTTGTTTGTCTGTTTGTTTGTTGTTTGCTTGTTTGTTTGTTTATCTGATCGACGCGGAAGGCCAGAACCTTGAGGCTAACCTCATTAAAATTTGCAGAAAAAATGGGGGATTTTGTTTGGAGTTTGACAGAGAGGTCCCCTGTCGACCCATGCCCCCCTCCCCCCCCCACCAGATGGGGGGAAAGCATTGCCCCAACGACCACCCCCCACCCACCAGAAGGGGGGAAGCATTGCCCCACACTCCCCCCCCCACCAGAAGGGGGGAAGCATTGCCCCAACGACCACCCCCCACCCCACAAGAAGGGGGAAGCATTGCCCCAACTCCCCCCCCCCCCCCACCTGAAGGAGGGAAGCATTGCCCCAACTCCCCCCCCCCCCCACCCACCAGAAGGGGGAAGCATTGCCCCAACTCCCCCCCCCCCCACCAGAAGGAGGGAAGCATTGCCCCAACTCCCCCCCCCCCTCACCCACCAGAAGGGGGGAAGCATTGCCCAACTCCCGCCCTCTTTCAGGAACTGTGGGAATGTGAAATGTTGTACTCAGAGATCAGGGACTTCGGTTACCTTAAATATTTCTGAATTACAATGTTGACTTTCGAAATGGATGTTCATGTGAGAGATTTGTGACATTGTGAGTGCAGCTGTTACAGTGATGGCATAGTGTGTATGAAAGATTAGTACAGTGCATGGGAGACAGGGGTTCAACCCCCCCCCCCCCCCCGCCCACCAAACATCCTATGATACTCACCATACTGTCACTGCTCACCCTGGAAAGTTGCGTGAGACCAACCTCAGCCGTCTGGACTCGAACCCTGGTCTAACAACAAGACAGTGAAACAGATATTCTCTTTTATATTGAATCATTAATTGGGGTCCCCCGCTGTGGTCTGGTCACTCCTCACCCACTCATCTCATCCCTCGCTCTTCCCCTCTCTCTTCCCCTCTCAATGGAGAGGCCGTGTTTTAGCCACGAGGGTAGCGATATGAAAGGTGTGCGTGTGCTTGGAGGAGCTGGAGAGGGTGTGTGTGTGCTTGCAGGAGCTGGGGAGGGTGCGTGTGCTTGGGGGAGCTGGGAAGGTTGTGTGTGCTTGGATGAGCTGGGGAGGGTGCGTCTGCTTGGAGGAGCTGGGGAGGTTGTGTGTGCTTGGAGGAGCTGGGGAGGTTGTGTGTGCTTGGAGGAGCTGGGGAGGGTGCGTGTGCTTGGAGGAGCTGGGGAGGGTGCGTGTGCTTGGAGGAGCTGGGGAGGGTGTATGTGCTTGGAGGAGCTGGGGAGGGTGTGTGTGCTTGGAGGAGCTGGGGAGGGTGTGTGTGCATGGAGGAGCTGGGGAGGGTGTGTGTGCTTGGAGAAGCTGGGGAGAGTGTGTGTGCTTGGAGGAGCTGTGGAGTGTGTGTGTGCTTGGAGGAGCTATCGAGGGTGTGTGTGCTTGGAGGAGCTGGGGAAGGTGTGTGTGCTTGGAGGAGTTATCGAGGGTGTGTGTGCTTGGAGGAGCTGGGGAAGGTGTGTGTGCTTGGAGAAGCTGAGGGGGGTATGTGTACTTGGAGGAGCTATCGAGGGTATGTGTACTTGGAGGAGCTATCGAGGGTGTGTGTGCTTGGAGGAGCTGGGGAGGGTGTGTGTGCTTGGAGAAGCTGGGGAGGGTGTGTGTGCTTGGAGGAGCTGGGGAGGGTGTGTGAGGGCGGTGATGGAGATTGTCTGAAGATGTTTACATCGATAAAAATACTCTGTATTGAAGATATTTACAGTGACGTGGGGAAACGGGGAGGGTATGCTAAGCAGACCTGAGCACCAGGTCGACCCGGGCACCACCGGGTAACCCATCGGTATCCATCAAATAGTATAACTATCCGTGTATCACTCTGTTTATTATTTGTGTGCGTGTCCGAGGCTGAGACGAGCCTTGAACGACCAACCCATATGACGCGCTATATATAGGGAGAGAGAGCTGTACCCGTCAGCGCCCGGGCACAGCTCCCATTCTCTCATTATCCCTCTCACCCACTCTCTCATTCTTATTTTCTTCCTTCCTCCTATTCTCACTACCTCTCTCTCTCTCTCTCTCTCTCTCTCTCTCTCTCTCTCGCGCTCGCTCTCTCTCTCTCTCTCTCTCTCTCTCTCTCTCTCTCTCTCTCTCTCTCTCTCGCTCTCTCTCTCTCTCTCTCTCTCTCTCTCTCTCTCTCTCTCTCTCTCTCTCTCTCTCTCTCTCTCTCTCTCTCTCTCTCTCTCTCTCTCTCGTTCTCCCTTCATTCAATTATTCTTCTTCCCTTCCTACCTCACAGTCTATCTCATAATCCCTCCCATTATGCTCCCGCCCTCATTCTCTCTCACTACCTTCAAAGGTTGGCAGATAACGCTGATAACGTTCAACTCCCTTTCCCTATATATATATATATATATATATATATATATATATATATATATATATATATATATATATATATATATATATATATATATATATTAGTATATATATATATATATATTAGTATATTTTGGTAGCAGTCTTTCCTGTAGACATATATTATTAAATATGACCGAAAAAGTAAGATTAATAATTCTAACACGAATTTTCTCAATCTTTCGTACATTTCTTTTCACTGCTGGTGGTAATTCAAAAATCAATTCTCCAAAATTCATTTTTATTTCTAGTCTGACGCGACACTTGAGCGCATTTCGTAAAACTTATTACATTTTCAAAAACATTAGTTTACACATACACAACTGAATAGAACTTACACATCTCCGATTTGTTTATATCTACATTTGAGTGAGGTGGATGGGGTGAGGTGGTATTAATAGGGTATTAAATTCATCAACACAAGACAGAACACGAAACAATGGGTATTGAATGGAAGTGATTGTAGAAAGCCTATTGGTCCATATTTCTTGATGCTTCTATATTGGAGCGGAGTCTTGAGGTGGGTAGAATATATTTGTGCATTAATTGGCTGTTGATTGCTGGTGTTGACTTCTTAATGTGTAGTGCCTCACAAACGTCAAGCCGTCTGCTATCGCTGTATCTATCGATGATTTCTGTGTTGTTTACTAGGATTTCTCTGGCGATGGTTTGGTTGTGGGAAGAGATTATATGTTCCTTAATGGAGCCCTGTTGCTTATGCATCGTTAAACGCCTAGAAAGAGATGTTGTTGTCTTGCCTATATACTGGGTTTTTTGGAGCTTACAGTCCCCAAGTGGGCATTTGAAGGCATAGACGACGTTGGTCTCTTTTAAAGCGTTTTGCTTTGTGTCTGGAGAGTTTCTCATGAGTAGGCTGGCCGTTTTTTCTGGTTTTATAGTAAATCGTCAGTTGTATCCTCTGATTTTTGTCTGTAGGGATAACGTTTCTATTAACAATATCTTTCAGGACCCTTTCCTCCGTTTTATGAGCTGTGGAAAAGAAGTTCCTGTAAAATAGTCTAATAGGGGGTATAGGTGTTGTGTTAGTTGTCTCTTCAGAGGTTGCATGGCGTTTCACTTTCCTTCTTATGATGTCTTCGACGAAACCATTGGAGAAGCCGTTGTTGACTAGGACCTGCCTTACCCTACAGAGTTCTTCGTCGACTTCCTTCTATTCTGAGCTGTGGCTGAGAGCACGGTCGACATATGTGTTAACAACACTCCTCTTGTACCTGTCTAGGCAGTCGCTGTTGGCATTTAGGCACATTCCTATGTTCGTTTCCTTAGTGTAGAATGCAGTGTGGAAACCTCGGCTCTTTTACATGACTGTTACATCTAGAAAGGGCAGCTTCCCATCCTTTTCCATTTCGTAAGTGAAACGCAGCACGGAACTCTGCTCAAATGCCTCCTTCAGCTCCTGCAGATGCCTGACATCAGGTACCTGTGTAAAAATGTCGTCAACATACCTGCAGTATATGGCCGGTTTCAAGTTCATGTCGACTAAGACTTTTTGCTCGAAGGTACCCATGTAGAAGTTTGCAAACAGGACACCTAGGGGAGAACCCATGGCGACCCCATCTACTTGCTTATACATGTGCCCATCCGGGCTCAAGAAGGGTGCCTCTTTAGTACAAGCTTGGAGTAGTTTCCTTAGAATATTTTCTGGTATGTCAAGAGGAGTACAGGCTGGATCACGATACACTCTGTCAGCTATCATCTCGATTGTCTCGTCCACAGGTATGTTGGTGAACAGTGATTCTACGTCCAACGAGGCTCTTATCCCTGTGGCTCGTGTGCCCCGCAGTAAGTCAACAAATTCCTTTGGAGACTTCAGGCTGAAGGCGCAAGGGACATAAGGAGTCAGCAGGCCGTTGAGTCGCTTCGCCAGTCTGTACGTGGGTGTGGGTATCTGGCTAATGATTGGCCGAAGTGGGTTTCCAGGCTTGTGTGTCTTGACATTTCCATACGCATATCCAGGTTTATATTCCCCAATAATTTTTGGCAGGTGGTTTCCTGATTTCTTGGCGTTCACAGTTTCGATCAGTTTGTTGACCTTTGCTTTCAATTCGGCTGTAGTGTCCTTTGTTACCCTTTGGAATTTAGTTTGGTCAGAGAGTATGAGGTTCATTTTCGCCAGATATTCGTCTTTTTTAAGAATGACGTATATTGGCGACTTGTCACCTCTCCTGACAACTATCTCCTTGTTCTCACAAAGGCTTTTAGCTGCCGCTTTGAGCTCGGGGGACAGTATGGTGCTTCTGTAATTGCCTCGATTCTTTCCTCCTTCCACAATAAGGGTAACGAAGGGCCCTTTCTAGATGTAACAGTCATGGAAACGAGTGAAGGCTTCCACGCTGCAGTCTACACTAAGGAAACAAACATAGGAATGTGCCTCAATGCTAATAGTGACTGTCCAGACAGGTACAAGAGGAGTGTTGTCAACGCTTACGTCGACCGTGCTCTCAGCCACAGCTCAGGAAGGAAGCAAGTTGAAGAAGAACTCTGTAGGGTAAGGCAGGTTCTAGTCAACAACGGGTCTTTGAACTTGTTAATTATATTATATTTCGTTATAAATATTAGGAACAGATAGTACGAGCCTATCCAAAAGTACGATAATTCACCAAGAAATCTCTCCAGCTGAAACACAAACCACTATTCTTGTGAGAAAGCGCCAATTCTCTCCAAAAGCGGCCTCACCAACTTTTTCTTTTTACAATGACAAACTCTCTGGTAATGTCCCACGAAGAGGAAAATGTTTTTCCAGAATGCTATCAAAGGTTTCAATGGGAGAAGCACTCTTCAAACTGAGAGAACACTTCTTGCTAAGAATTTATTCGCCTCTCCAAACACCGCTCGGAGTCCGGGAAGTCTTGCAAGACATGAACAAGAAAACGGCATTATGAAGAACTATAAATTTAAAAACCCAATAACAGTGAAAAGGCGTCCACATGACCGAGAATGGAACGGGTCGACATGTGTAAGATTCCTGATCCTCCAAACGCCTCCGCCTTCCCTCCCACGAGCGGAGTAGCTTACTGTATCAAACACTTCCGCCTCCCCTCCCACGAGTGGAGTAGCTTACTGTATCAAACACTTCCGCCTCCCCTCCCACGAGTGGAGTAGCCTACTGTATCAAACACTTCCGCCTCCCCTCCCACGAGTGGAGTAGCTTACTGTATCAAACACTTCCGCCTCCCCTCCCTCGAGCGGAGTAGCTCACTGAATCATACACCTCCGCTGCCCCTCCCACGAGTGGAGTAGCTTACTGTATCAAACGCCTGGAACGTGTCCAGGATTTTCCACTCTATAGCCCCTCCCCCCTCCTTTCATTCACCCTTTGAGAGAGAGAGAGAGAGAGAGAGAAAGAGAGAGAGAGAGAGAGAGAGAGAGAGAGAGAGAAAGACAGAGAGAGAGAGACAGACAGACAGATAAACAAAATGATATACACTCTAAATATGGATCATTGGATTCAACCTCTATGAACCCCACTGTTTAATGTGGTCCCTTGTTTAAGAAAATAATGTACAACAAAGGTTAAAAGGTCCTGGTATATGTAACAGAATCATTCTTAAGCAAAAGAACCCGAACCACGAGCTGACACACGAGGAAACCTGACCTCACTACAACGCAGGAGAGGAGGAAGTTCAAAGACATGATTATAACATACAAGATTATAATATGAATAGAAAAACAAACAGTAAATCAATGTAATGTTTGGAGCTTGGAACAGACATGTCAGAAAGAATTTCTTTGTTGTCAGAGTCAATAAGTGGAATTAGATTGACAGTTCGGTTCTTGGATAATAATAATATAACAATGCTCAATTATATATATTACTGTGACGAAAAAACCGCGAGTCTTTGTATATACAGTTAGCGTGTACAACACACCTACCTATTGGATTACATATATGTGTTTTCAACACACTATAAACTCGTCCATTCAATACTGAGAGTCATTTACCAATTTCACTTATTTTTTTTCATAAACTGTTGTCACGATCACTGTTTACCAGTTGACAGCTGGTCTCATGCAGCAGGGCGAATCCCTGAGTTCTGTCTACCATTAGCTCATGCTGGATGAATATTGGCTACCAGAAGCTGCATAAATCCCTTCTATGAGCTTCTGAATGGGTCCTGGTTGTCATAAACTGGATGGACTTTGCTTATCAGCAGCTAAATTGGACCCGGCAGCATTCAGTGGGATAGATCCTAGCCACCTCCAGCTGTTTGTGTATTGGCTTCCAGCTGATGGTTAAATCCTGACTAATATCTTCAAGTTGGGTCGTAGCTATCAGAAGATGGCTGGCTCCTATTAACCATGTGATTGTCTGGTCCATGGTACATAGTAGGTGGTAGGGCTCTGGTCTCCAGGGGGAGGTAGCCAAGACCTGTGTGTACTCTTTCCGGACTGCCAGTTCAGAAGTGAGTAAGTCTGAATGATTCTGAATGTGAGTAAGAAGCACGAACACAGTTGGGCATAGAGTTCTGGGAATATTCTGCTGCCAGAAGTTAAGATTCTGACTCACAAAACTGAGCTGTTCTTGATTTCCAGCACATTGCTGGACAATAGATTCTACTACTAACTGTATCATAGTTTCCAGCACATGGCTGGACAATAGCTTCTACTACTAACTGTATCATGGTTTCCAGCACATGGCTGGACAGTAGCTTCTATTACAGAACTGTATCATGGTTTCCAGTACATGACTGGACAATAGCTTCTACTATATATAAGAAAGCTGCATCATAGTTTCCAGCACATGGCTGTATCTTGACTTTCAGGATATTGTGTTATGGCAGCAAAAAATGGATGGATATTTGTTACCAGGAGATCACTGTAATACAGTTCGATCCCTGTTGTCAGCATATGCCTAATTCCTAACTAATAGTAGATTCCTGGATCCTCATTTCTAACATGCTATCAGAGAGCTGGTCGTGTCTGACTCTTAACAGACAAATTTTGACTGCCAACAAATTCAAAGACATGATTAACCAGAATAAACGTAGGCTCAAATCGACCCATTTAAACTATTTTTTGGCTACAGGTATATAAGAGGGCTCATATACCTGGCAATGGATGTCATGGGGTCAGGTTCATGCAAATAATTGGGAAATAACGATTAACAAATAGGTAGATGCTGACTACAAGCCAACGATTGAGCCGTCTCTACCAGACGACATCATCATTATGGCTGCTTGGGGCATGCTAGTTCTCTACTAGCAATGCTCAAATTATTAGTTAACATTTTTTGACCGAATAGTGATCGAAAGAAGGTGGCATGATTCACACAAGGTTATCTTGAGATGATTTCGGGGCTTAGCCTACCCGCGCCCGGACCTCGACCAGGCCTCCTTTTTGTTACACACCTCCGGTGTGTAACAAAGCCGGTCGGCCGAGCGGACAGCACGCTGGACTTGTGATCCTGTGGTCCTGGGTTCGATCCCAGGCGCCGGCGAGAAACAATGGACAGAGTTTCTTTCACCCTATGCCCCTGTTACCTAGCAGTAAAATAGGTACCTGGGTGTTAGTGAGCTGTCACGGGCTGCTTCTTGGGGGTGGAGGCCTGGTCGAGGACCGGGCCGCGGGGACACTAAAAAGCCCTGAAATCCTCTCAAGATAACTTCAACATAACCTCCAGGAAGCAGCCTGTAGCAGCTGTCTAACTCCCAGCTACCTATTTACTGCTAGGTGAACAGATGCATCAGGGAGAAAGAAACTCTGCCCATTTGTTTCCACCTCCACCGGGGATCGAATCCGGAACCTCAGGACTACGAATCCCGAGCGCTGTCTACTCAGCTGTCAGGCCCCCTTAACATCACATATATGTAAATATCGTGCCAGCTTTCTCGATATATCCGTGACTGTTGTTGATTGTCTTTTGTTGATAGCAACTGACGGAGTTGGCGCAGGAAAAACCATCTTGTTGCATTGCGGTAGAAGTCTAGCAATATGGATAACATCTTGCGACATCCTTATCCCCCCCCCACCCCCCGCGCTTGGATATTGGATAATCAGGTTTTATAGCTTCTTTCACGTTAATTGTGTGGTTCCACAATGCCCACGATCATTTAGTCGGATATCAGAAGCAAAGTACAGTGATAAAGGAGTGATCAGAGTGAGTGAGTGAGTGAGTGAGTGAGTGAGTGAGTGAGTGAGTGAGTGAGTGAGTGAGTGAGTGAGTGAGTGAGTGAGTGAGTGAGTGAGTAAATGAGTGAGTGAGTGAGTGAGTAAATGAGTGAGTGAGTGAGTGAGTGAGTGAGTGAGTGAGTGAGTGAGT
The DNA here is from genome assembly GCF_040958095.1 of Procambarus clarkii. Classification (NCBI taxonomy): domain Eukaryota; kingdom Metazoa; phylum Arthropoda; class Malacostraca; order Decapoda; family Cambaridae; genus Procambarus; species Procambarus clarkii. Next base: position 8,728,050 of record NC_091224.1, on the reverse strand, counting down.
GAGTGAGTGAGTGAGTGAGTGAGTAAATGAGTGAGTGAGTGAGTGAGTGAGTGAGTGAGTGAGTGAGTGAGTGAGTGAGTGAGTGAGTGAGTGAGTGAGTGAGTGAGTGAGTAAGTGAGTGAGAGTCCAGTGATCTGAACTGAAGGTTGTTAAAGGTCTTTATTCTACAATATATTTACAATGCTGCCCGCACATATACATGTTCTTGAGCAGTTCATGGACAGAGCCAGAGATGTGTTAGACAACATATAGCTCTGTGACACATGCAACAATCTACCACAGAAAGTTATTGTAGTGCTTTTAAAATGCTATCAAACACATATATGTACAACAATTTATGTCTTGACGTACTTAAACACTGTTCGCGGTATGTTCATTTACACATAATGTGATTAATGTGCGTGCACAAAGGTGAACTGCAATTCTGACAAGCTTCACAAACACACATACACATATACGAAGTCTTGCTAGCACAAATGAAGAGAGGTCAACGTAGAGGCACAATAACGTGGCTGAAGAAATGATGACGAACCAAAGTACAGAAGATGGAGAAGAGAAGACGTTTCAGGCAGTCCTGGACCATTATTAAGACACGTGTTCATATTGGTCCTAGACGGACCGAAACGTCGTCGCTTCTAAATCTTTTGGGTTGTAGTTTGGTCATCAGAGGTCAACGACCTTCGGGGAGCGTATCCCCCCTCTTGAGAGATTCACTGCTACAAGGTGATTAGTCAGCTACTGCCGTGCCCCAACACTCCACCAATTAAAGGTCACCACGCCACACCTTCACCAACAATAATAGCGACGCCTGTCCAGAAAAAAATGGTCAGAATTTCCGAAAACTGTAATTGAAAATATTCACAAACTGATCCAAATAAAATTAAAGACATGTTGCCTAAAATAAATTATTGTTGCACTAAGCATTAGCAGGGCGTGTTTACTGTACCGTACGGGTAAAATGTACGGTTCTAAGGTAACATTGTGTCTCAGGGATTGAACTCCAGAATTCTTGTCCTGCGACAATAAGAAGATAAATGATGGAGCTGTCATTTACTCAATCATTTCATCAGATGATCAATCCATCAAAGATTCTTCTAATTATTAATGCTCAATTGCAATCACTTCAAACCTGTTTTATGCATTCATCTACTAGCAGTTCTTCTCAACCATACTTTATGTACTTCTCTTTGGCGTGTCCAAACTCACTCCAACGAACAGTCTTCACCTAGATTCTCTTCACACAGTTCACAGGATTGCAGGAACAGGTAATTATCTTTTTTGTACCAACAGGCAACTACAGTTTCAAATAATTCATTTCTCCTCCCTTCATATTCAGTAATGCACCTCTCCTCTCCTGAGACAATTATCTGGCAATCACCCAAAAGGTATTCCCCCTCTCTCTACTTCCCCCAGGGCCAGAAATTCCAATCTTCTCTCCCCTCAGCACAGTGATAGCCGCCTCTCTCCTCAGAGTAGTCATAACCTCATCTCCCCTTCAACCCTACTTGATATATATTTCTTTGCACAACATAACAAGAGCCTACTTAAAAGGGAACGCAAACGGCCCAACAGAAGGTGAATAATTATTGCTCATTATGTCTTGAATATACCAAGAAAAAATATAATTTAAAAAGATAGATTAAAGAAATAGAAAATAAGCTGAAGCGAACCTACTAAACTTAAGAAATTTTATTACAACACATGGGATATAAAAAATCTAAATTAAATTTCACGTAACAAAAATCAAAATTAAAATCTCCACCAATATTTGGACTAATACATACATATGAAGGTTCATACACAAAGGACGACAAAGAAATGAACAAATACCTAAAAGAACAGTATGAGACTATAATTGTCGCCCACAATAGAGAACATAGAAGTTGAAGAACCTGAAAGCTTCTTCATGAACGATCTCCATAACTCGGCCAATTTAACTGATATCAACACGAGCACAAAAGACTTTGAGAGAGAAACTGACATCCTTCTCTAGCCCTCAGCCCCAGGCTCAGACTCTGAGAAGTCGAGATGAATAGAGACATATAGAGTAGCAGAAGTATGAGTTCCCAGATCACCGTCTCCACACACACCACCCTCCACCGTCTCCACGCACACCACCCTCCACCGTCTCCACACACACCACCCTCCACCGTCTCCACACACACACACCACCCTCCACCGTCTCCACACACACACACACCACCCTCCACCGTCTCCACACACACACACCACCCTCCACCGTCTCCACACACACCACCCTCCACCGTCTCCACACACACACACCACCCTCCACCGTCTCCACACACACACACCACCCTCCACCGTCTCCACACACACAACCACCCTCCACCGTCTCCACACACACACACCACCCTCCACCGTCTCCACACACACACACCACCCTCCACCGTCTCCACACACACACACCACCCTCCACCGTCTCCACACACACACCACCCTCCACCGTCTCCACACACACACCACCCTCCACCGTCTCCACACACACACCACCCTCCACCGTCTCCACCACACACACCACCCTCCCCCCACCGTCTCCACACACACACCACCCTCCACCGTCTCCACACACACACACCACCCTCCACCGTCTCCACACACACACACCACCCTCCACCGTCTCCACACACACACACCACCCTCCACCGTCTCCACACACACACACCACCCTCCACCGTCTCCACACACACACCACCCTCCACCGTCTCCACACACACACACCACCCTCCACCGTCTCCACACACACACACCACCCTCCACCGTCTCCACACACACACACCACCCTCCCCGTCTCCACACACACACACCCCCTCCACCGTCTCCACACACACACACCACCCTCCACCGTCTCCACACACACACCACCCTCCACCGTCTCCACACACACACACCACCCTCCACCGTCTCCACACACACACACACCACCCTCCACCGTCTCCACACACACACACCCTCCACCGTCTCCACACACACACCACCCTCCACCGTCTCCACACACACCACCCTCCCCCGTCTCCACACACACACCACCCTCCACCGTCTCCACACACACACACCCTCCACCGTCTCCACACACACACCACCCTCCACCGTCTCCACACACACACCCCCTCCACCGTCTCCACACACAACCACCCTCCACCGTCTCCACACACACACACCACCCTCCACCGTCTCCACACACACACCACCCTCCACCGTCTCCACACACACACACACCACCCCTCCCGTCTCCACACACACACCACCCTCCACCGTCTCCACACACACCACCCTCCACCGTCTCCACACACACACACCACCCTCCACCGTCTCCACACACACACCACCCTCCACCGTCTCCACACACACACCACCCTCCACCGTCTCCACACACACACACACACCCTCCACCGTCTCCACACACACACACACACCCTCCACCGTCTCCACACAAACACCACCCTCCCCGTCTCCACACACCACACCACCCCCCCCGTCTCCACACACACACCACCCTCCACCGTCTCCACACACACACACACCCTCCACCGTCTCCACCACACACACCACCCTCCACCGTCTCACACACTACAACACACCAACCCCCTCCACCGTCTCCACCACACACACCACCCTCCACGTCTCCACACACCACACACCACCCCTCCACCGTCTCCACACACACACACCAACCTCCACCGTCTCACACACACACACCACCCTCCACCGTCTCCACCACACACACCACCCTCCACCGTCTCCACACACACACACCACCCTCCACCGTCTCCACACACACACACCACCCTCCACCGTCTCCACACACACACACCACCCTCCACCGTCTCCCACACACAACACCTCCACCTCTCCACGATCCACACACACACACCACCCTCCCCGTCTCCACACACACACCACCCTCCACCGTCTCCACAACACACACACCACCCTCCACCGTCTCCCACACACACACACCACCCTCCCCGTCTCCACACACACACACCACCCTCCACCGTCTCCACACACACACACCACCCTCCACCGTCTCCACACACACACACCACCCTCCACCGTCTCCACACACACACACCACCCTCCACCGTCTCCACACACACACACCACCCTCCACCGTCTCCACACACACACACCACCCTCCCCGTCTCCACACACACACCACCCTCCACCGTCTCCACACACACACCCACCCTCCACCGTCTCCACACACACCACCCTCCACCGTCTCCACACACACACCACCCTCCACCGTCTCCACACACACCACCCTCCACCGTCTCCACACACACACCACCACCCTCCCCGTCTCCACACACACCACCCTCCACCGTCTCCACACACACACACCACCCTCCACCGTCTCCACACACACACCACCCTCCACCGTCTCCACACACACCACCCTCCACCGTCTCCACACACACACACCACCCTCCACCGTCTCCACACACACACCACCCTCACCGTCTCCACACACACACACACCACCCTCCACCGTCTCCACACACACACCACCCTCCACCGTCTCCACACACACCACCCTCCACCGTCTCCACACACACACACCACCCTCCACCGTCTCCACACACACACCACCCTCCACCGTCTCCACACACAACACCACCCTCCACCGTCTCCACACACACACACCACCCTCCACCGTCTCCACACACACACACACCACCCTCCACCATCTCCACACAAACACCAGCCTCCCCCGTCTCCACACCCACACCACCCTCCCCCGTCTCCACACACACACCACCCTCCACCGTCTCCACACACACACACACCACCCTCCCCCGTCTCCACACACACACACCACCCTCCACCGTCTCCACACACACACACCACCCTCCACCGTCTCCACCACACACCACCCTCCACCATCTCCACACACAACACCAGCCTCCCCGTCTCCACACACACACCACCCTCCCCCGTCTCCACACACACACCACCCTCCACCGTCTCCACACACACACACACCACCCTCCACCGTCTCCACACACACACACACCACCCTACCCCGTCTCCACACACACACCACCCTCCCCCGTCTCCACCACACACACCACCCTCCCCCGTCTCCACACACACACCACCACCTCCCCGTCTCCACACACACACACACCACTCCCCCGTCTCACACACACACACCACCCTCCCCCGTCTCCACACAACATACACACCACCCTCCACCGTCTCCACACACACACACACACCACCCTCCCCCGTCTCCACACACACACACCACCCTCCCCTCGTCTCCACACACACACACACCACCCTCCACCGTCTCCACACACACGACACCACCCTCCACCGTCTCCACACACACACAACCACCCTCCCCCGTCTCCACACACACACACCACCCTCCACCGTCTCCACACACACACACACCCCTCCCCGTCTCCACACACACACACACCACCCTCCACCGTCTCCACAACACACACACCACCCTCACCCGTCTCCACACACACACACCACCCTCCCCCGTCTCCACACACACACACCACCCTCCCTCGTCCACACACACACACCACCCTCCACCGTCTCACACACACACACACCACCCTCCACCGTCTCCACACACCACCACCCTCCACCGTCTCCACACACACACCACCCCCTCCACCGTCTCCACACACACACCACCCTCCACCGTCTCCACACACACCACCCTCCACCGTCTCCACACACACACCACCACCCTCACCGTCTCCACACACACACCACCCTCCACCGTCTCCACACACACACCACCCTCCACCGTCTCCACACACACACACACCACCCTCCACCGTCTCCACACACACACACCACCCTCCACCGTCTCCACACAAACCCACCCTCCCCCGTCTCCACACACACACACCACCCTCCCCCGTCTCCACACACACACACACCCTCCACCGTCTCCACACACACACACCACCCTCCACCGTCTCCACACACACACCACCCTCCACCGTCTCCACACACACACACCACCCTCCACCGTCTCCACACACACACCACCCTCCACCGTCTCCACACACACACACCACCCTCCACCGTCTCCACACACACACACCACCCTCCACCGTCTCCACACACACACACCACCCTCCACCGTCTCCACACACACACCACCCTCCACCGTCTCCACACACACACACCACCCTCCACCGTCTCCACACACACACACCACCCTCCACCGTCTCCACACACACACACACCCTCCACCGTCTCCACACACACACACCACCCTCCACCGTCTCCACACACACACACCACCCTCCACCGTCTCCACACACACACACCACCCTCCACCGTCTCCACACACACACACCACCCTCCACCGTCTCCACACACACACACCACCCTCCACCGTCTCCACACACACACACCACCCTCCACCGTCTCCACACACACACCACCCTCCACCGTCTCCACACACACACACCACCCTCCACCGTCTCCACACACACACACCACCCTCCACCGTCTCCACACACACACACCACCCTCCACCGTCTCCACACACACACCACCCTCCACCGTCTCCACACACACACCACCCTCCACCGTCTCCACACACACACCACCCTCCACCGTCTCCACACACACACCACCCTCCACCGTCTCCACACACACACCACCCTCCCCCGTCTCCACACACACAACCACTCCCTCCCCGTCTCCACACACACACCACCACCCTCCGCGTCTCCACACACACACCACCCTCCCCGTCTCCACACACACACCACCCTCCACCGTCTCCACACACACACCACCCTCCACCGTCTCCACACACACACCACCCTCCACCGTCTCCACACACACACCACCCTCCACCGTCTCCACACACACACCACCCTCACCGTCTCCACACACACACACCACCCTCACCGTCTCCACACACACACCACCCTCCACCGTCTCCACACACACCACCCTCCACCGTCTCCACACACACACACCACCCTCCACCGTCTCCACACACACACCACCCTCCACCGTCTCCACACACACACCACCCTCCACCGTCTCCACACACACACACACCACCCTCCACCGTCTCCACACACACACACACCACCTCCACCCTCTCCACACACACCACCCTCCCCGTCTCCACACACCACACCACCCTCCCCGTCTCCACACACACACCACCCTCCACCGTCTCCACACACACACACACCACCCTCCACCGTCTCCACACACACACCACCCTCCACCGTCTCCACACACACACACCACCTCCACCGTCTCCACACACACACCACCCTCCACCGTCTCCACACACAACCCACCTCCCCGTCTCCACACACACACCACCCTCCCCCGTCTCCACACACACACCACCCTCCACCGTCTCCACACACACACACACCACCCTCCACCGTCTCCACACACACACACCACCCTCCCCGTCTCCACACACACACCACCCTCCCCCGTCTCCACACACACACACCACCCTCCCCGTCTCCACACACACCACCCTCCCCCGTCTCCACACACACACACACACCACACCTACCCCGTCTCCACACACACACCACCCTCCACCGTCTCCACACACACACACACCACCCTCCCCGTCTCCACA
>NC_091224.1:8596491-8719923 GCF_040958095.1 Procambarus clarkii | reverse complement strand
CACCGTCTCCACACACACCCACCCCACCGTCTCCACACACACACCACCCTCCACCGTCTCCACAAAAACACACACCACCCTCCCCCGTCTCCCCACACACACACACACTACCCTCCCCCGTCTCACACACACACACACCACCCTCCCCCCCGTCTCCACACACACACCACCCTCCCGTCACACACACACACACACCACCTCCCCCGGTCTCACACACACACACCACCCTCCCCTCTCCAAACACACCCACCTCCCCCGTCTCCACACCACACCACACACCACCTCCACGTCTCCACACACACACACACCCACCCTCCCCAGTCTCCACACAACACAAACCACCCTCCACCGTCTCCACACACTACACACACCAGGTCCACCCTCCACCGTCTCCACACACACACACCACCCTCCACCGTCTCACACACACACACACCACCCTCCCCCTTCCTCCAAACCACACACACCACCCTCCCCCGTCTCAACACAACACACACCACCCTCCCCCGTCTCCACACACACACCACCCTCCCCCGTCTCCACACACACACACCACCCTCCCCCGTCTCCACACACACACACACCACCTCCACCGTCTCCACACACACACACCACCCTCCACCGTCTCCACACACACACCACCCTCCCCCGTCTCCACACACACACCACCCTCCACCGTCTCCACACACACACACCACCCTCCACCGTCTCCACACACACACACACCACCCTCCACCGTCTCCACACACACACCACCCACCACCGTCTCCACACACACACACCACCCTCCACCGTCTCCACACACACACACCACCCTCCACCGTCTCCACACACACACACCACCCTCCACCGTCTCCACACACACACCACCCTCCCCCGTCTCCACACACACACCACCCTCCACCGTCTCCACACACACACACCACCCTCCCCCGTCTCCACACACACACACACACCACCCTCCCCCGTCTCCACACACACACACCACCCTCCACCGTCTCCACACACACACACCACCCTCCACCGTCTCCACACACACACACCACCCTCCCCCGTCTCCACACACACCACCCTCCCCCGTCTCCACACACACACACACCACCCTCCCCCGTCTCCACACACACACCACCCTCCACCGTCTCCACACACACACACCACCCTCCACCGTCTCCACACACACACCACCCTCCACCGTCTCCACACACACACCACCCTCCACCGTCTCCACACACACACCACCCTCCCCCGTCTCCACACACACACACACCACCCTCCACCGTCTCCACACACACACACCACCCTCCCCCGTCTCCACACACACACACCACCCTCCACCGTCTCCACACACACACACCACCCTCCCTCGTCTCCACACACACACACACCACCCTCCCCCGTCTCCACACACACCACCCTCCCCCGTCTCCACACACACACACCACCCTCCACCGTCTCCACACACACACACACCACCCTCCCCCGTCTCCACACACACACACCACCCTCCACCGTCTCCACACACACACACCACCCTCCACCGTCTCCACACACACACACCACCCTCCACCGTCTCCACACACACACACACACCACCCTCCACCGTCTCCACACACACACCACCCTCCACCGTCTCCACACACACACCACCCTCCACCGTCTCCACACACACACACCACCCTCCACCGTCTTCTCACACACACCACCCTCCCCCGTCTCCACACACACACACCACCCTCCACCGTCTCCACACACACACCACCCTCCACCGTCTCCATACACACACCACCCTCCACCGTCTCCACACACACACACCACCCTCCACCGTCTCCACACACACACACCACCCTCCACCGTCTCCACACACACACACCACCCTCCCCCGTCTCCACACACACACACACACCCTCCCCCGTCTCCACACACACACACACCACCCTCCCCCGTCTCCACACACACACACCACCCTCCACCGTCTCCACACACACACACCACCCTCCACCGTCTCCACAAACACACCACCCTCCACCGTCTCCACACACACACACACACCCTCCCCCGTCTCCACACACACACACACCACCCTCCACCGTCTCCACACACACACACCACCCTCCCCCGTCTCCACACACCACCTGTCTCCATCACTAACCAAACAGTTGGCCCTACAATGCAAATCCGTCATCGTTTACCGAAATGCTAAAGTCTATGGACGTTCCGCTGAACATTTCACTTCCTCAAACACCGCGGACCGGCCAGGCGCCATCCTCGAAGAAACGTACAGACAGACATTCTTATATATATCGACGAACACAAACATAATAATAGTTGTTGAGGGACAAACTATATCTATAAAGAAAAATATGTTTGTATGTTTGTCTACGTGTTTGTCTGCTTGTTTGTCTGCTTGTTTGTTTGTCTGCTTGTTTGTTTGTCTGTTTGTTTGTTGTTTGCTTGTTTGTTTGTTTATCTGATCGACGCGGAAGGCCAGAACCTTGAGGCTAACCTCATTAAAATTTGCAGAAAAAATGGGGGATTTTGTTTGGAGTTTGACAGAGAGGTCCCCTGTCGACCCATGCCTCCCCCCCCCACCAGAAGGGGGGAAGCATTGCCCCAACTCCCCCACCCCACCAGAAGGGGGGAAGCATTGCCCCAACGACCACCCCCCACCCCACAAGAAGGGGGGAAGCATTGCCCCAAATCCCCCCCCCCCCTCACCCACCAGAAGGGGGGAAGCATTGCCCCAACTCCCCCCCCCTTACCCACCAGAAGGGGGGAAGCATTGCCTCAACTCCCCCCCCCCCTTACCCACCAGAAGGGGGGAAGCATTGCCCCAACTCCCGCCCTCTTTCAGGAACTGTGGGAATGTGAAATGTTGTACTCAGAGATCAGGGACTTTGGCATCGGTTACCTTAAATATTTCTGAATTCCAATGTTGACTTTCGAAATGGATGTTCATGTGAGAGATTTGTGACATTGTGAGTGCAGCTGTTACAGTGATGGCATAGTGTGTATGAAAGATTAGTACAGTGCATGGGAGACAGGGGTTCAACCCCCCCCCCCCCCCCCGCCCACCAAACATCCTATGATACTCACCATACCGTCACTGCTCACCCTGGAAAGTTGCGTGAGGCCAACCTCAGCCGTCTGGACTCGAACCCTGGTCTAACAACAAGACAGTGAAACAAATATTCTCTTTTATATTGAATCATTAATTGGGGTCCCCCGCTGTGGTCTGGTCACTCCTCACCCACTCATCTCATCCCTCGCTCTTCCCCTCTCTCTTCCCCTCTCAATAGAGAGGCCGTGTTTTAGCCACGAGGGAAGCGATATGAAAGGTGTGCGTGTGCTTGGAGGAGCTGGAGAGGTTGTGTGTGCTTGGAGGAGCTGGGGAGGGTGCGTCTGCTTGGAGGAGCTGGGGAGGTTGTGTGTGCTTGGAGGAGCTGGGGAGGTTGTACTCACCTAATTGTGCTTGCGGGGGTTGAGCTTTGGCTCTTTGGTCCCGCCTCTCAACTGTCAATCAACTGGTGTACAGATTCCTGAGCCTACTGGGCTCTATCATACCTACATTTGAAACTGTGTATGGAGTCAGCCTCCACCACATCACTTCCTAGTGCATTCCATTTATTAACTACTCTGACACTGAAAAAATTCTTTCTAACGTCTCTGTGGCTCATCTGGGTACTAAGTTTCCACCTGTGTCCCCTTGTTCGTGTCCCACCCGTGCTGAAGAGTTTGTCTTTGTCCACCCTGTCAATTCCCCTGAGAATTTTGTAGGTGGTTATCATGTCTCCCCTTACTCTTCTGTTTTCCAGGGATGTGAGGTTCAGCTCCTTTAGCCTTTCCTCGTAGCTCAATCCTCTCAGTTCCGGGACGAGCCTGGTGGCATACCGCTGAATCTTCTCTAACTTTGTCTTGTGTTTAACTAGGTATGGACTCCAGGCTGGAGCTGCATACTCCAGGATTGGTCTTACATAAGTGGTATACAGGGTTCTGAAAGATTCCTTACACAAGTTTCTGAAGGCAGTTCTTATGTTGGCCAGTCTAGCATATGCCGCTGATGATATTCTTTTGATGTGGGCCTCTGGGGACAGGTTCGGTGTGATATCAACCCCCAGATCCTTCTCTCTATTTGATTCTTGCAGGATTTCCCCTCCCAGATGATACCTTGTGTTCAGCCTCCTGCTCCCTTCGCCTAATTTCATCACCTTACACTTTCCAGAGTTGAACTTCAGCAGCCATTTTCTAGACCATTCCTCCAGTTTATCCAGGTCATCCTGTAGTCTCTGCCTATCTTCATCCGTCTTGATTCTTCTCATAATTTTTGCATCATCAGCAAACATCGAGAGGAATGAGTCTATACCCTCTGGAAGATCGTTCACATATATTAGAAACAGGATGGGTCCAAGTACTGAGCCCTGTGGGACTCCGCTGGTGACATCTCGCCACTCTGATGTCTTCCCCCTCACCGTTACTCGCTGTTTCCTGTTGCTTAAGTACTCCCTTATCCACTGGAGCACCTTCCCTTTTACTCCTGCCTGTTGCTCCAACTTTTTTAACAGCCTTTTATGGGGTACTGTGTCGAAGGCTTTTTGGCAATCCAGGAAAATGCAGTCGGCCCACCCTTCTCTTTCCTGCCTAATTTTCGTTGCCTGGTCATAAAATTCTATTAACCCTGTGAGGCACGATTTACCATCTCTGAACCCATGTTGGTGGTGCGTTACAAAGTTATTTCCCTCCAGATGCTCTACGAGCCTTTTCCTCACGATCTTCTCCAGCACCTTGCATGGTATACAAGTTAAGGAAACTGGCCTGTAATTCAGTGCCTCTTGCCTGTCACCCTTTTTGTATATTGGGACCACGTTAGCTGTCTTCCAACTTTCTGGTAAGTCTCCTGTTTCCAGTGACCTGTTATACACCATAGAGAGTGGCACACTTAGTGCTTCTGCACCTTCCTTTAGTATCCATGGTGAGATTCTATCAGGCCCAACAGCCTTTGTCACATCTAGCTCCAGCAGACACCTTTTGACCTCATCACTGGTGAGGTCAAATTCCTCCAAGGTTTCCAAGGTTGCCGCCTCCTCATTTAGTGCAGGGGCTTCTCCTTGTTCTATTGTGAAGACCTCCTGGAATCTCTTGTTGAGTTCTTCACACACCTCCTTGTCATTCTCTGTGTATCTGTTCTCCCCTTTCCGCAGCTTCATCACTTGTTCCTTCACTGCTGTTTTCCTCCTGATATGGCTGTGGAGCAGCTTTGGTTGGGTCTTGGCTTTACTCGCGATGTCATTTTCAAACTGTCTCTCTGCTTCCCTCCTCACTCTGATGTACTCATTTCTGGCCCTCTGGTACCTCTCCCTGCTCTCTGGTGTTCTGTTATTTCTGTAGTTTCTCCATGTTCTTTTACTCAGTTGTTTCGCTACCTTACATTCCTGGTTGAACCATGGGTTTTTCTGTTGTTTTTCGTTTTTCTCCTTTTGGACGGGGATAAACCTGTCTGCAGCTTCCTGGCACTTTTGGGTGACAATATCCATCATGACCTGCACATTCTTGTCTCTAAGTTCTGTTTCCCATGGTATTCCCATTAGGAAGTTCCTCATCTCGTCATATTTTCCTCTTCGGTAATTCAGTCTTTTCCCCTCCACTCCCATCCTTGGATAGGTTATCCCTACCTCCACCAAGTACTCAAAGGTCAGTACACTGTGGTCACTCATTCCTATGGGGGCTTCAACTTTGACTTCCCTTATTTCTGACTCATTTAGGGTGAATATTAAGTCGAGTCTAGCTGGTTCATCATTGCCTCTCATTCTTGTGGGTTCCTTGACATGCTGGCTCAGAAAATTCCTTGTTGCCACTTCCAAGAGTTTAGCTCGCCACGTATCTGCACCACCATGTGGGTCCCCATTCTCCCAGTCTATCTTTCCATGGTTGAAATCACCCATGATTAAGAGTCTTGAGCCATTCCTGCAGGCAACTGAAGCTGCTCTCTCTATTATATTGTTTGTGCTATTGTGTGTGCTTGGAGGAGCTGGGGAGGGTGCGTGTGCTTGGAGGAGCTGGGGAGGGTGCGTGTGCTTGGAGGAGCTGGGGAGGGTGTATGTGCTTGGAGGAGCTGGGGAGGGTGTGTGTGCTTGGAGGAGCTGGGGAGGGTGTGTGTGCATGGAGGAGCTGGGGAGGGTGTGTGTGCTTGGAGAAGCTGGGGAGAGTGTGTGTGCTTGGAGGAGCTGTGGAGTGTGTGTGTGCTTGGAGGAGCTATCGAGGGTGTGTGTGCTTGGAGGAGCTGGGGAAGGTGTGTGTGCTTGGAGGAGTTATCGAGGGTGTGTGTGCTTGGAGGAGCTGGGGAAGGTGTGTGTACTTGGAGGAGCTGAGGGGGGTATGTGTACTTGGAGGAGCTATCGAGGGTATGTGTACTTGGAGGAGCTATCGAGGGTGTGTGTGCTTGGAGGAGCTGGGGAGGGTGTGTGTGCTTGGAGAAGCTGGGGAGGGTGTGTGTGCTTGGAGGAGCTGGGGAGGGTGTGTGAGGGCGGTGATGGAGATTGTCTGAAGATGTTTACATTGATAAAAATACTCTGTATTGAAGATATTTACAGACACGTGGGGAAACGGGGAGGGTATGCTAAGCAGACCTGAGCACCAGGTCGACCCGGGCACCACCAGGTAACCCATCGGTATCCATCAAATAGTATAACTATCCGTGTGTCACTCTGTTTATTATTTGTGTGCGTGTCCGAGGCTGAGACGAGCCTTGAACGACCAACCCATATGACGCGCTATATATAGGGAGAGAGAGCTGTACCCGTCAGCGCCCGGGCACAGCTCCCATTCTCTCATTATCCCTCTCACCCACTCTCTCATTCTTATTTTCTTCTTTCCTCCTATTCTCACTTCCTCTCTCTCTCTCTCTCTCTCTCTCTCTCTCTCTCTCTCTCTCTCTCTCTCTCTCTCTCTCTCACTCTCACTCTCACTCTCACTCTCACTCTCTCTCTCAATCTCTCTCTCTCTCACTCTCTCTCTCTCTCTCTCTCTCTCTCGCTCTCTCTCTCTCTCTCTCTCTCTCTCTCTCTCTCTCTCTCTCTCTCTCTCTCTCTCTCTCTCGCTCTCTCTCTCTCTCGCTCTCTCTCTCTCTCTCTCTCTCTCTCTCTCTCTCTCTCTCTCTCTCTCTCTCTCTCTCTCTCTCTCTCTCTCTCGTTCTCCCTTCATTCAATTATTCTTCTTCCCTTCCTACCTCACAGTCTATCTCATAATCCCTCCCATTATGCTCCCGCCCTCATTCTCTCTCACTACCTACAAAGGTTGGCAGATAACGCTGATAACGTTCAACTCCCTTTCCCTATATATATATATATATATATATATATATATATATATATATATATATATATATATATATATATATATATATATATTAGTATATATATATTTTAGTATATTTTGGTAGCAATCTTTCCTGTAGACATATATTATTAAATATGACCGAAAAAGTAAGATTATTAATTCTAACACGAATTTTCTCAATCTTTCGTACATTTCTTTTCACTGCTGGTGGTAATTCAAAAATCAATTTTCCAAAATTAATTTTTATTTCTAGTCTGACGCGACACTTGAGCGCATTTCGTAAAACTTATTACATTTTCAAAGACTTTAGTTTACACATACACAACTGAATAGAACTTACACATCTCCGATTTGTTTATATCTACATTTGAGTGAGGTGGATGGGGTGAGGTGGTATTAATAGGGTATTAAATTCATCAACACAAGACAGAACACGAAACAATGGGTATTGAATGGAAGTGATTGTAGAAAGCCTATTGGTCCATATTTCTTGATGCTTCTATATTGGAGCGGAGTCTTGAGGTGGGTAGAATATAGTTGTGCATTAATTGGCTGTTGATTGCTGGTGTTGACTTCTTAATGTGTAGTGCCTCACAAACGTCAAGCCGTCTGCTATCGCTGTATCTATCGATGATTTCTGTGTTGTTTACTAGGATTTCTCTGGCGATGGTTTGGTTGTGGGAAGAGATTATATGTTCCTTAATGGAGCCCTGTTGCTTATGCATCGTTAAACGCCTAGAAAGAGATGTTGTTGTCTTGCCTATATACTGGGTTTTTTGGAGCTTACAGTCCCCAAGAGGGCATTTGAAGGCATAGACGACGTTGGTCTCTTTTAAAGCGTTTTGCTTTGTGTCTGGAGAGTTTCTCATGAGTAGGCTGGCCGTTTTTCTGGTTTTATAGTAAATCGTCAGTTGTATCCTCTGATTTTTGTCTGTAGGGATAACGTTTCTATTAACAATATCTTTCAGGACCCTTTCCTCCGTTTTATGAGCTGTGGAAAAGAAGTTCCTGTAAAATAGTCTAATAGGGGGTATAGGTGTTGTGTTAGTTGTCTCTTCAGAGGTTGCATGGCGTTTCACTTTCCTTCTTATGATGTCTTCGACGAAACCATTGGAGAAGCCGTTGTTGACTAGGACCTGCCTTACCCTACAGAGTTCTTCGTCGACTTGCTTCTATTCTGAGCTGTGGCTGAGAGCACGGTCGACATATGTGTTAACAACACTCCTCTTGTACCTGTCTAGGCAGTCGCTGTTGGCTTTTAGGCACATTCCTATGTTCGTTTCCTTAGTGTAGAATGCAGTGTGGAAACCTCGGCTCTTTTACATGACTGTTACATCTAGAAAGGGCAGCTTCCCATCCTTTTCCATCTCGTAAGTGAAACGCAGCACGGAACTCTGCTCAAATGCCTCCTTCAGCTCCTGCAGATGCCTGACATCAGGTACCTGTGTAAAAATGTCGTCAACATACCTGCAGTATATGGCCGGTTTCAAGTTCATGTCGACTAAGACTTTTTGCTCGAAGGTACCCATGTAGAAGTTTGCAAACAGGACACCTAGGGGAGAACCCATGGCGACCCCATCTACTTGCTTATACATGTGCCCATCCGGGCTCAAGAAGGGTGCCTCTTTAGTACAAGCTTGGAGTAGTTTCCTTAGAATATTTTCTGGTATGTCAAGAGGAGTACAGGCTGGATCACAATACACTCTGTCGGCTATCATCTCGATTGTCTCGTCCACAGGTATGTTGGTGAACAGTGATTCTACGTCCAACGATGCTCTTATCCCTGTGGCTCGTGTGCCCCGCAGTAAGTCAACAAATTCCTTTGGAGACTTCAGGCTGAAGGCGCAAGGGACATAAGGAGTCAGCAGGCCGTTGAGTCGCTTCGCCAGTCTGTACGTGGGTGTGGGTATCTGGCTAATGATTGGCCGAAGTGGGTTTCCAGGCTTGTGTGTCTTGACATTTCCATACGCATATCCAGGTTTATATTCCCCAATAATTTTTGGCAGGTGGTTTCCTGATTTCTTGGCGTTCACAGTTTCGATCAGTTTGTTGACCTTTGCTTTCAATTCGGCTGTAGTGTCCTTTGTTACCCTTTGGAATTTAGTTTGGTCAGAGAGTATGAGGTTCATTTTCGCCAGATATTCATCTTTTTTAAGAATGACGTATATTGGCGACTTGTCACCTCTCCTGACAACTATCTCCTTGTTCTCACGAAGGCTTTTAGCTGCCGCTTTGAGCTCGGGGGACAGTATGGTGCTTCTGTAATTGCCTCGATTCTTTCCTCCTTCCACAATAAGGGTAACGAAGGACACTACAGCCGAATTGAAAGCAAAGGTCAACAAACTGATCAAAACTGTGAACGCCAAGAAATCAGGACTCCACCTGCCAAAAATTATTGGGGAATATAAACCTGGATATGCGTATGGAAATGTCAAGACACACAAGCCTGGAAACCCACTTCGGCCAATCATTAGCCAGATACCCACACCCACGTACAGACTGGCGAAGCGACTCAACGGCCTGCTGACTCCTTATGTCCTTTGCACCTTCAGCCTGAAGTCTCCAAAGGAATTTGTTGACTTACTGCGGGGCACACGGGCCACAGGGATAAGAGCCTCGTTGGACGTAGAATCACTGTTCACCAACGTACCTGTGGACGAGACAATCGGGATGATAGCCGACAGAGTGTATCGTGATCCAGTCTGTACTCCTCTTGACATACCAGAAAATATTCTAAGGAAACTACTCCAAGCTTGTACTAAAGAGGCACCCTTCTTGAGCCCGGATGGGCACATGTATAATCAAGTAGATGGGGTCGCCATGGGTTCTCCCCTAGGTGTCCTGTTTGCAAACTTCTACATGGGTACCATCGAGCAAAAAGTCTTAGTCGACATGAACTTGAAACCGGCCATATACTGCAGGTATGTTGACGACATTTTTACACAGGTACCTGATGTCAGACATCTGCAGGAGCTGAAGGAGGCATTTGAGCAGAGTTCCGTGCTGCGTTTCACTTACGAGATGGAAAAGGATGGGAAGCTGCCCTTTCTAGATGTAACAGTCATGAAAAAGAGAGAAGATTTCCACACTGCAGTCTACACTAAGGAAACGAACATAGGAATGTGCCTAAATGCCAACAGCGACTGCCCAGACAGGTACAAGAGGAGTGTTGTTAATGCACATGTCGACCGTGCTCTCAGCCACAGCTCAGAGTGGAAGCAAGTCGACGAAGAACTCTGTAGGGTAAGGCAGGTCCTAGTCAACAACGGCTTCTCCAATGGTTTCGTCGAAGACATCATAAGAAGGAAAGTGAAACGCCATGCAACCTCTGAAGAGACAACTAACACAACACCTATACCCCCTATTAGACTATTTTACAAAAACTTCTTTTCCACAGCTCATAAAACGGAGGAAAAGGTCCTGAAAGATATTGTTAATAGTAACGTTATCCCTACAGACAAAAATCAGAGGATACAACTGACGATTTACTATAAAACCAGAAAAACGGCCAGCCTACTCATGAGAAACTCTCCAGACACAAAGCAAAACGCTTTAAAAGAGACCAACGTCGTCTATGCCTTCAAATGCCCTCTTGGGGACTGTAAGCTCCAAAAAACCCAGTATATAGGCAAGACAACAACATCTCTTTCTAGGCGTTTAACGATGCATAAGCAACAGGGCTCCTTTAAGGAACATATAATCTCTTCCCACAACCAAACCATCGCCAGAGAAATCCTAGTAAACAACACAGAAATCATCGATAGATACAGCGATAGCAGACGGCTTGACGTTTGTGAGGCACTACACATTAAGAATTCAACACCAGCAATCAACAACCAATTAATGCACAACAATATTCTACCCACCTCAAGACTCCGCTCCAATATAGAAGCATCAAGAAATATGGACCAATAGGCTTTCTACAATCACTTCCATTCAATACCCATTGTTTCGTGTTCTGTCTTGTGTTGATGAATTTAATACCCTATTATTACCACCTCACCCCATCCACCTCACTCAAATGTAGATATAAACAAATCGGAGATGTGTAAGTTCTATTCAGTTGTGTATGTGTAAACTAAAGTCTTTGAAAATGTAATAAGTTTTACGAAACGCGCTCAAGTGTCGCGTCAGACTAGAAATAAAAATGAATTTTGAAGAATTGATTTTTGAATTACCACCAGCAGTGAAAAGAAATGTACGAAAGATTGAGAAAATTCGTGTTATAATTATTAATCTTACTTTTTGGGTCATATTTAATAATATATGTCTACAGGAAAGACTGCTACCAAAATATACTAATATATATATATATATATATATATATATATATATATATATATATATATATATATATATATATATATATATATATATATATATATGTCGTACCTAGTAGCCAGAATGCACTTCTCAGCCTACTATGCAAGGCTCTATTTGCCTAATAAGCCAAGTTTTCATGAATTAGTTGTTTTTCGACTACCTACCCTGCCAAACCTAACTTTTTTGGTTACATAACCTAACCTAACCTATAAAGAAAGTTTAGGTTAGGTTAGGTAGGGTTGGTTAGGTTTGGTCATATATCTACGTTACTTTTAACTTCATTAAACAAAAATTAACCTCATACCTAATAAAATGGGTAGGTTTATCATTTCATAAGAACAAAATTTGAGAAAATATATTAATTCAGGAAAACTTGGCTTATTAGGCAAATCGGGCCTTGCATAGTAGGCTGAGAAGTGCGTTCTGGCTACTAGGTACAACATATATATATATATATATATATATATATATATATATATATATATATATATATATATATATATATATATATATATATATATATATATGTACACCTTCATTAGGTGGCCCCTGTCAAGTATCGTCGTTATAAAAGACAAATGAGTTTGACCTGAAAATGTAACGTCATTGATCTTCCGAATGATTCAGTTCTTACGGCATTCTTACGAAAATTCTTCTTCTTCAAGAAAAAGAATTTTCCATCAATAAACTCATATGAGTTAGTTTTATCTATAATTTATTTGTAAACTGAAGGAAAGGAACAAAGACATTAATTAATATTCGAATTTTCAGCAAATAATTGCTTCTCATTTGCAATGAGTAATGATGAGTCGCCTTTATTCATCTCAGTCTCGCTGGATCAACTCATGCAAGGGTCGACTCTTCACCTTTGAGAGCAGCTCAGGTGTCGTTCGAGGAAATTAAATTAATGACTTCATTTGTACCGAGTTTGTATATACCCCTTGTTAGCGATGACGTGAAGTATGGTGTGTTTACCTGGAGAGGTGACCTGTAGTGTAGCTCACTCTCACCATCACTCTCACCCACACCATCACTCTCACCCACACTCTCAACCACACCTTCACTCTCACCCACACCCTCACTATCAGCCCACACCCACACCATCACTCTCACCCACACACACACCCACACCCACACCCACACCATCACTCACACCCACACCATCACTCTCACCCACACTCTCAACCACACCTTCACTCTCACCCACACCCTCACTCTCAGCCCACACCCTCACCCACACCCACACCATCACTCACACCCACACCATCACTCACACCCACACCATCACTCTCACCCACACCACCACTCTCACCCACACCACCACTCTCCCCCAACACCATCACTCCCCCACAACATCACCACCACTCCCCCACGACATCACCATCACTCCCCCACAACATCACCACCACTCCCCCACAATATCACCATCACTCCCCCACAACATCACTACCACTCCCCCACGACAACACCATCACTCCCTCCCACAACATCACCATCACTCCCCCACAACATCACCACCACTCCCCCACAACATCACCACCACTCCCCCGCAACATCACCATCACTCCCCCACAACATCACCACCACTCCCCCACAATATCACCATCACTCCCCCACAACATCACTACCACTCCCCCACGACAACACCACCACTCCCCCACAACATCACCACCACTCCCTCACAACATCACCACCACTCCCCCACAATATCACCATCACTCCCCCACAACATCACTACCACTCCCCCACAACATCACCACCACTCCCCCACAACATCACCACCACTCCCCCACAACATCACCACCACTCCCCCACAACATCACCACCACTCCCCCACAACATCACCACCACTCCCCCACAACATCACTACCACTCCCCCACAACATCACCACCACTCCCCCACAACATCACCACCACTCCCCCACAACATCACCACCACTCCCCCACAACATCACCACCACTCCCCCACAACATCACCACCACTCCCCCACAACATCACCACCACTCCCCCACAACATCACCACCACTCCCCCACAACATCACCACCACTCCCCCACAACATCACCACCACTCCCCCACAACATCACCACCACTCCCCCACAATATCACCATCACTCCCCCACAGCATCACCACCACTCCCCCACAACATCACCACCACTCCCCCACAACATCACCACCACTCCCCCACAACATCACCACCACTCCCCCACAACATCACCACCACTCCCCCACAACATCACCACCACTCCCCCACAACATCACCACCACTCCCCCACAACATCACCACCACTCCCCCACAACATCACCACCACTCCCCCACAATATCACCATCACTCCCCCACAGCATCACCACCACTCCCCCACAACATCACCACCACTCCCCCACAACATCACCACCACTCCCCCACAACATCACCACCACTCCCCCACAACATCACCACCACTCCCCCACAACATCACTACCACTCCCCCACAACATCACCACCACTCCCCCACAACATCACCACCACTCCCCCACAACATCACCACCACTCCCCCACAACATCACCACCACTCCCCCACAACATCACCACCACTCCCCCACAACATCACTGTTATGACCTCGCACAATTAATATATACCGTCTCCCAACTTTATAAATAAATCCAATAATTATTGTTATAAAAAATACATCATAAATGTTTACGCTTAAGATTATCTTTTTGTAGTAAGGGACACATATTTTAAGTCACTTTAATATCAGTGTAGGGAATGTATCAGTGTATGGAATGTATCAGTGTATGGAATGTATCAGTGTATGGAATGTATCAGTGTATGGAATGTATCAGTGTATGGAATGTATCAGTGTAGGGAATGTATCAGTGTATGGAATGTATCAGTGTATGGAATGTATCAGTGTATGGAATGTATCAGTGTATGGAATGTATCAGTGTAGGGAATGTATCAGTGTATGGAATGTATCAGTGTATGGAATGTATCAGTGTATGGAATGTATCAGTGTAGGGAATGTATCAGTGTATGGAATGTATCAGTGTAGGGAATGTATCAGTGTATGGAATGTATCAGTGTAGGGAATGTATCAGTGTATGGAATGTATCAGTGTAGGGAATGTATCAGTGTATGGAATGTATCAGTGTATGGAATGTATCAGTGTATGGAATGTATCAGTGTATGGAATGTATCAGTGTATGGAATGTATCAGTGTAGGGAATGTATCAGTGTATGGAATGTATCAGTGTAGGGAATGTATCAGTGTATGGAATGTATCAGTGTAGGGAATGTATCAGTGTAGGGAATGTATCAGCATAGGGAATGTATCAGTGTATGGAATGTATCAGTGTAGGGAAAGTATCAGTGTATGGAATGTATCAGTGTATGGAATGTATCAGTGTAGGGAATGTATCAATGTATGGAATGTATCAGTGTAGGGAATGTATCAGCATAGGGAATGTATCAGTGTATGGAATGTATCAGTGTAGGGAATGTATCAGTGTATGGAATGTATCAGTGTATGGAATGTATCAGTGTATGGAATGTATCAGTGTATGGAATGTATCAGTGTAGGGAATGTATCAGTGCATGGAATGTATCAGTGTAGGGAATGTATCAGTGTAGGGAATGTATCAGCATAGGGAATGTATCAGTGTATGGAATGTATCAGTGTAGGGAATGTATCAGTGTAGGGAATGTATCAGTGTAGGGAATGTATCAGTGTTGGGAATGTATCAGTGTATGGAATGTATCAGTGTTGGGAATGTATCAGTGTATGGAATGTATCAGTGTAGGGAATGTATCAGTGTAGGGAATGTATGAGTGTAGGGAATGTATGAGTGTTGGGAATGTATCAGTGTAGGGAATGTATGAGTGTAGGGAATGTATGAGTGTTGGGAATGTATCAGTGTATGGAATGTATCAGTGTTGGGAATGCTTGCCCGTATGGAGGACGGATTAAACAATAATTAAAAGTTTTGTTTATGTATTTAGCACGAAGTCAAACTAGTTAGCTGCTTGTTTGAGTGTGTGTGTACTCACCTAATTGTACTCACCTAATTGTGCTTGCGGGGGTTGAGCTTTGGCTCTTTGGTCCCGCCTCTCAACTGTCAATCAACTGATGTACAGATTCCTGAGCCTACTGGGCTCTATCATATCTACATTTGAAACTGTGTATGGAGTCAGCCTCCACCACATCACTTCCTAATGTATTCCATTTATTAACTACTCTGACACTGAAAAAAATTCTTTCTAACGTCTCTGTGGCTCATCTGGGTACTAAGTTTCCACCTGTGTCCCCTTGTTCGTGTCCCACCCGTGCTGAAGAGTTTGTCTTTGTCCACCCTGTCAATTCCCCTGAGAATTTTGTAGGTGGTTATCCTGTCTCCCTTTACTCTTCTGTTTTCCAGGGATGTGAGGTTCAGCTCTTTGAGCCTTTCCTCGTAGCTCATTCCTCTCAGTTCCGGGACGAGCCTGGTGGCATACCGCTGAATCTTCTCTAACTTTGTCTTGTGCTTAACTAGGTATGGACTCCAGGCTGGATGCTGCATACTCCAGGATTGGTCTTACAAAAGTGGTATACAGGGTTCTGAAAGATTCCTTACACAACTTTCTAAAGGCAGTTCCTATGTTGGCCAGTCTAGCATATGCCGCTGATGATATCCTTTTGATGTGGGCCTCTGGGGACAGGTTCGGTGTGATATCAACCCCAAATCTTTCTCTCTATTTGACTCATGCAGGATTTCACCTCCCAGATGATACCTTCTGTTCAGCCTCCTGCTCCCTTCGCCTAATTTCATCACCTTACACTTTCCTTTCCTCTGTGTGTGTGTGTGTGTGTGTGTGTGTGTGTGTGTGTGTGTGTGTGTGTGTGTGTGTGTGTGTGTGTGTGTGTGTGTATGTGTGTACTCACCTAGTTGTGCTAGCTAGGGTTGAGCTCTGGCTCTTTGGTCTCGCCTCCTAATCATCAATCTACTGGTGTACAGATTCCTGAGCTTCTCGAGCTCTATCATATCTATTTTTGAAACTGTGTATGGAGTCAGCCTCCACCACATCACTGCTCAATGCATTCCATCTGTTAACTACTCTGACACTGAAAAGTTCTTTCTAACGTCTCTGTGGCTCATTTGAGTACTCAGTTTCCACCTGTGTCCCCTTGTTCGCGTCCCACCAGTGTTGAATAGTTTATCCTTGTCTACCCTGTCAATACCCCTGAGGATTTTGTAGGTAGTGATCATGTCTCCTACTCTTCTGTCTTCCCGTGTCGTAAGGTGCATCTCTCGCAGCCTTTCTTCGTAACTCATGCCTCTTAGTTCCGGGACTAGTCTAGTGGCATACCTCTGAACCTTTTCCAGTTTCGTCTTGTGCTTGACAAGGTACGGGCTCTATGCTGGGGCTGCATACTCCAGGATTGGTCTTACAAATGTGATATGCACGATTCTAAATGATTCCTAACACAGGTTCCTGATGGCTGTTCTGATGTCAGCCAGCCTGGCATATGCCGCAGACGTAATTATTTTTATGTAGGCATCAGGAGACCGTTTTGGTGTGATATCAACCCCCTAGATCTTTCTTTTTGTCCGTTTCATAGAGTACTTCATCTTCTATTCTGCATCCTGTGTCTGGTCTTCTGTTTCCGCCGCCTACTCTCATTACTTTGCATTTACTCGGGTTGAACTTGAGCAGCCATTTGTTTGACCATTCACTCAATCTGTCCAGGTCAACTTGTAGCCTCCTAGTATCCTCCTCTGTTTCAATCCTCCTCATAATTTTTGCGTCATCAGCAAACATTGAGAGAAACGAATCTATACCCTCTTGAAGATCATTTATATATATCAGAAACAGTATAGGTCCAAGGACTGACCCCTGCGGGACTCCACTTGTGACGTCTCGCCAATCTGAGACCTCACCCCTCACAGTGACTCGTGGTTTTCTGTTGCTTAGGTACTCCCATATCCATTGGAGTACCTTCCCTTTCACTCCAGCCTGCATCTCCAGCTTTTTCACTAGCCTCTTGTGTGGTACTGAATCAAAGGCTTTCTGGCAATCCAAAAATATGCAGTCTGCCCATCCTATCAGTCATCTTATCAGTGTGTGTGTGTGTGTGTGTAATTACCTAAGTGTAATTACCATATAACGCTTTGAAATTACTGACGGTTTTGGCCTCCACCACCTTCTCACTTAACTTGTTCCAACCGTCTACCACTCTGTTAACAAAAGTGAATTTTCATGTATATCTCCGGCAGCTTTGTTTCCTTAGTTTATATCTATGACCTCTTGTTCTTGAAGTTCCGGGTCTCAGGAATTCTTCCCTATCAATTTTATCGATTCCTGTTACTATTTTGAACGTAGTGATCATATCGCCTCTTTTTCTTCTATCTTCTAGTTTTTGCATATTTAATGCTTCTAACCTCTCCTCGTAGCTCTTGTCCTTCAGTTCTGGGAGCCACTTAGTGGCAAGTCGTTGCACCTTTTCCAGTTTGTTGATGTGCTTTTTAAGATATGGGCACCATACAACCGCTGAATATTCCAGCTTTGGTCTAATAAAAGTCGTGAACAATTTCTTTAGTATTTCTTCATCCATGTATTTAAAAGCAATTCTGAAGTTAGAAAGTGTAGCATAGACTCCTCGCACAATGTTCTTAATGTGGTCCTCAGGTGACAGTTTTTTATCTGGAACCACCCCTAGGTCCCTTTCTTTGTCAGAATTCTTTAAAGATTTCTCACATAATATATAGGTTGTGTGGGGTCTGTGTTCTCCAATTCCACATTCCATAACATGGCATTTATTCACATTAAATTCCATTTGCCAAGTATTGCTCCATATACTTATTTTGTCCAGGTCTTCTTGAAGGGAATGACAATCATCTAGGTTTCTTATCTTCCCTATTATCTTAGCATCATCAGCAAACATGTTCATGTAATTCTGCATTCCCACTGGTAGATCGTTTATGTAGACAATGAACATTACCGGTGCAAGAACTGAATCCTGTGGTACTCCACTCGTGACATTCCTCCAATCCGATACCTTGCCTCTGATCACAGCCCTCATTTTTCTGTCAGTTAGGAAATTTTTCATCCATGTTAGTAGCTTACCTGTCACTCCTCCAATATGTTCCAGTTTCCAGAACAACCTCTTATGGGGAACTCTGTCGAAAGCCTTTTTTAGGTCCAGATAGATGCAGTCAACCCAACCATCTCTTTCCTGTAAAATCTCTGTGGCTCGATCATAAAAGCTGAGTAAGTTCGTTACACAGGATCTTCCAGATCGAAAACAATACTGTCTGTCTGATATTATATCGTTTTCCTCCAGGTGTTCTACCCATTTAGTTTTAATTATTTTTTCCAATATTTTGACTATTACACTTGTCAATGATACCGGTCTATAATTAAAGGGTTCTTCCCTGCTTCCACTTTTGTAGATTGGAACTATGTTAGCCTTTTTCCACACATCAGCTACAACTCCTGTACACAGGGATGCCTGAAAAATCATTTGAAGTGGAATGCTGAGCTCAGGTGCACATTCTCTCAAAACCCATGGTGAAACTCCATCTGAACCAACTGCTTTGTTCTTACTTAGCTCCTTGAGCATTTTTTCCACTTCGTCTCTAGACACCTCTATGCGCTCTATGTTGTTCTCTGGAATTCTTATTGTGTCTGGTTCCCTTAAGATTTAATTTTGTACAAACACACTTTTTAACTTTTCGTTTAGTGTTTCACATATTTCCTTTTCATTTTCGTGAATCTATTTCTCATTTTCAACCTCTGAATATTATCCTTTACCTGTAATTTGTTGTTTATGAATTTATAGAATAGACCTGGTTCTGTTTTACATTTGTCTGCAATCCCTTTTTCACAATTTCTTTCTGCCTCTCTCCTCACTGCCGTGTAGTTGTTTCTCGCATCTTTGTATCGTTGGTATGTTTGGGGGTTTGGCCTCTTCCTGTATTGATTCCATTTTTGTGTCTTTTCGTCTGGCCCTCTCGCACTTTCTGTTGAACCAATCCTATTTCCTAGTTCTGCTTCTCTGTTTTGGTATACATTTGTTTGTGCCTTTATCATATATTTCACAAAACTTAACATACATGTCATTCACTTCCTTGCCTAGCAACAAGTCTGTCCAATTATACTCACTAAAAAAAATTCTAAGGTCGCCATAATGTCCTCCCCTGATGTCAGGTTTTTCAACTGATTCAACTTTCTTATTTTCTTCCAGATTATAACGCATTGCATACTTTATTCCCAAAAAGATATGGCCACTTTTACCCAAGGGAGGAAGGTACTGAATGTCAAATATCTCTTCCTCCTTCCTGGTAAATATCAAATCTAGCATGGAGGGAACGTTCCCTTCCCTCATCCTCGTAGCTTGTTTAACATGTTGATATAAGAATGTTTCCAGGATGAGGTCTACAAATCTACAGGTCCAAAAATCTTCTGTTTTAGCTTCATATGCTTCCCAGTCTATGGATTTCAAGTTGAAGTCACCGACTATCAACAGTCGTTATCATTCATTATACGCTCTCGCTATAATCTCTCTCATTATTGTTATAAGACCTTCTTTTTTACTATCTAGCTCCTCCTTTGACCATGTGCTGCTTGGCGGTGGACTGTATGCATTTATGATCATTAGTTTATCATCCTCATGGCAGATCTCTAGTGCTATTATGTCAACTTCTTATGGATTGGAAGTCATTATTTCCTTCACCTTTAGGTGTTCTTTCACCAGCACAGCAACGCCACCGCCTTTCCTAAATTTTCTGTCTCGTCTCCAAATTGAGTAGCCCCTTGGGAATATGACCTCATTTAAAATAACATCTTCAAGTTTTGTCTCCGTGAGTGCAACAATGTCTGGTGTCTGCAGCTGTAGACACACGGCTGTGTGTGTGTGTGTGTATGTGTGTGTGTGTGTGTGTGTTTCACTCAGTTTCACAACGTTCAAGTCTCCCTTGACTCTCTCTCTCTCTCTCTCTCTCTCTCTCTCTCTCTCTCTCTCTCTCTTTATCCCATTCGTATAGACTCGGTGGAGTGACGCTCTTAGCCTCTACTTAAGATCTGGATTTGATGCTTCTTGAAGCCACTTCGTCTCACAAAGTTGACGCAGCAGCAAATATGCCTGAAGGATTTCTTGAGCACTTTCATCCCCATCCCCTAACACAACACACTAGCGCACGCACACACACACACACACACACACACACACACACACACACACACACACACACACACACACACACACACACACAATACCACACAGTACAAGGCTACCAAGGGGGCCTGGTAGCCTGGTGGATAGCGGGGAGGTCTGGTAGCCTGGTGGATAGTGCGCAGGACTCGTAATTCTGTGGCGCGGGTTCGATTCCCGCACCAAGCAGAAACAAATGGGCAAAGTTTCTTTCACCCTGAATACCCCTGTTACCTCGCAGTAAATAGGTACCTGGGAGTTAGTCAGGTGTCACGGGCTGCTTCCTGGTGTGTACTCACCTAATTGTGCTTGCGGGGGTTGAGCTTTGGCTCTTTGGTCCTGCCCGTTCTTTGGTTGTGTGTGTGTGTGAGGTGTGGGAAAAAAAAGTAGTTAGTAAACAGTTGATTGACAGTTGAGAGGCGGGCCGAAAAAGCAAGCTCAACCCCCGCAAACACAACTAGGTGAATACACAGAAGGCTACTATACAAACTTGAAAGGGAAGAGGGAGTAGACTGAGAGGCACTATCATGCATGAGGAATTACCTGACTGATAGGTGTCAGAGAGTGACAGTGAGGGGCGAGGAGTCAGGCTGGCGTAGAGTAACAAGCTGGGTATCTCAAGGATCGGTGCTGGGACCCATTGTATTCCGCATTTAAGTAAATGACTTGACTGTAGGTGTTGAGTCATTTAGGTCAATGTTTACAGATGATGCAAAACTAATGAGGAGGGTTGAGACAGACGAGGATTGTAGGATTTTCCAGGATGACTCGAACATGTTGCAGAGATGATCCGGGAATAGGCTACTAGAGTTCAACTCAATCAAGTGCTAGGTGATGAAAATGGGGACAGAAGCCAGGAGACCGAAAGGTCGATATACGATCTTCTTCTTGAGAGGTTATCTTGAGATGATTTCGGGGTTTTTCAGTGTCCCCGCGGCCCGGTCCTCGACCAAGCCTCCACCCCCAGGAAGCAGCCCGTGACAGCTGACTAACACCAAGGTACCTATTTTACTGCTAGGTAACACGGGCATAGGGTGAAAGAAACTCTACCCATTGTTTCTCGCCGGCGCCTGGGATCGAACCCAGGACCACACGATCACAAGTCTAGCGTGCTGTCCGCTCGGCCGACCGGCTCCTGAAGGAAACGATGAAGGAAAACTACCTCCCAATAGAGGAAAAGACCAGGGAGTGGACATAACACCAAACCTAACTCCAGAGGCTCATATAAATAGAATAACGTCACCCGCATACTTTACTCTGGCAAGTCAGAACATCCTTCAGAAACTTGAATTAGGAGGCTTTTAGATCACTGTATACCGCCTATGTGAGGCCAGTCTTAGAGTACACAGCCCCAACGAGGAGCCCCCATCTTAAAAGACACATAAGGAAACTGGCAAAGGTGCAGAAGTTTGCAACGAGAAATGAAGTACAGAAGAAACTAATCCTGACTACGCTAAGAAACGAGAAGGGAGAGGGGGTGGGAGATGATACAGACGTATACAAACATTTAGAGGGACTGAAAAGGTGAAAAGAAAGAAAATGTTTACCATGAATATCAACAGAACAAGGGGCACAGATGGAAGCTTGAGACTCAGATGTGTCATAGAGATGTTTGTTAGAAAGCTTTCCTTGTAGCGTAATGGTAGTGAGTAAGTGGAATGACCTATATCAGCAGGTTGTAGAGGCTAACTCAATTCATAATATTAAAAGTAGATATAATAGAAAAATAGTCATTTCATTAGACAACCAACGGCTAGAAAAGCTGGGTCCAAGAGCTACAGCTCGATCCTGCAGGCACAAATAGATGAGTACACACACACACACACACACACACACAATCACACACACACACACACACACATAGATGTAGGGGCGCCGGTGGCTGTGTGTGGATGACACGCTGTACACGTAATCCTGTGGCCAGAGTTCGATTCCGGGCGCCGGCGAGAAACAATAGGCAGAGTTTCTTTCACCGTAATGCTCTTGTTACCTAGCAGTAAATAGGTACCTGGAAGTTAGACAGCTGTTACGGGCTGCTTCCTGGGGGTGTGGGTGTGGGTGGAAAAAAATCTTAGTTAGTAACAGTTGATTGATTGACAGTTGAGAGGCGGGCCGAAAGAGCAGAGCTCAAACCCCTGCAAGCACAACTAGGTGAATACAACTAGGTGAGTACACACACTCAGTTCGATACTCGGACGAGGCAGACACAAATGGCTAAGTAATTAAACAAATGGCCAAATTAAAGAAATGAGTTTAATTCATCTGATGTTCCTGTTCACCCACCAGTTAGGTACCTAGGAGTTAAACAAATGCTACGGGCAGCATCCTGGAGATGTGTATATGTGTGATAGATAGAGATATTTGAAGTAGATATAATAGAGTAATAGATATAATAGATCGGGGATCAATACATTAGACAACCAACGGTTAGAAAGGCGGAATCCAAGAGCTAACACCTTGATCCTGTCGGCCCAAACGGTAACTACACACTGACGCAGGCAGGACACTGACGCAGGCAGGACACTGACGCAGGCAGGACACTGACGCAGGCAGGACACTGACGCAGGCAGGACACTGACGCAGGCAGGACACTGACGCGGGCAGGACACTGACCCAGGCAGGACACTGACGCGGGCAGGACACTGACACAGGCAGGACACTGACGCAGGAAGGTCACTGACGCGGGCAGGACACTGACCCAGGCAGGACACTGACGCAGGCAGGACACTGACGCAGGCAGGACACTGACGCAGGCAGGACACTGACGCAGGCAGGACACTGACGCGGGCAGGACACTGACCCAGGCAGGACACTGACGCGGGCAGGACACTGACACAGGCAGGACACTGACGCAGGAAGGTCACTGACGCGGGCAGGACACTGACCCAGGCAGGACACTGACGCAGGCAGGACACTGACGCGGGCAGGACACTGACCCAGGCAGGACACTGACGCAGGCAGGACACTGGCGCAGGCAGGACACTGACCCAGGCAGGACACTGACGCAGGCAGGACACTGACGCGGGCAGGACACTGACCCAGGCAGGACACTGACGCAGGCAGGACACTGACGCAGGCAGGACACTGACGCAGGCAGGACACTGACGCAGGCAGGACACTGACACAGGCAGGACACTGACGCAGGAAGGTCACTGACGCGGGCAGGACACTGACCCAGGCAGGACACTGACGCAGGCAGGAAACTGCCGCGGGCAGGACACTGACCCAGGCAGGACACTGACACAGGCAAGACACTGACACAGGCAGGACACTGACCCAGGCAGGACACTGACGCAGGCAGGACACTGACGCAGGCAGGACACTGACCCAGGCAGGACACTGACGCAGGCAGGACACTGACGCAGGCAGGACACTGACGCAGGCAGGACACTGACGCAGGCAGGACACTGACGCAGGCAGGACACTGACGCAGGCAGGACACTGACGCAGGAAGGTCACTGAAGCAGGCAGGACACTGACGCAGGCAGGACACTGACACAGGCAGGACACTGACGCAGGAAGGTCACTGACGCAGGAAGGTCACTGACGCGGGCAGGACACTGACGCAGGCAGGAAACTGCCGCGGGCAGGACACTGACCCAGGCAGGACACTGACGCAGGAAGGTCACTGACGCGGGCAGGACACTGACGCAGGCAGGAAACTGCCGCGGGCAGGACACTGACCCAGGCAGGACACTGACACAGGCAAGACACTGACACAGGCAGGACACTGACACAGGCAGGACACTGATGCGGGCAGGACACTGACGCGGGCAGGACACTGACGCGGGCAGGACACTGACGCGGGCAGGACACTGACGCGGGCAGGACACTGACGCAGGCAGGACACTGACGCAGGCAGGACACTGACGCAGGCAGGACACTGACACAGGCAGGACGCTGACGCAGGAAGGTCACTGACGCGGGCAGGACACTGACGCGGGCAGGACACTGACGCAGGCAGGAAACTGCCGCGGGCAGGACACTGACCCAGGCAGGACACTGACACAGGCAAGACACTGACACAGGCAGGACACTGACACAGGCAGGACACTGATGCGGGCAGGACACTGACGCGGGCAGGACACTGACGCGGGCAGGATGTGGGAACCGACCTGTGAGATTTATATTTATTTAATTTATATGAATTTATATTTACGTTAATTTATATACTTCGATAGCAATTTGTATAATGTTAAGTGGACTGTATTTCTGCAATAATCTCATAATCTCACAAATCGATCCTCTACACATTAGGGGGGTTTATTAAATTAATATATATGCAGCCAATCAAACTACAGTATTAGACTACATACTATTAAATATTGAAGAGGTTCCTTATCTTATAGTACAGCAGGCTAGTCCACCAGGTATAACTAGGGTGTAGACACCAAATTATCCTCTTTGAGGCAGCTTCCATCACCCAGTAACTGGTGAACAAAATCTTGCATCCTCGTCTTGACCTGTCAAAAGTGCGCTAGCTGTGAAGCCAGAATCCTATATATGACAAGTATTTCAGAGAAAACTGTACATGGAACATGAAGACCTGGCTTAATTACCTTTAGTTTGAGGCGATTTCGGGATCTAACCGGGTCACCCTATATCCTGACATTAATGACCATAAATGAATGATAAACGGGTTTCGGATAGACACTTAACTTGAATTGTAGACATCGTGTTGGAGATGGTACCTTTGGTTTCCATAACACTACGTCCAAGTAAAATTAACAGGAGCCGTATTTGCTCCCGTGTGCCTCTGGTCTCGTATACACAATGGCTGTTTAACACTCCATACTATTGACGTTACTGGCCGACATTGTCCAGAATGATAGGAGCCGAATTTGCTCCACACGTCTCGGAGGTGACACAACAATGGCTGCCCTCCTTCCCCACTCTGACGCCTGGCCTACTTTGTCCAGATTTCAGAAAGTGATAGAAGGGTCACATTTACTCTACTTTAATATTGATAATTAAGTTAATTTATATAAGATGTTTTTATGATGGTAAAGTCCAAAGACTAATGTATTTAAGAATAATTCCCAGCAGAATAGCTGGTGAATTATAATGGTATGTGGTGATGATATCCCGTTTTCTTTAGACGGTAATTCCACTACAAGTTACGTTTTCTATGGGTAACTTGTTGGTAATACAGCAACAAATATTATCTGTCTGTATGATTATTAAATGGTGTCGGATTTTCCGACACAGGACACTGACGCAGGCAGGACACTGACGCAGGCAGGACACTGACGCGGGCAGGACACTGACGCAGGCAGGACACTGACGCGGGCAGGACACTAACGCGGGTAGGACACTGACCCAGGCAGGACACTGACGCAGGCAGGACACTGACGCGGGCAGGACACTGACCCAGGCAGGACACTGACGCAGGCAGGACACTGACGCGGGCAGAACACTGACGCGGGCAGGACACTGATGCGGGCAGGACACTGACGCGGGCAGGACACTGACGCAGGCAGGACACTGACCCAGGCAGGACACTGACGCGGGCAGGACACAGCCGCAGGCAGGACACTGACGCGGGTAGGACACTGACCCAGGCAGGACACTGACGCGGGCAGGACACTGACACAGGCAGGACACTGACGCAGGAAGGTAACTGACGCGGGCAGGACACTGACGCAGGCAGGAAACTGCCGCGGGCAGGACACTGACCCAGGCAGGACACTGACACAGGCAAGACACTGACACAGGCAGGACACTGACACAGGCAGGACACTGATGCGGGCAGGACACTGACGCGGGCAGGACACTGACGCGGGCAGGACACTGACGCGGGCAGGACACTGACGCAGGCAGGACTCTGACGCAGGCAGGACACTGACGCAGGCAGGACACTGACACAGGCAGGACACTGACGCAGGAAGGTCACTGACGCGGGCAGGACACTGACCCAGGCAGGACACTGACGCAGGCAGGAAACTGCCGTGGGCAGGACACTGACCCAGGCAGGACACTGACACAGGCAAGATACTGACTCAGGCAGGACACTGACACAGGCAGGACACTGATGCGGGCAGGACACTGACGCAGGCAGGACACTGACGCAGGCAGGACACTGAAGCGGGCAGGACACTGACGCAGGCAGGACACTGACGCGGGTTGGACACTGACCCAGGCAGGACACTGACGCAGGCAGGACACTGACGCGGGCAGGACACTGACCCAGGCAGGACACTGACGCAGGCAGGACACTGACGCGGGCAGGACACTGACGCGGGCAGGACACTGATGAGGGCAGGACACTGACGCGGGCAGCACACTGACGCGGGCAAGACACTGACGCAGGCAGGACACTGACGCGGGCAGGACACTGACCCAGGCAGGACACTGACGCAGGCAGGACACTGACGCGGGCAGGACACTGACCCAGGCAGGACACTGACGCAGGCAGGACACTGACGCGGGCAGGACACTGACGCGGGCAGGACACTGATGCGGGCAGGACACTGACGCGGGCAGGACACTGACGCGGGCAGGACACTGACGCAGGCAGGACACTGACCCAGGCAGGACACTGACCCAGGCAGGACACTGACGCAGGCAGGACACTGACGCGGGTAGGACACTGACCCAGGCAGGACACTGACGCGGGCAGGACACTGACACAGGCAGGACACTGACGCAGGCAGGACACTGACGCGGGTAGGACACTGACCCAGGCAGGACACTGACGCAGGCAGGACACTGACGCGGGCAGGACACTGACCCAGGCAGGACACTGACGCAGGCAGGACACTGACGCGGGCAGGACACTGACCCAGGCAGGACACTGATGCAGGCAGGACACTAACGCGGGCAGGACACTGACCCAGGCAGGACACTGACGCAGGCAGGACACTGACGCGGGCAGGACACTGACGCGGACAGGACACTGATGCGGGCAGGACACTGACGCGGGCAGGACACTGACGCGGGCAGGACACTGACGCTGGCAGGACACTGACGCGGGCAGGTCACTGACGCAGGCAGGACACTGACGCAGGCAGGACACTGACCCAGGCAAGACACTGACGCGGGTAGGACACTGACGCGGGCAGGTCACTGATTCAGGCAAGATACTGACGCGGGTAGGACACTGACGCGGGCAGGACACTGACGTGGGCCGGACACTGACGCGGGAAGGACACTGACGCGGGCAGGACACTGATGTGGGCAGGACACTGACGCGGGCAGGACATTGACGCGGGCAGGACACTGACGCAGGCAGGACACTGACCCAGGCAGGACACTGACCCAGGCAGGACACTGACGCAGGCAGGACACTGACGCGGGTAGGACACTGACCCAGGCAAGACACTGACGCGGGCAGGACACTGACACAGGCAGGACACTGACGCAGGCAGGACACTGACGCGGGTAGGACACTGACCCAGGCAGGACACTGACGCAGGCAGGACACTGACGCGGGCAGGACACTGACCCAGGCAGGACACTGACGCAGGCAGGACACTGACGCGGGCAGGACACTGACCCAGGCAGGACACTGACGCAGGCAGGACACTAACGCGGGCAGGACACTGACCCAGGCAGGACACTGACGCAGGCAGGACACTGACGCGGGCAGGACACTGACGCGGACAGGACACTGATGCGGGCAGGACACTGACGCGGGCAGGACACTGACGCGGGCAGGACACTGACGCAGGCAGGACACTGACGCGGGCAGGTCACTGACGCAGGCAGGACACTGACGCAGGCAGGACACTGACCCAGGCACGACACTGACGCGGGTAGGACACTGACGCGGGCAGGTCACTGACCCAGGCAAGACACTGACGCGGGTAGGACACTGACCCGGGCAGGACACTGACGCGGGCCGGACACTGACGCGGGCAGGACACTGACGCAGGCAGGACACTGACGCAGGCAGGACACTGACACAGGCAGGACCCTGACGCAGGCAGGACACTGCCGCAGGCAGGACACTGACCCAGGCAGGACACTGACACAGGAAGGACACTGACGCAGGCAGGACACTGACGCAGGCAGGACACTGACGCAGGCAGGACACTGACACAGGCAGGACACTGACACAGGCAGGACACTGACACAGGCAGGACACTGATGCGGGCAGGACACTGACGCGGGCAGGACACTGATGCGGGCAGGACACTGATGCGGGCAGGACACTGACGCGGGCAGGACACTGACGCAGGCAGGACACTGACGCGGGCAGGACACTGACCCAGGCAGGACACTGACGCAGGCAGGACACTGACGCGGGCAGGACACTGATGCGGGCAGGACACTGACGCGGGCAGGACACTGACGCGGGCAGGACACTGACGCAGGCAGGACACTGACCCAGGCAGGACACTGACCCAGGCAGGACACTGACGCAGGCAGGACACTGACGCGGGCAGGACACAGCCGCAGGCAGGACACTGACGCGGGTAGGACACTGACCCAGGCAGAACACTGACGCGGGCAGGACACTGACACAGGCAGGACACTGACGCAGGCAGGACACTGACGCGGGTAGGACACTGACCCAGGCAGGACACTGACGCAGGCAGGACACTGACGCGGGCAGGACACTGACCCAGGCAGGACACTGACGCAGGCAGGACACTGACACAGGCAGGACACTGACGCAGGAAGGTCACTGACGCAGGAAGGTCACTGACGCGGGCAGGACACTGACGCAGGCAGGAAACTGCCGCGGGCAGGACACTGACCCAGGCAGGACACTGACGCAGGAAGGTCACTGACGCGGGCAGGACACTGACGCAGGCAGGAAACTGCCGCGGGCAGGACACTGACCCAGGCAGGACACTGACACAGGCAAGACACTGACACAGGCAGGACACTGACACAGGCAGGACACTGATGCGGGCAGGACACTGACGCGGGCAGGACACTGACGCGGGCAGGACACTGACGCGGGCAGGACACTGACGCGGGCAGGACACTGACGCAGGCAGGACACTGACGCAGGCAGGACACTGACGCAGGCAGGACACTGACACAGGCAGGACGCTGACGCAGGAAGGTCACTGACGCGGGCAGGACACTGACGCGGGCAGGACACTGACGCAGGCAGGAAACTGCCGCGGGCAGGACACTGACCCAGGCAGGACACTGACACAGGCAAGACACTGACACAGGCAGGACACTGACACAGGCAGGACACTGATGCGGGCAGGACACTGACGCGGGCAGGACACTGACGCGGGCAGGATGTGGGAACCGACCTGTGAGATTTATATTTATTTAATTTATATGAATTTATATTTACGTTAATTTATATACTTCGATAGCAATTTGTATAATGTTAAGTGGACTGTATTTCTGCAATAATCTCATAATCTCACAAATCGATCCTCTACACATTAGGGGGGTTTATTAAATTAATATATATGCAGCCAATCAAACTACAGTATTAGACTACATACTATTAAATATTGAAGAGGTTCCTTATCTTATAGTACAGCAGGCTAGTCCACCAGGTATAACTAGGGTGTAGACACCAAATTATCCTCTTTGAGGCAGCTTCCATCACCCAGTAACTGGTGAACAAAATCTTGCATCCTCGTCTTGACCTGTCAAAAGTGCGCTAGCTGTGAAGCCAGAATCCTATATATGACAAGTATTTCAGAGAAAACTGTACATGGAACATGAAGACCTGGCTTAATTACCTTTAGTTTGAGGCGATTTCGCGATCTAACCGGGTCACCCTATATCCTGACATTAATGACCATAAATGAATGATAAACGGGTTTCGGATAGACACTTAACTTGAATTGTAGACATCGTGTTGGAGATGGTACCTTTGGTTTCCATAACACTACGTCCAAGTAAAATTAACAGGAGCCGTATTTGCTCCCGTGTGCCTCTGGTCTCGTATACACAATGGCTGTTTAACACTCCATACTATTGACGTTACTGGCCGACATTGTCCAGAATGATAGGAGCCGAATTTGCTCCACACGTCTCGGAGGTGACACAACAATGGCTGCCCTCCTTCCCCACTCTGACGCCTGGCCTACTTTGTCCAGATTTCAGAAAGTGATAGAAGGGTCACATTTACTCTACTTTAATATTGATAATTAAGTTAATTTATATAAGATGTTTTTATGATGGTAAAGTCCAAAGACTAATGTATTTAAGAATAATTCCCAGCAGAATAGCTGGTGAATTATAATGGTATGTGGTGATGATATCCCGTTTTCTTTAGACGGTAATTCCACTACAAGTTACGTTTTCTATGGGTAACTTGTTGGTAATACAGCAACAAATATTATCTGTCTGTATGATTATTAAATGGTGTCGGATTTTCCGACACAGGACACTGACGCAGGCAGGACACTGACGCAGGCAGGACACTGACGCGGGCAGGACACTGACGCAGGCAGGACACTGACGCGGGCAGGACACTAACGCGGGTAGGACACTGACCCAGGCAGGACACTGACGCAGGCAGGACACTGACGCGGGCAGGACACTGACCCAGGCAGGACACTGACGCAGGCAGGACACTGACGCGGGCAGAACACTGACGCGGGCAGGACACTGATGCGGGCAGGACACTGACGCGGGCAGGACACTGACGCAGGCAGGACACTGACCCAGGCAGGACACTGACGCGGGCAGGACACAGCCGCAGGCAGGACACTGACGCGGGTAGGACACTGACCCAGGCAGGACACTGACGCGGGCAGGACACTGACACAGGCAGGACACTGACGCAGGAAGGTAACTGACGCGGGCAGGACACTGACGCAGGCAGGAAACTGCCGCGGGCAGGACACTGACCCAGGCAGGACACTGACACAGGCAAGACACTGACACAGGCAGGACACTGACACAGGCAGGACACTGATGCGGGCAGGACACTGACGCGGGCAGGACACTGACGCGGGCAGGACACTGACGCGGGCAGGACACTGACGCAGGCAGGACTCTGACGCAGGCAGGACACTGACGCAGGCAGGACACTGACACAGGCAGGACACTGACGCAGGAAGGTCACTGACGCGGGCAGGACACTGACCCAGGCAGGACACTGACGCAGGCAGGAAACTGCCGTGGGCAGGACACTGACCCAGGCAGGACACTGACACAGGCAAGATACTGACTCAGGCAGGACACTGACACAGGCAGGACACTGATGCGGGCAGGACACTGACGCAGGCAGGACACTGACGCAGGCAGGACACTGAAGCGGGCAGGACACTGACGCAGGCAGGACACTGACGCGGGTTGGACACTGACCCAGGCAGGACACTGACGCAGGCAGGACACTGACGCGGGCAGGACACTGACCCAGGCAGGACACTGACGCAGGCAGGACACTGACGCGGGCAGGACACTGACGCGGGCAGGACACTGATGAGGGCAGGACACTGACGCGGGCAGCACACTGACGCGGGCAAGACACTGACGCAGGCAGGACACTGACGCGGGCAGGACACTGACCCAGGCAGGACACTGACGCAGGCAGGACACTGACGCGGGCAGGACACTGACCCAGGCAGGACACTGACGCAGGCAGGACACTGACGCGGGC
Organism: Procambarus clarkii; assembly: GCF_040958095.1. NCBI lineage: Eukaryota > Metazoa > Arthropoda > Malacostraca > Decapoda > Cambaridae > Procambarus > Procambarus clarkii. Next base: position 8,687,565 of record NC_091224.1, on the reverse strand, counting down.
AGGACACTGACGCGGGCAGGACACTGATGCGGGCAGGACACTGACGCGGGCAGGACACTGACGCGGGCAGGACACTGACGCAGGCAGGACACTGACCCAGGCAGGACACTGACCCAGGCAGGACACTGACGCAGGCAGGACACTGACGCGGGTAGGACACTGACCCAGGCAGGACACTGACGCGGGCAGGACACTGACACAGGCAGGACACTGACGCAGGCAGGACACTGACGCGGGTAGGACACTGACCCAGGCAGGACACTGACGCAGGCAGGACACTGACGCGGGCAGGACACTGACCCAGGCAGGACACTGACGCAGGCAGGACACTGACGCGGGCAGGACACTGACCCAGGCAGGACACTGATGCAGGCAGGACACTAACGCGGGCAGGACACTGACCCAGGCAGGACACTGACGCAGGCAGGACACTGACGCGGGCAGGACACTGACGCGGACAGGACACTGATGCGGGCAGGACACTGACGCGGGCAGGACACTGACGCGGGCAGGACACTGACGCTGGCAGGACACTGACGCGGGCAGGTCACTGACGCAGGCAGGACACTGACGCAGGCAGGACACTGACCCAGGCAAGACACTGACGCGGGTAGGACACTGACGCGGGCAGGTCACTGATTCAGGCAAGATACTGACGCGGGTAGGACACTGACGCGGGCAGGACACTGACGTGGGCCGGACACTGACGCGGGAAGGACACTGACGCGGGCAGGACACTGATGTGGGCAGGACACTGACGCGGGCAGGACATTGACGCGGGCAGGACACTGACGCAGGCAGGACACTGACCCAGGCAGGACACTGACCCAGGCAGGACACTGACGCAGGCAGGACACTGACGCGGGTAGGACACTGACCCAGGCAAGACACTGACGCGGGCAGGACACTGACACAGGCAGGACACTGACGCAGGCAGGACACTGACGCGGGTAGGACACTGACCCAGGCAGGACACTGACGCAGGCAGGACACTGACGCGGGCAGGACACTGACCCAGGCAGGACACTGACGCAGGCAGGACACTGACGCGGGCAGGACACTGACCCAGGCAGGACACTGACGCAGGCAGGACACTAACGCGGGCAGGACACTGACCCAGGCAGGACACTGACGCAGGCAGGACACTGACGCGGGCAGGACACTGACGCGGACAGGACACTGATGCGGGCAGGACACTGACGCGGGCAGGACACTGACGCGGGCAGGACACTGACGCAGGCAGGACACTGACGCGGGCAGGTCACTGACGCAGGCAGGACACTGACGCAGGCAGGACACTGACCCAGGCACGACACTGACGCGGGTAGGACACTGACGCGGGCAGGTCACTGACCCAGGCAAGACACTGACGCGGGTAGGACACTGACCCGGGCAGGACACTGACGCGGGCCGGACACTGACGCGGGCAGGACACTGACGCAGGCAGGACACTGACGCAGGCAGGACACTGACACAGGCAGGACCCTGACGCAGGCAGGACACTGCCGCAGGCAGGACACTGACCCAGGCAGGACACTGACACAGGAAGGACACTGACGCAGGCAGGACACTGACGCAGGCAGGACACTGACGCAGGCAGGACACTGACACAGGCAGGACACTGACACAGGCAGGACACTGACACAGGCAGGACACTGATGCGGGCAGGACACTGACGCGGGCAGGACACTGATGCGGGCAGGACACTGATGCGGGCAGGACACTGACGCGGGCAGGACACTGACGCAGGCAGGACACTGACGCGGGCAGGACACTGACCCAGGCAGGACACTGACGCAGGCAGGACACTGACGCGGGCAGGACACTGATGCGGGCAGGACACTGACGCGGGCAGGACACTGACGCGGGCAGGACACTGACGCAGGCAGGACACTGACCCAGGCAGGACACTGACCCAGGCAGGACACTGACGCAGGCAGGACACTGACGCGGGCAGGACACAGCCGCAGGCAGGACACTGACGCGGGTAGGACACTGACCCAGGCAGAACACTGACGCGGGCAGGACACTGACACAGGCAGGACACTGACGCAGGCAGGACACTGACGCGGGTAGGACACTGACCCAGGCAGGACACTGACGCAGGCAGGACACTGACGCGGGCAGGACACTGACCCAGGCAGGACACTGACGCAGGCAGGACACTGACGCGGGCAGGACACTGCCCCAGGCAGGACACTGACGCAGGCAGGACACTAACGCGGGCAGGACACTGACCCAGGCAGGACACTGACGCAGGCAGGACACTGACGCGGGCAGGACACTGACGCGGACAGGACACTGACGCGGACAGGACACTGATGCGGGGAGGACACTGACGCGGGCAGGACACAGACGCGGGCAGGACACTGACGCAGGCAGGACACTGACGCGGGCAGGTCACTGACGCAGGTAGGACACTGACGCAGGCAGGACACTGACCCAGGCAAGACACTGACGCGGGTAGGACACTGACGCGGGCAGGTCACTGACCCAGGCAAGACACTGACGCGGGTAGGACACTGACGTGGGCAGGACACTGACGCGGGCCGGACACTGACGCGGGCAGGACACTGACGCAGGCAGGACACTGACGCAGGCAGGACACTGACACAGGCAGGACCCTGACGCAGGCAGGACACTGCCGCAGGCAGGACACTGACCCAGGCAGGACACTGACACAGGCAGGACACTGACGCAGGCAGGACACTGACTCAGGCAGGACACTGACGCAGGCAGGACACTGACACAGGCAGGACCCTGACGCAGGCAGGACACTGCCGCAGGCAGGACACTGACCCAGGCAGGACACGGACACAGGCAGGACACTGACGCAGGCAGGACACTGACTCAGGCAGGACACTGACGCAGGCAGGACACTGACCCAGGCAGGACACTGACGCGGGCAGGACACAGCCGCAGGCAGGACACTGACGCGGGTAGGACACTGACCCAGGCAGGACACTGACGCGGGCAGGACACTGACACAGGCAGGACACTGGCGCAGGAAGGTAACTGACGCGGGCAGGACACTGACGCAGGCAGGAAACTGCCGCGGGCAGGACACTGACCCAGGCAGGACACTGACACAGGCAAGACACTGACACAGGCAGGACACTGACACAGGCAGGACACTGATGCGGGCAGGACACTGACGCGGGCAGGACACTGACGCAGGCAGGACACTGACGCGGGCAGGACACTGACGCAGGCAGGACTCTGACGCAGGCAGGACACTGACGCAGGCAGGACACTGACACAGGCAGGACACTGACGCAGGAAGGTCACTGACGCGGGCAGGACACTGACCCAGGCAGGACACTGACGCAGGCAGGAAACTGCCGTGGGCAGGACACTGACCCAGGCAGGACACTGACACAGGCAAGATACTGACACAGGCAGGACACTGACACAGGCAGGACACTGATGCGGGCGGGACACTGACGCGGGCAGGACACTGACGCGGGCAGGACACTGACGCAGGCAGGACACTGACGCAGGCAGGACACTGAAGCGGGCAGGACACTGACGCAGGCAGGACACTGACGCGGGTAGGACACTGACCCAGGCAGGACACTGACGCAGGCAGGACACTGACGCGGGCAGGACACTGACCCAGGCAGGACACTGACGCAGGCAGTACACTGACGCGGGCAGGACACTGACGCGGGCAGGACACTGATGCGGGCAGGACACTGACGCGGGCAGGACACTGACGCGGGCAAGACACTGACGCAGGCAGGACACTGACGCGGGCAGGACACTGACCCAGGCAGGACACTGACGCAGGCAGGACACTGACGCGGGCAGGACACTGACCCAGGCAGGACACTGACGCAGGCAGGACACTGACGCGGGCAGGACACTGATGCGGGCAGGACACTGACGCGGGCAGGACACTGACGCAGGCAGGACACTGACGCAGGCAGGACACTGACCCAGGCAGGACACTGACCCAGGCAGGACACTGACGCAGGCAGGACACTGACGCGGGTAGGACACTGACCCAGACAGGACACTGACGCGGGCAGGACACTGACACAGGCAGGACACTGACGCAGGCAGGACACTGACGCGGGTAGGACACTGACCCAGGCAGGACACTGACGCAGGCAGGACACTGACGCGGGCAGGACACTGACCCAGGCAGGACACTGACGCAGGCAGGACACTGACGCGGGCAGGACACTGACCCAGGCAGGACACTGACGCAGGCAGGACACTGACGCGGGCAGGACACTGACCCAGGCAGGACACTGACGCAGGCAGGACACTGACGCGGGCAGGACACTGACGCGGACAGGACACTGATGCGGGCAGGACACTGACGCGGGCAGGACACTGACGCGGGCAGGACACTGACGCAGGCAGGACACTGACGCGGGCAGGTCACTGACGCAGGCAGGACACTGACGCAGGCAGGACACTGACCCAGGCAAGACACTGACGCGGGTAGGACACTGACGCGGGCAGGTCACTGACCCAGGCAAGACACTGACGCGGGTAGGACACTGACGTGGGCAGGACACTGACGCGGGCCGGACACTGACGCGGGCAGGACACTGACGCAGGCAGGACACTGACGCAGGCAGGACACTGACACAGGCAGGACCCTGACGCAGGCAGGACACTGCCGCAGGCAGGACACTGACCCAGGCAGGACACTGACACAGGCAGGACACTGACGCAGGCAGGACACTGACTCAGGCAGGACACTGACGCAGGCAGGACACTGACACAGGCAGGACCCTGACGCAGGCAGGACACTGCCGCAGGCAGGACACTGACCCAGGCAGGACACTGACACAGGCAGGACACTGACGCAGGCAGGACACTGACTCAGGCAGGACAATGACGCAGGCAGGACACTGACCCAGGCAGGACACTGACGCGGCCAGGACACAGCCGCAGGCAGGACACTGACGCGGGTAGGACACTGACCCAGGCAGGACACTGACGCGGGAAGGACACTGACACAGGCAGGACACTGACGCAGGAAGGTAACTGACGCGGGCAGGACACTGACGCAGGCAGGAAACTGCCGCGGGCAGGACACTGACCCAGGCAGGACGCTGACACAGGCAAGACACTGACACAGGCAGGACACTGACACAGGCAGGACACTGATGCGGGGAGGACACTGACGCGGGCAGGACACTGACGCGGGCAGGACACTGACGCGGGCAGGACACTGACGCAGGCAGGACTCTGACGCAGGCAGGACACTGACGCAGGCAGGACACTGACACAGGCAGGACACTGACGCAGGAAGGTCACTGACGCGGGCAGGACACTGACCCAGGCAGGACACTGACGCAGGCAGGAAACTGCCGTGGGCAGGACACTGACCCAGGCAGGACACTGACACAGGCAAGATACTGACACAGGCAGGACACTGACACAGGCAGGACACTGATGCGGTCAGGACACTGACGCGGGCAGGACACTGACGCGGGCAGGACACTGACGCAGGCAGGACACTGACGCAGGCAGGACACTGAAGCGGGCAGGACACTGACGCAGGCAGGACACTGACGCGGGTAGGACACTGACCCAGGCAGGACACTGACGCAGGCAGGACACTGACGCGGGCAGGACACTGACCCAGGCAGGACACTGACGCAGGCAGTACACTGACGCGGGCTGGACACTGACGCGGGCAGGACACTGATGCGGGCAGGACACTGACGCGGGCAGGACACTGACGCGGGCAAGACACTGACGCAGGCAGGACACTGACGCGGGCAGGACACTGACCCAGGCAGGACACTGACGCAGGCAGGACACTGACGCGGGCAGGACACTGACCCAGGCAGGACACTGAAGCAGGCAGGACACTGACGCGGGCAGGACACTGACGCGGGCAGGACACTGATGCGGGCAGGACACTGACGCGGGCAGGACACTGACGCGGGCAGGACACTGACGCAGGCAGGACACTGACCCAGGCAGGACACTGACCCAGGCAGGACACTGACGCAGGCAGGACACTGACGCGGGTAGGACACTGACCCAGGCAGGACACTGACGCGGGCAGGACACTGACACAGGCAGGACACTGACGCAGGCAGGACACTGACGCGGGTAGGACACTGACCCAGGCAGGACACTGACGCAGGCAGGACACTGACGCGGGCAGGACACTGACCCAGGCAGGACACTGACGCAGGCAGGACACTGACGCGGGCAGGACACTGACCCAGGCAGGACACTGACGCAGGCAGGACACTGACGCGGGCAGGACACTGACGCGGACAGGACACTGATGCGGGCAGGACACTGACGCGGGCAGGACACTGACGCGGGCAGGACACTGACGCAGGCAGGACACTGACGCGGGCAGGTCACTGACGCAGGCAGGACACTGACGCAGGCAGGACACTGACCCAGGCAAGACACTGACGCGGGTAGGACACTGACGCGGGCAGGTCACTGATTCAGGCAAGACACTGACGCGGGTAGGACACTGACGCGGGCAGGACACTGACGTGGGCCGGACACTGACGCGGGCAGGACACTGACGCGGGCAGGACACTGATGTGGGCAGGACACTGACGCGGGCAGGACATTGACGCGGGCAGGACACTGACGCAGGCAGGACACTGACCCAGGCAGGACACTGACCCAGGCAGGACACTGACGCAGGCAGGACACTGACGCGGGTAGGACACTGACCCAGGCAAGACACTGACGCGGGCAGGACACTGACACAGGCAGGACACTGACGCAGGCAGGACACTGACGCGGGTAGGACACTGACCCAGGCAGGACACTGACGCAGGCTGGACACTGACGCGGGCAGGACACTGACCCAGGCAGGACACTGACGCAGGCAGGACACTGACGCGGGCAGGACACTGACCCAGGCAGGACACTGACGCAGGCAGGACACTAACGCGGGCAGGACACTGACCCAGGCAGGACACTGACGCAGGCAGGACACTGACGCGGGCAGGACACTGACGCGGACAGGACACTGATGCGGGCAGGACACTGACGCGGGCAGGACACTGACGCGGGCAGGACACTGACGCAGGCAGGACACTGACGCGGGCAGGTCACTGCCGCAGGCAGGACACTGACGCAGGCAGGACACTGACCCAGGCAAGACACTGACGCGGGTAGGACACTGACGCGGGCAGGTCACTGACCCAGGCAAGACACTGACGCGGGTAGGACACTGACCCGGGCAGGACACTGACGCGGGCCGGACACTGACGCGGGCAGGACACTGACGCAGGCAGGACACTGACGCAGGCAGGACACTGACACAGGCAGGACCCTGACGCAGGCAGGACACTGCCGCAGGCAGGACACTGACCCAGGCAGGACACTGACACAGGCAGGACACTGACGCAGGCAGGACACTGACGCAGGCAGGACACTGACGCAGGCAGGACACTGACACAGGCAGGACACTGACACAGGCAGGACACTGACACAGGCAGGACACTGATGCGGGCAGGACACTGACGCGGGCCGGACACTGACGCGGGCAGGACACTGACGCAGGCAGGACACTGACGCAGGCAGGACACTGACACAGGCAGGACCCTGACGCAGGCAGGACACTGACACAGGCAGGACACTGATGCGGGCAGGACACTGACGCGGGCAGGACACTGATGCGGGCAGGACACTGACGCGGGCAGGACACTGACGCAGGCAGGACACTGACACAGGCAGGACACTGACACAGGCAGGACACTGACACAGGCAGGACACTGATGCGGGCAGGACACTGACGCGGGCAGGACACTGATGCGGGCAGGACACTGACGCGGGCAGGACACTGACACAGGCAGGACACTGACGCAGGCAGGACACTGACGCAGGCAGGACACTGACGCAGGCAGGACACTGACACAGGCAGGACACTGACACAGGCAGGACACTGACACAGGCAGGACACTGATGCGGGCAGGACACTGACGCGGGCAGGACACTGATGCGGGCAGGACACTGACGCGGGCAGGACACTGACGCAGGCAGGACACTGACGCGGGCAGGACACTGACCCAGGCAGGACACTGACGCAGGCAGGACACTGACGCGGGCAGGACACTGATGCGGGCAGGACACTGACGCGGGCAGGACACTGACGCGGGCAGGACACTGACGCAGGCAGGACACTGACCCAGGCAGGACACTGACCCAGGCAGGACACTGACGCAGGCAGGACACTGACGCGGGCAGGACACAGCCGCAGGCAGGACACTGACGCGGGTAGGACACTGACCCAGGCAGGACACTGACGCGGGCAGGACACTGACACAGGCAGGACACTGACGCAGGCAGGACACTGACGCGGGTAGGACACTGACCCAGGCAGGACACTGACGCAGGCAGGACACTGACGCGGGCAGGACACTGACCCAGGCAGGACACTGACGCAGGCAGGACACTGACGCGGGCAGGACACTGACCCAGGCAGGACACTGACGCAGGCAGGACACTAACGCGGGCAGGACACTGACCCAGGCAGGACACTGACGCAGGCAGGACACTGACGCAGGCAGGACACTGACGCGGGCAGGACACTGACGCGGACAGGACACTGACGCGGACAGGACACTGGTGCGGGCAGGACACTGACGCGGGCAGGACACTGACGCGGGCAGGACACTGACGCAGGCAGGACACTGACGCGGACAGGACACTGATGCGGGCAGGACACTGACGCGGGCAGGACACTGACGCGGGCAGGACACTGACGGAGGCAGGACACTAACGCGGGCAGGACACTGACCCAGGCAGGACACTGACGCAGGCAGGACACTGACGCGGGCAGGACACTGACGCGGACAGGACACTGATGCGGGCAGGACACTGACGCGGGCAGGACACTGACGCGGGCAGGACACTGACGCAGGCAGGACACTGACGCGGGCAGGTCACTGCCGCAGGCAGGACACTGACGCAGGCAGGACACTGACCCAGGCAAGACACTGACGCGGGTAGGACACTGACGCGGGCAGGTCACTGACCCAGGCAAGACACTGACGCGGGTAGGACACTGACCCGGGCAGGACACTGACGCGGGCCGGACACTGACGCGGGCAGGACACTGACGCAGGCAGGACACTGACGCAGGCAGGACACTGACACAGGCAGGACCCTGACGCAGGCAGGACACTGCCGCAGGCAGGACACTGACCCAGGCAGGACACTGACACAGGCAGGACACTGACGCAGGCAGGACACTGACGCAGGCAGGACACTGACGCAGGCAGGACACTGACACAGGCAGGACACTGACACAGGCAGGACACTGACACAGGCAGGACACTGATGCGGGCAGGACACTGACGCGGGCCGGACACTGACGCGGGCAGGACACTGACGCAGGCAGGACACTGACGCAGGCAGGACACTGACACAGGCAGGACCCTGACGCAGGCAGGACACTGACACAGGCAGGACACTGATGCGGGCAGGACACTGACGCGGGCAGGACACTGATGCGGGCAGGACACTGACGCGGGCAGGACACTGACGCAGGCAGGACACTGACACAGGCAGGACACTGACACAGGCAGGACACTGACACAGGCAGGACACTGATGCGGGCAGGACACTGACGCGGGCAGGACACTGATGCGGGCAGGACACTGACGCGGGCAGGACACTGACACAGGCAGGACACTGACGCAGGCAGGACACTGACGCAGGCAGGACACTGACGCAGGCAGGACACTGACACAGGCAGGACACTGACACAGGCAGGACACTGACACAGGCAGGACACTGATGCGGGCAGGACACTGACGCGGGCAGGACACTGATGCGGGCAGGACACTGACGCGGGCAGGACTCTGACGCAGGCAGGACACTGACGCGGGCAGGACACTGACCCAGGCAGGACACTGACGCAGGCAGGACACTGACGCGGGCAGGACACTGATGCGGGCAGGACACTGACGCGGGCAGGACACTGACGCGGGCAGGACACTGACGCAGGCAGGACACTGACCCAGGCAGGACACTGACCCAGGCAGGACACTGACGCAGGCAGGACACTGACGCGGGCAGGACACAGCCGCAGGCAGGACACTGACGCGGGTAGGACACTGACCCAGGCAGGACACTGACGCGGGCAGGACACTGACACAGGCAGGACACTGACGCAGGCAGGACACTGACGCGGGTAGGACACTGACCCAGGCAGGACACTGACGCAGGCAGGACACTGACGCGGGCAGGACACTGACCCAGGCAGGACACTGACGCAGGCAGGACACTGACGCGGGCAGGACACTGACCCAGGCAGGACACTGACGCAGGCAGGACACTAACGCGGGCAGGACACTGACCCAGGCAGGACACTGACGCAGGCAGGACACTGACGCAGGCAGGACACTGACGCGGGCAGGACACTGACGCGGACAGGACACTGACGCGGACAGGACACTGGTGCGGGCAGGACACTGACGCGGGCAGGACACTGACGCGGGCAGGACACTGACGCAGGCAGGACACTGACGCGGGCAGGTCACTGACGCAGGTAGGACACTGACGCAGGCAGGACACTGACCCAGGCAAGACACTGACGCGGGTAGGACACTGACGCGGGCAGGTCACTGACCCAGGCAAGACACTGACGCGGGTAGGACACTGACGCGGGCAGGACACTGACGCGGGCCGGACACTGACGCGGGCAGGACACTGACGCAGGCAGGACACTGACGCAGGCAGGACACTGACACAGGCAGGACCCTGACGCAGGCAGGACACTGCCGCAGGCAGGACACTGACCCAGGCAGGACACTGACACAGGCAGGACACTGACGCAGGCAGGACACTGACTCAGGCAGGACACTGACGCAGGCAGGACACTGACACAGGCAGGACACTGACACAGGCAGGACACTGACGCTGACAGGACACTGACGCAGGCAGGACACGGACGCAGACAGAGCACTGACGCAGGCAGGACACTGACGCGGGCAGGACACTGACGCAGGCAGAGCACTGACGCAGGCAGGACACTGACGCGGGCAGGACACTGACGCAGGGAGGACACTGACCCAGGCAGGGCACTGACGCCGGCAGGACACTGACGCAAGTAGGACACTGACGCAGGCAGGACACTGATGGAGGCAGGACACTGACGCTGACAGGACACTGGCGCAGGCAGGACACTGGCGCATGCAGGACACTGACGCAGGCAGGACACTGACGCAGGCAGGACACTGACGCAGGCAGGACACTGACACAGGCAGGGCACTGACGCAGGCAGGACACTGACGCAGACAGAACACTGACGCAGGCAGGACGCTGACGCAGGCAGGACACTGACGCCGGCAGGACACTGACGCAAGTAGGACACTGACGCAGGCAGGACACTGATGGAGGCAGGACACTGGCGCATGCAGGACACTGACGCAGGCAGGACACTGACGCAGGCAGGACACTAACTCAGGCAGGACACTGACGCAGGCAGGACACTGACGCAGGCAGGACACTGACGCTGGCAGGACACTGACGCAGGCAGGAAACTGACGCTGGCAGGACACTGAAGCAGGCAGGATAAGGAGGCACTATCCCTGTGATGACTCCAGAAGCTCAGTATATCCTCAACACACAACCACCAACAACCCAGGATGACACGATAGTCTCCTCCCTCACAGTATGAACCCCTACACCGCCACCACCTCTGCACTCGACACCTTTACATCCTCCAACTCGCATCGTGTATCCATCGCTCCTTCTAATATCCTTCTTCCCACAATTTCCTTTTCCCTCAGCAACCTCTCCCCTTCCCACACGGTCCATATACCCACTTTCCCGGCCATTACTCCAATTTTCTACATAACGTCCTTACTCAAGTCTCTAGTCAATACACCCCACTCTTCCACCCACTTCCTGACCTCCTTACACCACTCCCCTCCCACTCTTCCCTCCGTCTCCCTCGCTCTCTCTCTCTCTCTCTCTCTCTCTCTCTCTCTCTCTCTCTCTCTCTCTCTATGTCTCTATCGCTCTCTTTCTCTCAACCGCCTTCAGCAAGCATCCTCACACATTATCTTGCGTGTTGTTGCCCTCCCTCATCCTATTACTACCTCACACCTCACACTCAACATCCTCACCATCTTCCACCCTCCCTCCCTCCTAACACTCATTTCACTGTTCTTACTAGTTAACTAATCTCACCCTCCCCTTTACCGAGATGGCCCCCTCTCCTCCACCACTTCTTCCTACTGAATCGCCTCTTGCCTTCACCGTGGTGTAGAGGTCACCAAGACCAGTGCCATCCTTGACCCCAAGGACTGACCGCTCTTCAACTATCAACATTTCCATTATTGTCAGTGAGCTTATTCCTTGTTGTTTCTTACGTCTATGACAATCTTTCTACTAATGGTGGTCATCCTCCACTCTCTTCCTCCTCCTGACTTCCTTTGCCTTCCCCGTTCCTAACTTCTCTCCCAACGCCTTGACGTCATTGAAACATTCCCTCCACAAGGACGTGCCCTCCTTCCAGTATTCTCCACCCCTCTCCTTTGGAACATCCTACATCATCCCCCCCCTGCCTCACTGTAACCCCCCCCCCCTTTTATTACTCCTATGTTCCTTATCCCCATCTTCCCACTTCTGGGCTACTCATGCCCGTGCCACCTCTTGGGTGGCTTAATCTTCATCAAGCCATTAATAAATCCATCTATCCCAGACACGGTAGAATTCCCCCTTGCTACAACTAGAGTAGGGTTCCTCCGAGAGGCTCCCCAAGACGTTCCTTACACTGTCATAGGCTTCCCAGTCAGATCTCCCTCTTCTAATGACGTGTCCTGCATAATGAGCAAAAAGCATAGTCTTAAGAAGTTGACTCAAACCTAAATACACTAAGAGTATGTGACACACCAAGCATAAGAAATAGTACAATGATTTTGGGAAAGGAATCCTGACAAGTAGCAGTCATGAAAACAAAACTAACTGGAATGATTACATGTGTCATTTTTCCAGAGGAATATTAGACAGTGAAAAAAATGCAATACAGATGAAAATGAGTGTTACTGTTAACCCTTTTAATCTTATACAAAAATAAGATGTTGGCTGAACAATCAGTAAATAGGCACCGGGACCACATCACACGAGTGATTGTAAAAAGAAAGGAAAGATTGGAATCTGCGGCAATCTAGAACCATTCTGGCTCCGTAGTCTCCCCGGCTTTGCGCCTGCTATTCACAATTACTTACAACCATTCTGAAAACAATTGGATACATTGTGTGAGCCAGACACGTAACTACTGGTAATTTAAACCATGAAATTATCTGGGAAACAATGAGCGTCAAGGAAGGGGACAAAATATGGAGAACCAAACTCGCTGAATCAAGAGTCAGGAGCTCTGTCTCAACAAATAATATAGGACACAGTAAGAGGTGTCTGTTATGACCAGTCCAAGTGTCATACTGACCAGGCCACTTGGACTGGTCAATAGAGAGACCGTCTTGTTTCTTGCAGGTCCGCGTTCAATCCCCGACCGTCCAAGTTATTAGCACCATTCCTTCACTCTGTCTAATCCTAAATCCTATTCTCATCCCATCTAAGTGTTATATAGTGGTAATGACTTAGCGCTGTCTCCTGATAATTACCTTTACCTCCCCAGACTGGCCCAAAATATTTTAACAAAATGAGACAGTCATCGATAATACGGAATTGGAACTATTTCCCTTGAGACGAAGGACAACTGCACGCTACAAATTCTACATTTCATGTTAACAAGAACAAATAAAGAAGGAGAGAGGATGGGAGACGATGATACTGCCAAGGAGACTACCGGAAAGTCTGGGAGTTCCTGAAGAAAACACCATGGAAATGGGAATGCAAAGAGAAAAACCCCTTCAGTAAATAACCCATTGTAGTGTAAAAGGTGTAAGGAACTATAAAGTAAATTAATACCTCATTGCCACACCAGAGATGAAAGCACATTAGTCAATTGTTCAACAGGCGATGCCTAGTGGCTAAAATGACAGTGGCAGGATACTGACGCGGGCAGGACACTGACGCGGGCAGGACACTGACGCGGGCAGGACACTGACGCAGGCAGGACAAAGCCGCAGGCAGGACACTGACGCGGGCAGCACACTGACGCGGGCAGGACACTGACGCAGGCAGGACACTGACGCGGGCAGGACAAAGCCGCAGGCAGGACACTGACGCGGGCAGCACACTGACGCGGGCAGGACAGGACAGGAAGAGCAAGGGGACAGAAGAAATGTATTATGAGAACACAGGAAAATAGTTACAACGACTACTGGAAAGAAGTGAACGAATATGTAGGAATAAGAAGAGAAGCACCATGCAAACAATAGAAGCAAACGAATAACTTTATTTTCAGCACTTCAGCATTAAAAGACATATGCGAGTAAATGATGGTGACCAAACCTCACACCAGAAGGTGAAGGGACGACGACGTTTCGGTCCGTCCTAGACCATTATCAAGTCGATTGTGATAATGAGCCTTATAATCTGCACAATCGACCTAATAATGATCCTAGACGGACCGAAACGTCGTCGTCTCTTCACCTTCTGATGTGTGGTTTAGTAATCAAATCTTCAGCCACGTTATTGTGAGTCATCGTCTGCAGAGTAAATGATGAATTAATCATACGAAAGAAGAGACAGAAAATTCCCATATAACGATAAGGAAGTATATGAGAAACTACACAAAAATTTGAGGGGAAAATTTTTACAGGTGACAGCACTGGGAGGATTTGAAGTAACAGGATCAGATTAGTGAGAGCGTGAGTAAAATTAGTGAGGTGATGGCTGTGGAGGTGAGGTGGTACCCGAGGAACCAGACAGGACTCAGGATACGGGGTCGGAGGCTAGATCACCAAGGACCCTGTAATAGGATGCAGAAGCTATGAAAACTCCCATTCCAATGCTCTGCCTCGAAGCACTGCAAATGAATGAATAGAAAAGAGATGTGAAAAATGATTGATACGAAAGAGGGAAGATTCGGTAACAAGGCCTAATCTGTACCGGATTGTTATAACATACCTTGCAGAGGAAATGACAACCTTCATATCCCTATTTGCGAACGATGCAAATCTACCGAGGAGGGTTAGAGGCGAAGAAGAGTCCGAGAAACAACAGGAAGACCTGAAAGCGCGATATCATTGGTCAGAGAGAGATTACTCAAGTTTAACGCTGTTAAATACAAAGTATTAAGGATAACAGTTTCTAAAAGATGAGCACCAGTGCTCTACAGAAAGACCAAGAGGCACACAGCTTCCTGTGACAGAGATGGAAGATCTAGTTGTGTTTTTATCCCCAAACTCATCACCTGAAGAACACATCAGCAAGGCAATGTTCTGAATACAATAGACAATGTTCTTAGCAAGAATGTGATCCCTGTTCTTCACTTGGCCAAAGCCAAATACCTAAAGTTTATAAATAAAACATTAAAGTATATAAAATTATTCTTTTCTTTAATCTAGAATGAATATTCTAGTGGCTACATCGGTTAATATTCCAATTATAGGAAAATCCTAGATGGTGGGATTTGTGTTATTTTTTAAGGAAATCTAGCGTATAATTATTTATTAAGTCACATCAAAATCTCTGCATTCGAAATCTTTGCGTTATCAAAATAACGAGCATTCCTCGTTAAGTAAGACATTGATTTTCTTCCCCTGCCATACCTACATAGTTATAGTGTCACATGGTTATGTCATGGTGGGGCTGAAACTCTCATGCTAACATACTTCAATTCGCTACTCCTTATTATCTTATTATGTACATATAATCTGCTGGACTCAGTAAATCCTTCCCCCCTCCCCCTCTCTCTCTCTCTCTCTCCAGATGTTTACATCGTCACTTGACCTGACAAAAATAGTTATGTAACCCGTTCTCGCACTTGCTTATAGTCAATATCTTGCTTATGAATAAGTGCCTATATGACATACTAATTTATTGTGAATATTTGAGTTTACCTTGAAAAGTTGAATAAAAAAACACAACCTAACCTAACCTTCTTAGTATGTTAAGATATTACAATTAGTACTCTACCTATACCTATATTGATATTACAGTTTTATAAAAATATTGAAACGAAACTAAAATATTTAAATAAATTGTAAAGTAACTGAGGATATTGTCAAATTTTGTATAAAATCTCTATTGTTTAATAAAACTGAGAGAAAAAGTTAATGCCTTGAACAAAAATTTCTTAGAATATGTCACATATATACATATTTATAAGCGAAGTAGTGACTATAAGCAATAAGTCATATATGTGCTGTCTTATGCGAGAGCAGGTTGACCTGCGCCCTGAAGCTCCTTGTGGGTCGCTCCAGATGTCCCCCATCAACCCCCTCTGCTCTGCTTGACGTTGCCCGGGTAACCGTCGCAGCCTCCCTCTCTGCGTCTTGGTCTTCTCTTATCTCGCCTTTCATTCCTCCATTTCCGTGTTCGGTCATTTTATTCTTCTCACAGTTTTCTTCAGCTGGATTTATCTGCTTCTAAATTTTCTCAAGGCTTTGTCCTCTGTTTTTCTTCAGGTGCCTCTCGCTAATTCCGCTTTCCAGTTAGCTATTATTTTCTGGCACTTTTCTCTTCTTTCTTGATGTGTTGTAGGACAAACGTCACTTTTTGGACCACCGCTCAGGCAGCACTCACCTAATCTACTGCACATGCAGCCGTTACCACCTATGCTGCTCATGCAACTCTCACTGTTCATGCAGTCCTCACGCCTACATCACTCATGCAACACTTGCTTCCTGAACGGCTCAAGCAGCCTTCGTTATCTAACCCGCTCAGGCAACTCTTACCTCTTCTACCCTCCAAGCAACGCTCACCTACAGTGCACAGGCAACGCTCACCTACAGTGCACAGGCAACGCTCACCTACAGTGCACAGGCAACGCTCACCTACAGTGCACAGGCAACGCTCACCTACAGTGCACAGGCAACGCTCACAGTGCAAAGGCAACACTCACCTACAGTGCACAGGCAACGCTCACCTACAGTGCACAGGCAACGCTCACCTACAGTGCACAGGCAACGCTCACCTACAGTGCACAGGCAACGCTCACCTACAGTGCACAGGCAACGCTCACCTACAGTGCACAGGCAACACTCACAGTGCACAGGCAACACTCACCTACAGTGCACAGGCAACACTCACCTACAGTGCACAGGCAACACTCAGTGCAAAGGCAACGCTCACCTACAGTGCACAGGCAACACTCACAGTGCACAGGCAACGCTCACCTACAGTGCACAGGCAACACTCACAGTGCACAGGCAACGCTCACCTACAGTGCACAGGCAACACTCACCTACAGTGCACAGGCAACACTCACCTACAGTGCACAGACAACACCCACCGTGCACAGGCAACACTCACCTACAGTGCACAGACAACACCCACCGTGCACAGGCAACACTCACCTACAGTGCACAGGCAACACTCGCCTACAATGCTCAGGCAACACTCACCTACAGTGCACAAACAACACCCACCGTGCACAGGCAACACTCACCTACAGTGCACAGGCAACACTCGCCTACAGTGCACAAACAACACCCACCGTGCACAGGCAACACCCACCTACAGTGCACAAACAACACCCACCGTGCACAGGCAACACTCACCTACAGTGCACTGGCAACACCCACCGTGCACAGGCAACACTCACCTACAGTGCACAGGCAACACTCGCCTACAGTGCACAGGCAACACCCACCCACCGTGCACAGGCAACACTCACCTACAGTGCACAGAAGTGCCTGAAGGAACTTCTTCAGGTTATTTATGTCCTAATTTTATAAAGAAAAACCTTAATAAAGGTGTCGAGGCCTCTGTAATATACCTTTCAGGCAGCCCCATACACCTCACACTCATGTCATGTACAGCTGTAATATACCTTTCAGGCAGCCCCATACACCTCACCCTCATGTCATGTACAGCTGTAATATACCTTTCAGGCAGCCCCATACACCTCACACTCATGTCATGTACAGCTGTAATTATGAGTAAAAAAATGAGTGAAAGTAATTGCACTGTACTACTGATGGGCGACAGTCAGGCACTCAACCTTGGAAGCACATATAGGTTAGTGCTCATAGGTGAAGAGTCCAGGCTACCGCTGGCAGAGTGGTAGTGTGGTCCACCACTGGTAGAGTGGTAGTGTGGTCCACCACTGGTAGAGTGGTAGTGTGGTCCACCACTGGTAGAGTGGTAGTGTGGTCCACCACTGGTAGTGTGGTCCACCACTGGTAGAGTGGTAGTGTGGTCCACCACTGGTAGAGTGGTAGTGTGGTCCACCACTGGTAGAGTGGTAGTGTGGTCCACCACTGGTAGTGTGGTCCACCACTGGTAGAGTGGTAGTGTGGTCCACCACTGGTAGAGTGGTAGTGTGGTCCACCACTGGTAGAGTGGTAGTGTGGTCCACCACTGGTAGAGTGGTAGTGTGGTCCACCACTGCCACAGTGGTAGTGTGGTCCACCACTGTGACAGTGGTAGTGTGGTCCACCACTGGTAGAGTGTTAGTGTGGTCCACCACTGTGACAGTGGTAGTGTGGTCCACCACTGTGACAGTGGTAGTGTGGTCCACCACTGGTAGAGTGTTAGTGTGGTCCACCACTGTAACAGTGGTAGTGTGGTCCACCACTGTGACAGTGGTAGTGTGGTCCACCACTGTGACAGTGGTAGTGTGGTCCACCACTGTGGCAGTGGTAGTGTGGTCCACCACTGTGACAGTGGTAGTGTGGTCCACCACTGTGGCAGTGGTAGTGTGGTCCACCACTGTGACAGTGGTAGTGTGGTCCACCACTGGTAGAGTGGTAGTGTGGTCCACCACTGGTAGAGTGGTAGTGTGGTCCACCACTGTGACAGTGGCAGTGTGGTCCACCACTGTGACAGTGGTAGTGTGGTCCACCACTGGTAGAGTGGTAGTGTGGTCCACCACTGTGACAGTGGTAGTGTGGTCCACCACTGGTAGAGTGGTAGTGTGGTCCACCACTGTGACAGTGTTAGTGTGGTCCACCACTGTGACAGTGGTAGTGTGGTCCACCACTGGTAGAGTGGTAGTGCGGTCCACCACTGTGACAGTGTTAGTGTGGTCCACCACTGTGACAGTGGTAGTGTGGTCCACCACTGTGACAGTGGTAGTGTGGTCCACCACTGGTAGAGTGGTAGTGTGGTCCACCACTGTGACAGTGGCAGTGTGGTCCACCACTGTGACAGTGGTAGTGTGGTCCACCACTGGTAGAGTGGTAGTGTGGTCCACCACTGTGACAGTGGTAGTGTGGTCCACCACTGGTAGAGTGGTAGTGTGGTCCACCACTGGTAGAGTGGTAGTGTGGTCCACCACTGGTAGAGTGGTAGTGTGGTCCACCACTGTGGCAGTGGTAGTGTGGTCCACCACTGTGGCAGTGATAGTGTGGTCCACCACTGGTAGAGTTGTAGTGTGGTCCACCACTGGTAGAGTGGTAGTGTGGTCCACCACTGGTAGAGTGGTAGTGTGGTCCACCACTGGTAGAGTGGTAGTGTGGTCCACCACTGTGGCAGTGGTAGTGTGGTCCACCACTGTGACAGTGGTAGTGTGGTCCACCACTGGTAGAGTGGTAGTGTGGTCCACCACTGTGACAGTGGTAGTGTGGTCCACCACTGGTAGAGTGGTAGTGTGGTCCACCACTGGTAGAGTGGTAGTGTGGTCCACCACTGGTAGAGTGGTAGTGTGGTCCACCACTGTGGCAGTGGTAGTGTGGTCCACCACTGTGGCAGTGATAGTGTGGTCCACCACTGGTAGAGTTGTAGTGTGGTCCACCACTGGTAGAGTGGTAATGTGGTCCACCACTGGTAGAGTGGTAGTGTGGTCCACCACTGGTAGAGTGGTAGTGTGGTCCACCACTGTGGCAGTGGTAGTGTGGTCCACCACTGTGACAGTGGTAGTGTGGTCCACCACTGTGGCAGTGTTAATGTGGTCCACCACTGTGACAGTGGTAGTGTGGTCCACCACCGCCACAGTGGTAATGTGGTCCACCACCGCCACAGTGGTAGTGTGGTCCACCACCGCCACTGTGGCAGTGTGGTCCACCACTGTGACAGTGGTAGTGTGGTCCACCACTGTGACAGTGGTAGTGTGGTCCACCACTGTGACAGTGGTAGTGTGGTCCACCACTGTGACAGTGGTAGTGTGGTCCACCACTGTGACAGTGGTAGTGTGGTCCACCACTGTGACAGTGGTAGTGTGGTCCACCACTGTGACAGTGGTAGTGTGGTCCACCACTGTGACAGTGGTAGTGTGGTCCACCACTGTGACAGTGGTAGTGTGGTCCACCACTGTGACAGTGGTAGTGTGGTCCACCACTGTGACAGTGGTACTGTGGTCCACCACTGTGACAGTGATAGTGTGGTCCACCACTGTGACAGTGATAGTGTGGTCCACCACTGTGACAGTGATAGTGTGGTCCACCACTGTGACAGTGGTAGTGTGGTCCACCACCGCCACAGTGGCAGTGTGGTCCACCACTGTGACAGTGGTAGTGTGGTCCACCACTGTGACAGTGGTAGTGTGGTCCACCACTGTGACAGTGGTAGTGTGGTCCACCACTGTGACAGTGGTAGTGTGGTCCACCACTGTGACAGTGATAGTGTGGTCCACCACTGTGACAGTGGTAGTGTGGTCCACCACCGCCACAGTGGCAGTGTGGTCCACCACTGTGACTGTGGTAGTGTGGTCCACCACTGTGACAGTGGTAGTGTGGTCCACCACTGTGACAGTGTTAGTGTGGTCTACCACTGTGGCAGTGGTAGTGTGGTCCACTGTGACAGTGGTAGTGTGGTCCACCACCGCCACAGTGGTAGTGTGGTCCACCACCGCCACAGTGGTAGAGTGGTCCACCACTGTGGCAGTGGTAGTGTGGTCCACCACTGTGACAGTGGTAGTGTGGTCCACCACTGTGACAGTGGTAGTGTGGTCCACCACCGCCACAGTGGTAGTGTGGTCCACCACTGTGGCAGTGGTAGTGTGGTCCACCACCGCCACAGTGGTAGTGTGGTCCACCACCGCCACAGTGGTAGTGTGGTCCACCACTGTGGCAGTGGTAGTGTGGTCCACCACCGCCACAGTGGTAGTGTGGTCCACCACCGCCACAGTGGTAGTGTGGTCTACCACCGCCACAGTGGCAGTGTGGTCCACCACTGTGACAGTGGTAGTGTGGTCCACCACTGTGGCAGTGGTATTGTGGTCCACCACTGTGACAGTGGTATTGTGGTCCACCACTGTGACAGTGGTAGTGTGGTCCACCACTGTGGCAGTGGTAGTGTGGTCCACCACCGCCACAGTGGTAGTGTGGTCCACCACCGCCACAGTGGTAGTGTGGTCCACCACCGCTACAGTGGTAGTGTGGTCCACCACTGTGACAGTGGTAGTGTGGTCCACCACTGTGACAGTGGTAGTGTGGTCCACCACTGTGACAGTGGTAGTGTGGTCCACCACTGTGACAGTGGTAGTGTGGTCCACCACTGTGACAGTGGTAGTGT
Organism: Procambarus clarkii; assembly: GCF_040958095.1. Lineage (NCBI taxonomy): Eukaryota > Metazoa > Arthropoda > Malacostraca > Decapoda > Cambaridae > Procambarus > Procambarus clarkii. The sequence goes on along the minus strand of NC_091224.1, from coordinate 8,666,076 downwards.
GGTCCACCACTGTGACAGTGGTAGTGTGGTCCACCACTGTGACAGTGGTAGTGTGGTCCACCACCGCCACAGTGGTAGTGTGGTCCACCACTGTGGCAGTGGTAGTGTGGTCCACCACCGCCACAGTGGTAGTGTGGTCCACCACCGCCACAGTGGTAGTGTGGTCTACCACCGCCACAGTGGCAGTGTGGTCCACCACTGTGACAGTGGTAGTGTGGTCCACCACTGTGGCAGTGGTATTGTGGTCCACCACTGTGACAGTGGTAGTGTGGTCCACCACTGTGGCAGTGGTAGTGTGGTCCACCACCGCCACAGTGGTAGTGTGGTCCACCACCGCCACAGTGGTAGTGTGGTCCACCACAACTACAGTGCTAGTGTGGTCCACCACTGTGACAGTGGTAGTGTGGTCCACCACTGTGACAGTGGTAGTGTGGTCCACCACTGAGACAGTGGTAGTGTGGTCCACCACTGTGACAGTGGTAGTGTGGTCCACCACTGTGACAGTGGTAGTGTGGTCCACCACTGTGACAGTGGTAGTGTGGTCCACCACCGCCACAGTGGTAGTGTGGTCCACCACTGTGACAGTGGTAGTGTGGTCCACCACTGTGACAGTGGTAGTGAGGTCCACCACTGTGACAGTGATAGTGTGGTCCACCACTGTGACAGTGGTAGTGTGGTCCACCACTGAGACAGTGGTAGTGTGGTCCACCACCGCCACAGTGGTAGTGTGGTCCACCACTGTGACAGTGGTAGTGTGGTCCACCACTGTGACAGTGGTAGTGTGGTCCACCACTGTGACAGTGATAGTGTGGTCCACCACTGTGACAGTGGTAGTGTGGTCCACCACTGTGACAGTGGTAGTGTGGTCCACCACCGCCACAGTGGTAGTGTGGTCCACCACTGTGACAGTGGTAGTGTGGTCCACCACTGTGACAGTGGTAGTGTGGTCCACCACTGTGACAGTGGTAGTGTGGTCCACCACTGTGACAGTGGTAGTGTGGTCCACCACTGTGACAGTGATAGTGTGGTCCACCACTGTGACAGTGATAGTGTGGTCCACCACTGGTAGCGTGTTAGTGTGGTCTACCACTGTGACAGTGGTAGTGTGGTCCACCACTGTGACAGTGGTAGTGTGGTCCACCACTGTGACAGTGGTAGTGTGGTCCACCACTGTGACAGTGGTAGTGTGGTCCACCACTGGTAGAGTGGTAGTTTGGTCCACCACTGTGACAGTGGTAGTGTGGTCCACCACTGGTAGAGTGGTAGTGTGGTCCACCACTGTGACAGTGGCAGTGTGGTCCACCACTGTGGCAGTGGTAGTGTGGTCCACCACTGCCACAGTGGTAGTGTGGTCCACCACCGCCACAGTGGTAGTGTGGTCCACCACTGTGACAGTAGTAGTGTGGTCCACCACTGTGACAGTGGTAGTGTGGTCCACCACTGTGACAGTGGTAGTGTGGTCCACCACTGTGACAGTGGTAGTGTGGTCCACCACTGTGACAGTGGTAGTGTGGTCCACCACTGTGACAGTGGTAGTGTGGTCCACCACTGTGACAGTGGTAGTGTGGTCCACCACTGTGACAGTGGTAGTGTGGTCCACCACTGTGACAGTGGTAGTGTGGTCCACCACTGTGACAGTGGTAGTGTGGTCCACCACTGTGACAGTGGTAGTGTGGTCCACCACTGGTAGAGTGGTAGTGTGGTCCACCACTGTGACAGTGATAGTGTGGTCCACCACTGTGACAGTGATAGTGTGGTCCACCACTGTGGTAGTGGCAGTGTGGTCCACCACTGTGGCAGTGGTAGTGTGGTCCACCACTGTGACAGTGATAGTGTGGTCCACCACTGTGACAGTGGTAGTGTTGTCCACCACTGTGGCAGTGGCAATGTGGTCCACCACTGTGGTAGTGGTAGTGTGGTCCACCACCACCACAGTGGTAGTGTGGTCCACCACTGTGGCAGTGGCAGTGTGGTCCACCACTGTGATAGTGATAGTGTGGTCCACCACCGCCACAGTGGTAGTGTGGTCCACCACTGTGGCAGTGGCAGTGTGGTCCACCACTGTGACAGTGATAGTGTGGTCCACCACCGCCACAGTGGTAGTGTGGTCCACCACTGGTAGAGTGGTAGTGTGGTCCACCACTGGTAGAGTGGTAGTGTGGTCCACCACTAGTAGAGTGGTAGTGTGGTCCACCACTGTGGCAGTGGTAGTGTGGTCCACCACTGTGGCAGTGATAGTGTGGTCCACCACTGGTAGAGTGGTAGTGTGGTCCACCACTGGTAGAGTGGTAGTGTGGTCCACCACTGGTAGAGTGGTAGTGTGGTCCACCACTGGTAGAGTGGTAGTGTGGTCCACCACTGTGGCAGTGGTATTGTGGTCCACCACTGTGACAGTGGTAGTGTGGTCCACCACTGTGGCAGTGTTAATGTGGTCCACCACTGTGACAGTGGTAGTGTGGTCCACCACTGTGACAGTGGTAGTGTGGTCCACCACTGTGACAGTGGTAGTGTGGTCCACCACTGTGACAGTGGTAGTGTGGTCCACCACTGTGACAGTGGTAGTGTGGTCCACCACTGTGACAGTGGTAGTGTGGTCCACCACTGTGACAGTGGTAGTGTGGTCCACCACTGTGACAGTGGTAGTGTGGTCCACCACTGTGACAGTGGTAGTGTGGTCCACCACTGTGACAGTGGTAGTGTGGTCCACCACTGTGACAGTGGTAGTGTGGTCCACCACTGTGACAGTGGTAGTGTGGTCCACCACTGTGACAGTGGTACTGTGGTCCACCACTGTGACAGTGATAGTGTGGTCCACCACTGTGACAGTGATAGTGTGGTCCACCACTGTGACAGTGATAGTGTGGTCCACCACTGTGACAGTGGTAGTGTGGTCCACCACCGCCACAGTGGCAGTGTGGTCCACCACTGTGACAGTGGTAGTGTGGTCCACCACTGTGACAGTGGTAGTGTGGTCCACCACTGTGACAGTGGTAGTGTGGTCCACCACTGTGACAGTGGTAGTGTGGTCCACCACTGTGACAGTGGTAGTGTGGTCCACCACTGTGACAGTGATAGTGTGGTCCACCACTGTGACAGTGGTAGTGTGGTCCACCACCGCCACAGTGGCAGTGTGGTCCACCACTGTGACTGTGGTAGTGTGGTCCACCACTGTGACAGTGGTTGTGTGGTCCACCACTGTGACAGTGTTAGTGTGGTCCACCACTGTGGCAGTGGTAGTGTGGTCCACTGTGACAGTGGTAGTGTGGTCCACCACCGCCACAGTGGTAGTGTGGTCCACCATTGCCACAGTGGTAGAGTGGTCCACCACTGTGGCAGTGGTAGTGTGGTCCACCACTGTGACAGTGGTAGTGTGGTCCACCACTGTGACAGTGGTAGTGTGGTCCACCACCGCCACAGTGGTAGTGTGGTCCACCACTGTGGCAGTGGTAGTGTGGTCCACCACCGCCACAGTGGTAGTGTGGTCCACCACCGCCACAGTGGTAGTGTGGTCCACCACTGTGGCAGTGGTAGTGTGGTCCACCACTGTGACAGTGGTAGTGTGGTCCACCACTGTGACAGTGGTAGTGTGGTCCACCACTGTGACAGTGGTAGTGTGGTCCACCACTGTGACAGTGGTAGTGTGGTCCACCACTGTGACAGTGGTAGTGTGGTCCACCACTGTGACAGTGGTAGTGTGGTCCACCACTGTGACAGTGGTAGTGTGGTCCACCACCGCCACAGTGGTAGTGTGGTCCACCACTGTGGCAGTGGTAGTGTGGTCCACCACCGCCACAGTGGTAGTGTGGTCCACCACCGCCACAGTGGTAGTGTGGTCTACCACCGCCACAGTGGCAGTGTGGTCCACCACTGTGACAGTGGTAGTGTGGTCCACCACTGTGGCAGTGGTATTGTGGTCCACCACTGTGACAGTGGTAGTGTGGTCCACCACTGTGGCAGTGGTAGTGTGGTCCACCACCGCCACAGTGGTAGAGTGGTCCACCACCGCCACAGTGGTAGTGTGGTCCACCACCGCTACAGTGGTAGTGTGGTCCACCACTGTGACAGTGGTAGTGTGGTCCACCACTGTGACAGTGGTAGTGTGGTCCACCACTGTGACAGTGGTAGTGTGGTCCACCACTGTGACAGTGGTAGTGTGGTCCACCACTGTGACAGTGGTAGTGTGGTCCACCACTGTGACAGTGGTAGTGTGGTCCACCACCGCCACAGTGGTAGTGTGGTCCACCACTGTGACAGTGGTAGTGTGGTCCACCACTGTGACAGTGGTAGTGAGGTCCACCACTGTGACAGTGATAGTGTGGTCCACCACTGTGACAGTGGTAGTGTGGTCCACCACTGAGACAGTGGTAGTGTGGTCCACCACCGCCACAGTGGTAGTGTGGTCCACCACTGTGACAGTGGTAGTGTGGTCCACCACTGTGACAGTGGTAGTGTGGTCCACCACTGTGACAGTGATAGTGTGGTCCACCACTGTGACAGTGGTAGTGTGGTCCACCACTGTGACAGTGGTAGTGTGGTCCACCACCGCCACAGTGGTAGTGTGGTCCACCACTGTGGCAGTGGTAGTGTGGTCCACCACTGTGACAGTGGTAGTGTGGTCCACCACTGTGACAGTGATAGTGTGGTCCACCACTGTGACAGTGGTAGTGTGGTCCACCACTGTGACAGTGGTAGTGTGGTCCACCACTGTGACAGTGGTAGTGTGGTCCACCACTGTGACAGTGGTAGTGTGGTCCACCACTGTGACAGTGATAGTGTGGTCCACCACTGTGGCAGTAGTAGTGAATTCCACCACCGCCACAGTGGTAGTGAATTCCACCACCGCCACAGTGGTAGTGTGGTCCACCACTGCCACAGTGTGTGATTATGTGGTTAATTTAATTATTTATTTGATTTAAGATCAAGTGGATGGTATATATTATATATAATTATTATGGATTACATTTTAGCGGACAGTATAATCTAGGTAATTTTCCCCCCCTGGGGGGGGGGGGGGTAGTTAGATTCAGGAGTGGCAATTATAAATTTAAGTTAAATGTTATTGCGTACACAATTAATTAAATTGAATAATTTTCCTGCTTTGTCTGAATCGGAGTTAGAAAATATAGCTGTTAGCCTTAGCTGTTCAGGTGAGTTCTTGAACTGCAAAACTTTGTGGTTGGTCCTTCGTTGAACAAGGCACTTCTGGATCAACAGAACTCCTCACCTTTGACCTAGTTGTTGATACCTCCGATCCTGTCGATAATTTAATCATTAATTCCCTATATCCTCAATTCCCAATAATGATATCCATGAATGCAACTCATGTAGTTGTTTGATTTATCATTCCAATAACCGGCCCATATGCCTGATTTACGTGCCTGATTATATTATGTAGGCCTGATAATTATAGACACTGGGGTTACTTAGCGTTATGAGTAGTGGGTTGGGTCAAGCCAGGTCCAACATGGACATCTAAACGGTAGTTAGGTCGTAGTCGTACAATATGTGTGGCGTAGTCGTACAATATGTGGGGCGTAGACGTACAATATGTGGGGCGTAGTCGTACAATATGTGTGGCGTAGTCGTACAATATGTGTGGCGTAGTCGTACAATATGTGGGGCGTAGTCGTACAATATGTGGGGCGTAGTCGTACAATATGTGGGGCGTAGACGTACAATATGTGGGGCGTAGTCGTACAATATGTGGGGCGTAGTCGTACAATATGTGGGGCGTAGTCGTACAATATGTGGGGCGTAGTCGTACAATATGTGGGGCGTAGTCGTATAATATGTGGGGCGTAGTCGTACAATATGTGGGGCGTAGTCGTACAATATGTGGGACGTAGTCGTACAATATGTGGGGCGTAGTCGTACAATATGTGGGGCGTAGTCGTACAATATGTGGGGCGTAGTCGTACAATATTTGGAACGCTTGTCCACTCGTGTAGTAGCAAGCGAACTCACCTGGTATTAATAACGTAATGAAGTATTAGAATTATATGACGGTTGTTTCTACTTACTTATTAACGAGAAAATCAGACTATTACATATAACAAGTTTACAGAGTGTAGTCTATTTTCCTCAATCCTATTTGGGTACGAGACTTAACAGAAACGCATTCCAGTCTCTTATTTGACTCGTCGTCAGGTGAGACGTCGTCAGGTGAGACGTCTTCAGGTGAGACGTCGTCAGGTGAGACGTCGTCAGGTGAGACGTCGTCAGGTGAGACGTCGTCAGGTGAGACTGGATGACGTAAATAAACATCAGAATTACGTCAATCTTTCATATTATCTATTAAATGAAATCACGATTATATCAGACGACAAGTCCTCATAGAGCTCAATTCAATTATTAATATTTAATAATTGGCCTAATAGACTGAAACAAAGGTACTTTAATTCCCTACACGGGGGAGAATTCAATTCGCTAAATCTATGTATCCTCTCAGGTTTTATATTATTATTATGGGTTAAATTTAAATTTAATATAATATGTGGGAAATTATTTCCAACACACAGTGGTAGTGTGGCTCACTGTGTCACAGCATTAGTATTGAGTCATCATGTAATGGACGATTCAATACCACAGCTTGTCAATCTGATGCTTTACGGGATAATTCTCACCCTTCAATAAAGATAAGGTTGAGATGTCGGATAACTCTCCGGTGTCTGCTGCAGGTCCTGTGTTAGACTTGGGGGAGCAGACCAGGCACACTTTACAAGATAAAGATTAATTTAGGTAAGAACGTAATAACACGCGAACCTCACAGTTGAACATGAGATATTTTCATTATTTTCAGTTAAACTCACACACACTCTGGCTCTTGTGCGTGTGGAATGTCTTACAACTTATATGTTCACCAGTAACTTCAAGATAAGAAAACGTGATAATCCACTCATTCTAAGTCTCTTACACTAAGCTTGGTAACTTTACTGTAGGCTGTAATCATGTAAATACGAATCACGTACTGCATGGGTCCTCTATTTTGAAAGTGTTTATTAGCAACACATCCTAAACATTCCCCAGACCCTCATTGTGTGTATTACTCCGGAGAGAGCACCGTCTCCCTGCCCGGGGAGTATTACTGCACCGAGAGAAACAGGCGGAGTTTTGGCTCAACTTGAAACAACAAGACTCATTTTAATACATCTTAAACGTTGTGTGAGAGTGTCAGAGTAACGACGGAGCCGGAGTGCCTCTTCCACAGTGCCAGAAATGTCTCTAACACCATGCCTGAAGTGCCTCTTAACACCGTGGCTGGAGGGACTTAACACTGTTCCAGAAGTGCCTCTAGGACCGTGGCTGTAGTGCCTCTAACACCGTGTCAGACGTGCCTCTAACACCGTGCTAGACGCGCCTCTAACACCGTGCCAGACGTGCATCTAACACCGTGTCAGAAGTGCCTCTAACACCGTGCCAGAAGTGCCTCTAACACCGTGCCAAACGAGCCTCTAACACCGTGCCAGACGAGCCTCTAACACCGTGCCAGACGTGCATCTAACACCGTGTCAGAAGTGCCTCTAACACCGTGCCAGAAGTGCCTCTAACACCGTGCCAAACGAGCCTCTAACACCGTGCCAGACGAGCCTCTAACACCGTGCCAGAAGTGCCTCTAACACCGTGCCAGACGCGCCTCTAACACCGTATCAGACGAGCCTCTAACACCGTGTCAGACGAGCCTCTAACACCGTGCCAAAAGTGCCTCTAACACCGTGTCAGACGAGCCTCTAACACCGTCTCAGACGCGCCTCTAACACCGTGTCAAAAGTGCCTCTAACACCGTGTCAGACGAGCCTCTAACACCGTGTCAGAAGTGCCTCTAACACCGTGTCAGACGAGCCTCTAACACCGTGTCAGACGTCCCTCTAACACCGTGTCAGACGAGCCTCTAACACCGTGTCAGACGAGCCTCTAACACCGTGTCAGACGTCCCTCTAACACCGTGTCAGACGAGCCTCTAACACCGTGCCAGACGTGCCTCTAACACCGTGTCAGACGAGCCTCTAACACCGTGCCAGACGTGCCTCTAACACCGTGTCAGACGAGCCTCTAACACCGTGCCAGACGTCCCTCTAACACCGTGTCAGACGAGCCTCTAACACCGTGTCAGAAGTGCCTCTAACACCGTGTCAGAAGTGCTTCTAACACCGTGCCAGACGTGCCTCTAACACCGTGCCAGACGAGCCTCTAACACCGTGTCAGAATTGCCTTTAACACCGTGCCAGACGTGCCTCTAACACCGTGCCAGACAAGCCTCTAACACCGTGTCAGACGAGCCTCTAACACCGTGCCAGACAAGCCTCTAACACCGTGTCAGACGAGCCTCTAACACCGTGCCAGGCAAGCCTCTAACACCGTGTCAGACGAGCCTCTAACACCGTGCCAGACGTGCCTCTAACACCGTGTCAGAAGTGCCTCTAACACCGTCTCAGACGCGCCTCTAACACCGTGTCAGAAGTGCCTCTAACACCGTGTCAGAAGTGCCTCTAACACCGTGCCAGACGTGCCTCTAACACCGTGCCAGACGAGCCTCTAACACCGTGTCAGAAGTGCCTCTAACACCGTGCCAGACGTGCCTCTAACACCGTGCCAGACGAGCCTCTAACACCGTGCCAGACAAGCCTCTAAGACCGTGCCAGACAAGCCTCTAACACCGTGCCAGACGAGCCTCTAACACCGTGCCAGACGAGCCTCTAACACCGTGCCAGACAAGCCTCTAACACCGTGCCAGACGAGCCTCTAACACCGTGCCAGACAAGCCTCTAACGCCGTGCCAGACGAGCCTCTAACACCGTGTCAGAAGTGCCTCTAACACCGTGCCAGACGTGCCTCTAACACCGTGCCAGACAAGCCTCTAACACCGTGTCAGACGAGCCTCTAACACCGTGCCAGACGTGCCTCTAACACCGTGCCAGACGTGCCTCTAACACCGTGTCAGAAGTGCCTCTAACACCGTGCCAGACGATCCTTTAACACCGTGCCAGACGAGCCTCTAACACCGTGTCAGAAGTGCCTCTAACACCGTGCCAGACGTGCCTCTAACACCGTGCCAGACGAGCCTCTAACACCGTGTCAGAATTGCCTCTAACACCGTGCCAGACGTGCCTCTAACACCGTGCCAGACAAGCCTCTAACACCGTGTCAGACGAGCCTCTAACACCGTGCCAGACAAGCCTCTAACACCGTGTCAGAGGAGCCTCTAACACCGTGCCAGACGTGCCTCTAACACCGTGTCAGAAGTGCCTCTAACACCGTCTCAGACGCGCCTCTAACACCGTGTCAGAAGTGCCTCTAACACCGTGTCAGAAGTGCCTCTAACACCGTGCCAGACGTGCCTCTAACACCGTGCCAGACGAGCCTCTAACACCGTGTCAGAAGTGCCTCTAACACCGTGCCAGACGTGCCTCTAACACCGTGCCAGACGAGCCTCTAACACCGTGCCAGACAAGCCTCTAACACCGTGCCAGACAAGCCTCTAACACCGTGCCAGACGAGCCTCTAACACCGTGCCAGACGAGCCTCTAACACCGTGCCAGACAAGCCTCTAACACCGTGCCAGACGAGCCTCTAACACCGTGCCAGACAAGCCTCTAACGCCGTGCCAGACGAGCCTCTAACACCGTGTCAGAAGTGCCTCTAACACCGTGTCAGAAGTGCCTCTAACACCGTGTCAGAAGTGCCTCTAACACCGTGTCAGAAGTGCCTCTAACACCGTGTCAGAAGTGCCTCTAACACCGTGTCAGAAGTGCCTCTAACACCGTGTCAGACGAGCCTCTAACACCGTGTCAGACGAGCCTCTAACACCATGGAAAGGTCAACTGTCCCATCGTAACACAGGGCCACGAACCTGTTTAATAACGCCGGCCAACATTGCCCGGCTGAGCACGCAACCATTATGGCCAACGATCAAGCCTCGAGCTCAACCTGTTTTAAAGTTATATATTCTCCCTTCTTTTATTATATTATTTTTGCAGTATACCCGAGCCTCTGGTTTCAACGTGTTTATTATATATATTAAGTTTACTTTATGTATGTACACTTGTAATGTATCTTAATCATGGTTAAGTGATTTCGGGTTCCGCTCTTTCCTTCCCGTTTTATCACAGGAGTAAACCATTGTTTACCGTATATGTAAACCATTGTTTAATATATATATATATATATATATATATATATATATATATATATATATATATATATATATATATATATATATAACTATTGTTTACCATATATCTAAATCATTGTTTACCGTATATGTAAACAATTGTTTACCGCATATGTAAACCATTCCTTACCATATATATATAACTATTGTTTACCATATATATCTAAATCATTGTTTACCATATATGTAAACCATTGTTTACCATATATGTAAATCATTGTCTACCATATATGATAATTGTAATAATAATGTTTATTCAAATAAAAGTACAAAATGAGTTACAAACAGAATGTTGGATTTCTAGACGGAGCTGGTAAATGCTATACCTAAAGCCACTAATACGCCCAGCGTTTCTGTAAATCATTGTCTACTAGATTGCTAGACACGTTTTCCCACGCAGCATTTCCTCCTTCTGTTATTAATCCGGATCAAGTAGGAGAAAAAAGAGGGAGGGAGGTAATAATCAAGGGAAAGAGTCAAGCCGTTACGACTATACAGCAATTGTAAGGGAACAGGATAAGGATTTGGGATGAGACGGGGGGGGGGGGGCGAATGGTGCCCATTCACTGAGGCGGTTGGGGGATTGAACGCCGACCTGCATGAAATGAGACCGTCGCTCTATCGTCCAGCCCACACGGTTGGGCTAGGATTTTATTTTGATAATATATGCTTAAATGATCATGTTATCATAGTCATGAAAATATTTATGATAGCAATCTATTTGTGATTAGATATCTAGGACCGATATGTTGTGTTTTACCTCGAGTGTTGTGATGGTCAGGTGTGTTGTGGTGGTCTGGTGTGTTGTGATGGTCTGATGTGTTGTGGTGGTCTGGTGTGTTGTGGTGGTCTGGTGTGTTGTGATGGTCTGGTGTGTTGTGATGGTCTGGTGTGTTGTGGTGGTCTGGTGTGTTGTGATGGTCTGATGTGTTGTGGTGGTCTGGTGTGTTGTGGTGGTCTGGTGTGTTGTGATGGTCTGGTGTGTTGTGATGGTCTGGTGTGTTGTGGTGGTCTGGTGTGTTGTGTTGGTCTGGTGTGTTGTGTTGGTCTGGAGTGTTGTGTTGGTCTGGAGTGTTGTGGTGGTCTGGAGTGTTGTGTTGGTCTGGTGTGTTGTGGTGGTCTGGTGTGTTGTGGTGGTCTGGTGTGTTGTGGTGGTCTGGTGTGTTGTGTTGGTCTGGTGTGTTGTGGTGGTCTGGTGTGTTGTGTTGGTCTGGTGTGTTGTGGTGGTCTCGAGTGTTGTGTTGGTCTGGAGTGTTGTGGTGGTCTGGTGTGTTGTGTTGGTCTGGTGTGTTGTGATGGTCTGATGTGTTGTGGTGGTCTGGTGTGTTGTGGCGGTCTGGTGTGTTGTGATGGTCTGGTGTGTTGTGTTGGTCTGGTGTGTTGTGGTGGTCTGGTGTGTTGTGTTGGTCTGGAGTGTTGTGTTGGTCTGGAGTGTTGTGGTGGTCTGGAGTGTTGTGTTGGTCTGGTGTGTTGTGGTGGTCTGGTGTATTGTGGTGGTCTGGTGTGTTGTGGTGGTCTGGTGTGTTGTGGTGGTCTGGTGTGTTGTGGTCTGGTGTGTTGTGGTGGTCTGGTGTGTTGTGGTGGTCTGGTGTGTTGTGTTGGTCTGGTGTGTTGTGGTGGTCTGGTGTGTTGTGTTGGTCTGGTGTGTTGTGGTGGTCTCGAGTGTTGTGTTGGTCTGGAGTGTTGTGGTGGTCTGGTGTGTTGTTGTGGTCTGGTGTGTTGTGGTGGTCTGGTGTGTTGTGGTGGTCTGGTGTGTTGTGGTGGTCTGGTGTGTTGTGGTGGTCTGGTGTGTTGTGGTGGTCTGGTGTGTTGTGGTGGTCTGGTGTGTTGTGGTGGTCTCGAGTGTTGTGTTGGTCTGGTGTGTTGTGGTGGTCTGGTGTGTTGTGGTGGTCTGGTGTGTTGTGGTGGTCTGGTGTGTTGTGGTGGTCTGGTGTGTTGTGGTGGTCTGGTGTGTTGTTGTGGTGGTCTGGTGTGTTGTGGTGGTCTGGTGTGTTGTTGTGGTGGTCTGGTGTGTTGTGGTGGTCTGGTGTGTTGTGGTGGTCTGGAGTGTTGTGTTGGTCTGGTGTGTTGTGTCAAGGATCAGTGGTGGTCTGATGTGTTGTGAAGGTCTTGTGTGTTGTGTTGGTCTGGTGTGTTGTGGTGGTCTGGTGTGTTGTGTTGGTCTGGTGTGTTGAGGTGGTCTGGTGTGTTGTGGTGGTCTGGAGTGCTGTGTTGGTCTGGTGTGTTGAGGTGGTCTGGTGTGTTGTGTTGGTCTGGTGTGTTGAGGTGGTCTGGTGTGTTGTGGTGGTCTGGTGTGTTGTGTTGGTCTGGTGTGTTGTGGTGGTCTGGTGTGTTGTGTTGGTCTGGTGTGTTGTTGTGGTGGTCTGGTGTGTTGTGTTGGTCTGGTGTGTTGTGGTGGTCTGGTGTGTTGTGGTGGTCTGGTGTGTTGTGGTGGTCTGGTGTGTTGAGGTGGTCTGGTGTGTTATGGTGGTCTGGTGTGTTGATGTGGTCTGGTGTGTTGTGTCCGGGATCAGTGGTGGTCTGGTGTGTTGTGTTGGTCTGGTGTGTTGTGGTGGTCTGGTGTGTTGTGTTGGTCTGGTGTGTTGTGATGGTCTGGTGTGTTGTGGTGGTCTGGTGTGTTGTGGTGGTCTGGTGTGTTGTTGTGGTCTGGTGTGTTGTGTTGTGGTCTGGTGTGTTGTGGTGGTCTGGTGTGTTGTGGTGGTCTGGTGTGTTGTGATGGTCTGGTGTGTTGTGGTGGTCTGGTGTGTTGTGGTGGTCTGGTGTGTTGTGTGGTCTGGTGTGTTGTTGTGTGGTCTGGTGTGTTGTGATGGTCTGGTGTGTTGTGGTGGTCTGGTGTGTTGTGGTGGTCTGGTGTGTTGTGGTGGTCTGGTGTGTTGTGGTGGTCTGGTGTGTTGTGTTGGTCTGGTGTGTTGTTGTGGTCTGGTGTGTTGTGGTGGTCTGGTGTGTTGTGGTGGTCTGGTGTGTTGTTGTGGTCTGGTGTGTTGTGGTGGTCTGGTGTGTTGTTGTGGTCTGGTGTGTTGTTGTTGTGGTCTGGTGTGTTGTGGTGGTCTGGTGTGTTGTGGTGGTCTGGTGTGTTGTTGTGGTCTGGTGTGTTGTGGTAGTCTGGTGTGTTGTGGTGGTCTGGTGTGTTGTGGTGGTCTGGTGTGTTGTGGTGGTCTGGTGTGTTGTTGTGGTCTGGTGTGTTGTGGTGGTCTGGTGTGTTATTGTTGTGGTCTGGTGTGTTGTGGTTGTCTGGTGTGTTGTGGTGGTCTGGTGTGTTGTGGTGGTCTGGTGTGTTGTGTTGGTCTGGTGTGTTGTGATGGTCTGGTGTGTTGTGGTGGTCTGGTGTGTTGTGGTGGTCTGGTGTGTTGTTGTGGTCTGGTGTGTTGTGGTGGTCTGGTGTGTTGTGGTGGTCTGGTGTGTTGTATTGGTCTGGTGTGTTGTTGTGGTCTGGTGTGTTGTGGTGGTCTGGTGTGTTGTTGTGGTCTGGTGTGTTGTGGTGGTCTGGTGTGTTGTGGTGGTCTGGTGTGTTGTTGTGGTCTGGTGTGTTGTGGTGGTCTGGTGTGTTGTGGTGGTCTGGTGTGTTGTTGTGGTGGTCTGGTGTGTTGTTGTGGTCTGGTGTGTTGTGGTGGTCTGGTGTGTTGTTGTGGTCTGGTGTGTTGTGATGGTCTGGTGTGTTGTGGTAGTCTGGTGTGTTGTGGTGGTCTGGTGTGTTGTGGTGGTCTGGTGTGTTGTGGTGGTCTGGTGTGTTGTGGTGGTGGTCTGGTGTGTTGTTGTGGTCTGGTGTGTTGTGGTGGTCTGGTGTGTTGTGGTGGTCTGGTGTGTTGTGGTGGTCTGGTGTGTTGTGGTGGTCTGGTGTGTTGTTGTTGTGGTCTGGTGTGTTGTGGTGGTCTGGTGTGTTGTTGGTGGTCTGGTGTGTTGTGGTGGTCTGGTGTGTTGTGTTGGTCTGGTGTGTTGTTGTGTGGTCTGGTGTGTTGTGGTGGTCTGGTGTGTTGTGGTGGTCTGGTGTGGTGTGTCTGGGATCAGTGTTGCTTAAATTCTTTCTCTACTCGATAATTTTATTTGAAGTTCACTGGTGTGCGAAATCAAACTGCCATCAATTTAAACTAAACAAAAATTATGTGAATTAGTTGGTATAACACTCTATGTTCAATATTAATTGATGCGTCATAAATCAAATTAATCAAATATATTATTTTCAGAACCGAAACTTCATCCTTAAAATACGGGTGAATATTAGTCATATATGAATGCAGCCCGTCATCCAAACAAAGACCCTAGAGTGATTCCGTGCACCCGCCAAACCCCAATGTCTCTAAATGAAAAAGGGTTTACACATGACTCACAACTGATTTCGTTAGAGCATTTCCGGAACAAATGCTTCACTGACGAATTTTGTTCGAACCACATCGCTATAAATGCTTCACCCACGTACTACAAGTACAAATAATCGCCAACAGAACCTAAACACCTAACGTAACCTATGCCTATATACATGCACAATATGCTAATATATTATAATATTGATTTATATCTGGGAATATTCCCGTTTTGAATGAACACCATGTTAAAATTTGTGAATGCGTCTGTGGGATCGACCGCTGGATAGAATGAACTTGAGTCGAGGACGTGTTGGGGAATGAAGCTTCGATTCCATAATGAATTAACAAAGAATCATTTTCAGACTCCAGACTTTAGCCAGAGGTAATATTTATACTCTTAATTCCACAAGGCCTGGCCAGACCCATGCATTATGGAGTCAAGTCCTCCGCCTCGTCAGTGATCGCCATGGAGAAAGACATATATAGAGATGGAATATTCACCATTACAGTGTGTATCCACCTGCCTAGGTGCTTCATTATTCAGTGTTATACCTTGTCTTGCAGGCCGGGCGTCTAGGGTGCGTCACCAGGAGGAGCTCCACCACCGGCCTCTCCCTCACTCCAACACCCTCCACGACTCCAGGAGATTCATGGTAGCCTTCTCCCACCCGGCCGCCAGCGACGCCGCCAACGCCTCCTCATTATCACGGTACCATCCGCATCGGTCGAAAGGCTTGTATATGTTGAGTAAATCCAGGGGTTTCCTGGACGGCGATCAGCAGTTCCAGCAGCTGCAGCCTCAGAGAACCTGGACGGCTGGGCCTCGGCTGGACTACGATGACACCACCACCAGGGACCCAGCCATCCCTGACAATCCTGAGGGACTCAAGAATCCTTCCCTCCTGGTGGGGCCCTGGGAGGAGGAGCCAACCATCAGAGTTACTGACGCCGTTTTCAGGTTAGTTTTAGCCAAATAAGTGAAGGTTTTGATTTAATTTAATTTAATTGAGTTTTAGATTGTGTTAATTGTCTTTTGATTTAGTGCAACGATGAAAGCCACAAAGTCGGTATCACCCGGAAAGGTGAATAATTCAGGTGATTTTTGAGGTTGCAGCCTCTGCCTTTATATATGAACACCATAATTGTTTGCATTATCTTGATGGTGAAAATAAACTACATTTATTGAAGATCCTCTTCGTCAACTGACATTCTCAAGGGCACAACCCCACAACAGGTGATTAACCTCCAAGTATCTATTTACTGCTAGGTGAACAGGTGCATGAGGTGAATCTAAAATATAATGTTTAAAAAGTGGCATCAAATCCTGATTGTAGGTGTAGAATAAAGTCTTTGTATTCTTGAAACTAACCACAGAACTGGTCAAGAACCATACATTAGCGAGCTACCACAGACCAGATGAACAAGACCACACTAGTGAGCCACCACAGACCTCATCAACAAGACCACACTGGTGAGCCATCACAGACCTCATCAACAAGACCACACTGGTGAGCCACCACAGACCTCATCAACAAGACCACACTGGTGAGCCACCACAGACCTCATCAACAAGACCACACTAGTGAGCCACCACAGACCAGATGAACAAGACCACACTGGTGAGCCACCACAGACCTCATCAACAGGACCACACTGGTGAGCCACCACAGACCTCATCAACAGGACCACACTTGTGAGCCACCACAGACCTCATCAACACGACCACACTGGTGAGCCACCACAGACCTCCTCAACAAGACCACACTGATGAGCCACCACAGACCTCATCAACAAGACCACACTGGTGAGCCACCACAGACCTCATCAACAAGACCACACTGGTGAGCCACCACAGACCTCATCAACAAGACCACACTGGTGAACCACCACAGACCTCATCAACACGACCACACTGGTGAGCCACCACAGACCTCCTCAACAAGACCACACTGATGAGCCACCACAGACCTCATCAACAAGACCACACTAGTGAGCCACCACAGACCTCATCAACACGACCATACTGATGAGCCACCACAGACCTCTTCAACACGACCACACTGATGAGCCACCACAGACCAGATAATAAGTACAGCTCACAAACCATTATGTATCAATTACCATCGTGTCTCTGAATTACAGGACTTTTTCTTAGATTGGCTAACGATTTAAATTTATACACAAACTTGTCTCAGACGCAGTTGTCTACTTTTTTGTTCTACCACACATGTGGCCACACATTTACAATGCTAACCAGAATATATATATTTTCTTCTGTCCTCCATGGACAGGGTTAGAGATGTGTTAAACATATAGTTAAGAAGTTTATTGAAAAGTTAACCACAGAAGGTGATTCGGTGCTTTTAATATGCTAAGCTAACCTACATACGAATATACATTGATACACAGATTTACGTAATGCCCAACATAAAATGTTCGATGTGTCTTTTACATAGTGGCATTATTAATTTTTCTACATAGTGTCATTATTAATTACATTTCACCATTTACAATGGTAAAATGTAATTCTGATCAGCTTCCACATATACTTTATACACATATATATACATACACACACATATACGTACATATATATACATACATATATATATACACACATGCATTCACATACATTTGTCTCTTTTACTGAGACAGGGTGAGATAGCTGATAGAGAAACTAGTGTGCAATTAAGTACTTAATTACTGAAGGTGAATGAAGGTGCATTTACAAGCTCAGGTTATATAACTACATCACATACATACATTGGATAATTGATACACTGCTCGGTCAATCTAGGGTACAAGTCCTATATATCATCGAGTGTTCCAGTACTCATGTAGTAGATTCAGAGTTCAGCATACCTTAGCCCAGGAGGGCGAAAGTCAGTCAATATGGGACATTCTACAATACAATGTTCAGGGGAGTGCTACTGTTGTCATGGGCGAGGCAGTTTGACAGGAAGTAGAGGATCATTTAAAATAGCATATCGAGCAGTTAGTGTTCTTAAGAGGTAGGTCCTGCAACTTATTCCGTTACTCTTATCCAGTATGAAAATGATTTGTCAAACGTTTAACGCTTATATATGTTGATATATGATGCTAAAAACTGAGTCTTGCTATCAGCCACCATTTGAGCATGATTAGTTGTGTTTTTGCGCCATAAACAATGTTTAATTTTGCCTAATATTACAAAGTTACTACTGACATTAACGTCTGAAATCGGACGCGATATCTGAGTTTACACTTTAGCTTAATCGCGGGATGTTGTATTAGGGATGCAGGAGCATCCCTAATACAACAAAATATAACATCACAATGTGAAGCATGAAACACGGATTTAAATTAGACTAAATTTATATTTAGTAAAAGGCAACTACAAGTTTGAAATACAAATTATAGATCTATGGAACAGGTTGCTGGTAACGTGATTACTGAGGGAGGTCTGGGTATTTAACTCAAGGGTTATTTGAACAATCCCACTCTGTACTTCCACGAAGGAGCCAGTGTACTACCACACTGCAGGAGCCAGTGTACTACCACACTGCAGGAGCCAGCGTACTACCACACTGCAGGAGCCAGTGTACTACCACACTGCAGGAGCCAGTGTACTACCACACTGCAGGAGCCAGTGTACTACCACACTGCAGGAGCCAGTGTACTACCACACTGCTTGAGTCAGTGGTCTATCACACTGCAGGAGCCAGTGTACTACCACACTGCAGGAGCCAGTGTACTACCACACTGCAGGAGCCAGTGTACTACCACACTGCAGGAGCCAGTGTACTACCACACTGCTTGAGTCAGTGGTCTATCACACTGCAGGAGCCAGTGTACTCCCACACTGCAGGAGCCAGTGGTCTACCACACTGCGGGAGCCAGTGGTCTACCACACTGCAGGAACCAGTGTACTACCACACTGCAGGAGCCAGTGGTCTACCACACTGCAGGAGCCAGTGGTCTACCACACTGCAGGAACCAGTGTACTACCACACTGCAGGAGCCAGTGTACTCCCACACTGCAGGAGCCAGTGATCTACCACACTGCAGGAACCAGTGAACTACCACACTGCAGGAGTCAGTGGTCTACCACACTACAGGAGCCAGTGTACTCCCACACTGCAGGAGCCAGTGTACTGCCACACTACAGGAGCCAGTGTACTACCACACTGCAGGAGCCAGTGTACTCCCACACTGCAGGAGCCAGTGTACTACCACACTGCAGGAGCAGTGTACTCCCTCAATACAGGAGCCAGTGTACTACCACACTGCAGGAGCCAGTGTACTCCCTCACTACAGGAGCCAGTGTACTACCACACTGCAGGAGCCAGTGTACTACCACACTACAGGAGCCAGTGTACTAGCACACTGCAGGAGCAGTGTACTCCCTCACTACACGGGCCAGTACACAAGAACACAGCAGGAGCCAGAACACAACCACACTTCAAGAGTCCTGGCACGCCCACTCAACAGGAGCCAGTACACTTCCTCACTGCAAGAGCATGTACACTCTCCACTGCTTGAGCCGGTACAATCCCGCCCTGCGAGGGCCAGTACACAACAACACTGGAAGAACCAGTTCACTCCTGACTGCTACAGTCAGTATACTTCCACACTAGAGCGCCAGTATACTCTCACAACAATAGTCAATATGCTCTACCACTTCCAGAGTGTAGGGGAGTCCACACTCCCGCAGTGTGAACCCCAGTACGCTCCAAGAGTGCAGGAGCCAGTGCGCTCCTTCACTACAGGAGACAGTACGCACCCACACGTCAGGAGCTAGTTCACTCCCACACTAATGGACAGGAATCTCCAAAGTACAAACTCTGTTGAGTACAGTTAGCTAAAAAAACATTTTGGAGTCAAACACACCCTCAGTCACTAATGCGCACACACACACACACCAACACATTCCAACAAGAGCCAACACACACACACACACACACACCAACACATTCCAACAAGAGCCAACACACACACACCCACACCAACACATTCCAACAAGAGCCAACACACACACACACACACACCAACACATTCCAACAAGAGCCAACACACACACACCCACACCAACACATTCCAACAAGAGCCAACACACACACACCCACACCAACACATTCCAACAAGAGCCAACACACACACACCCACACCAACACATTCCAACAAGAGCCAACACACACACACACACACACCAACACACAAAAATAGATCTCATCGACTTGTATAATAGCGGCTTGTAGAACTAGATCCCATCTGCTCATCATGAGGAACCTCAGTCATGGAAGGATAGACTGCGAGAACAAGGAACTGCAACGAGGTGCGGATATGTGGAGAGGTAAACTATTGGAGGTGGCGACAAGAAACTTCCTAAGCCAGCATTTCAGGGAACCCACAAGAATGAGAGGAAACAATGAACCAGCGAGACTTGACCTAGTCTTCACTCTGAACGACTCCAACATAAGAGATATGGGTTTCGAGGCCCCAGTAGGAATGAGTGACCACAGTGTACTGATGTTTGAGTATCTGGTTGAGTAAGGGTTAAGAAAATCGAGGAGGGGAACTGAAATCAAAAGGCTGGCATTCCGAAAGGGAAACTATGAGGAGATAAGGAAATTCCAGATATAAAATGGGAAACTGAGCTCAGAGGAAAGACGGCCCAAGACATGATGGACTACATCACACAGAAGTGTAAGGAGGCAGCAGACAAGTTTGTCCCAGTCCAAAAGGAAAACAACGAAATGCAGATGAGAAACCCATAGTTTAACCAGAGATGTAAGCTAGCTAAGCAGCAAAGTAAAATGTCGTGGAGAAACTATAGAAACAGCAGGACACTCTAGAGCAGAGAAAGATACCAGAATGCCAGGAATGAATATGTCAGGTTGAGAAGAGATGCAGGAGGGTAATACGAAACTGACATCGCAACCAAGGCAAAGACTCAACTTAAATTGCTGCACAGAACATCAGGAGAAAAACAACAGTAAATGAACAAGTAATGAAATTGAGGATAAGGGCAGACAGATTCACTACAAACGACAAGGAAGTTTGCAAGGAACTGAATAAGAAATTCCAGGTCTTCACATTAGAGCAAGGCGAAGTTCCAGAGATAAGGGAGGGAAAAGGTAAACAGTAACCACTAGAAGAGTTTGAGATTACCAGTGGGGATGTATGGAAGCTCTTGCTAGAGTTGGATGTGACAGGCTACAGGCCCGGATGGAATCTCCCCATGCATACTAAAGGAAGGAGCAGAAACACTGTGCCTGCCACTCTCCATAGTGTATAACAATTAACTGGTAACACAGAATTGCCAAAAATTTGGAGGACTGCTAGACTAGTCCCGATATACAAGAAGGGGGATAGACAGGAAGCACTGAACTGCAGGCTAGTGCCCCTAACTTGAAAACCATGCAAGCTGATGGAGAAGAGTGTGCGAAAATAGTTTGTGGAACATCTGGAGCGAAAGAACTTTGTAACACAGCATCAACATGGGTTCAGGGATGGCAAGTTTAGCCTCACAGGATTAATTGAATTCTATGATCAGTCAACAAAAATCAGGCTAAAAAGAGAGGGGTGGGTAGACTGCATATTTTTGCATTGACAGAAAGCCTTTGACACAGTACCACACAAGAAGCTAGTGAAAAAGCTGGAGATGCAGGCAGGAGTGAAAGGGAAGGTACTCCATTGAATAAGGGAGTATCTAAGCAACAGAAGACAACGAGTCACTGTGAGGAGTGAGGTCTCAGATTGGCGAGACTTCAGCAGTGGAGTACCACAGGGTTCAGTACTTAGACCTATACGGTTTCTGATATATGTAAATAATCTCCCAGAGGGTATAGAATCGTTCCTCTCATTGTTTGCTGATGATGCAAAAATTATGAGGAGGATTAAAACAGAGGATGATAATAGGAGGCCACAAGATAACCTAGACAGACTGAATGAAAGGTCCAACATATGGCTACTAAAGTTCAACCCGAATAAATGCAAGGTCATGAAACTAGGCGGTGGAAACAGGCGGCCAGACACAGGATACCGAATGCGAAATGAAGTACTTCATGAAACGGACAGAGAGAAAGATCTAGGAGTTGATATCACACCAAACCTGTCTCCTGAAGCCAACAAAAAAAAAAAAATACATCTGCGGCATATGCGAGGCTGGCTAACATCAGAACAGCCTTCAGGAACCTGTGTAAGGAATCATTCAGAACCTTGTATACCACATATGTAAGACCAATCCTGGAGTATGCAGCCCAGCATGGAGCCCGTACCCTGTCAAGCACAAGACAAAGCTGGAAAAAGTCAGAGATATGCTACTAGGATAGTCCCAGAACTAAGAGGCATGAGCTACGAGGAAAGGCTGCGTGAAATGAACATCACGACGCTAGAAGACAGAAAAGAAAGAGGAAACATCACAACCTACAAAATTCTCTAAGGAAATGACAGGGTAGATAAGGATAAACTTTTTAACACGGGTGGGACGCGAACAAGGGGACACAGGTGGACACTGAGTACCCAAATAAGCCACAGGGGACGTTAGAAAGAACTTTTTCAGTGTCAGAGTGGTTAACAGGTGGAATGCATTAGGCAGTGATGTGGTAGAGGCTGACTCTATACACACTTTCAAATGTAGATATGATAGATCCCAGTAGGCTCAGGGATCTGTACACAAGTTGATTGACAGTTGAGAGGCGGGTCTAAAGAGCCAATGCTCAATACCTATAAGCACAACTAGGGGAGTACACACCAACAGGAGCCAACACACACACCAACAGGAGCCAACACACACACCAACAGGAGCCAACACACACACCAACAGGAGCCAACACACACACCAACAGGAGCCAACACACACACCAACAGGAGCCAACACACACACCAACAAGAGCCAACACACACATCAACAAGAGCCAACACACACACCAACAGGAGCCAACACACACACCAACAGGAGCCAACACACACACCAACAGGAGCCAACACACACACCAACAAGAGCTAACACACACACTAACAAGAGTCAACACACACACCAACAAGAGCCAACACACACACCAACAAGAGTCAACACACACACCAACAAGAGCCAACACACACACCAACAAGAGCCATCACATACACCAACAAGAGCTAACACACACACACCAACAAGAGCTAACACACACACACCAACAAGAGCCAACACATACACCAACAAGAGCCAACACACACACTAACAAGAGCCAACACACACATCCACAAGAGCCAACACACACACCAACAAGAGCCAACACACACACCAACAAGAGCCAACACACACACTAACAAGAGCTAACACACACCAACAAGAGCCAACACACACACCAACAAGAGCTAACACAAACACACTAACAAGAGCCAACACACACACCAACAAGAGCCAACACACACACTAACAAGAGCCAACACACACACACTAACAAGAGCCAACACACACACTAACAAGAGCCAACACACACACCAACAAGAGCTAACACACACACACCAACAAGAGCCAACACACACACCAACAAGAGCCAACACACACACCAACAAGAGCCAACACACACACCAACAAGAGCCAACACACACACTAACAAGGGCCAACACACACACCAACAAGAGCCAGCACATACGCCAACAAGAGCTAACACACACACACCAACAAGAGCTAACACACACACACCAACAAGAGCCAACACATACACCAACAAGAGTCAACACATACACACCAACAAGAGCCAACACACACACCAACAAGAGCCAACACACACACTAACAAGAGCCAACACACACACCAACAAGAGCCAACACACACACCAACAAGAGCCAACACACACACCAACAAGAGCCAACACACACACTAACAAGAGCCAACACACACACCAACAAGAGCCAGCACACACACACCAACAAGAGCCAACACACACACCAACAAGAGCTAACACACACACCAACAAGAGCTAACACACACACACCAACAAGAGCCAACACACACACCAACAAGAGCTAACACACACACACTAACAAGCCAACACACAAACACCAACAAGAGCTAACACACACACACTAACAAGAGCCAACACACACACCAACAAGAGCTAACACACACACACCAACAAGAGCCAACACACACACCTACAGGAGCCAACACACACACTAACAAGAGCCAATACACACACCACCAAGAGCCAGCACACACACCAACAAGAGCCAACACACACACCAACAAGAGCCAACACACACACCAACAAGAGCCAACACACACACTAACAAGAGCCAACACACACACCAACAAGAGCTAACACACACACACCAACAAGAGCTAACACACACACACCAACAAGAGCCAACACATACGCCAACAAGAGTCAACACATACACACCAACAAGAGCCAACACACACACTAACAAGAGCCAACACACACACCAACAAGAGCCAGCACACACACCAACAAGAGCTAACACTCACACACCAACAAGAGCTAACACTCACACACCAACAAGAGCTAACACACACACACCAACAAGAGCCAACACATACACCAACAAGAGTCAACACACACACCAACAAGAGCCAACACACACACCAACAAGAGCCAACACACACACCAACAAGAGTCAACACACACACCAACAAGAGCCAGCACACACACCAACAAGAGCCAACACATACACCAACATGAGTCAACACACACACCAACAAGAGCCAACACACACACCAACAAGAGCCAACACACACACCAACAAGAGCCAACACACACACTAACAAGAGCCAACACACACACTAACAAGAGCCAACACATACACACCAACAAGAGCCAACACATACACCAACAAGAGTCAACACACACACCAACAAGAGCCAACACACACACCAACAAGAGCCAACACACACACTAACAAGAGCCAACACACACACCAACAAGAGTCAAAACATACACACCAACAAGAGCCAACACATACACCAACAAGAGTCAACACATACACACCAACAAGAGCCAACACACACACCAACAAGAGCCAACACACACACTAACAATAGCCAACACACACACTAACAAGAGCCAACACACACACCTACAAGAGTCAACACATACACACCAACAAGAGCCAACACATACACCAACAAGAGTCAACACATACACACCAACAAGAGCCAACACACACATCCACCAGAGCCAACACACACACCAACAAGAGCCAACACACACACACCAACAAGAGCCAACACACACACTAACAAGAGCCAACACACACACCAACAAGAGTCAACACATACACACCGACAAGAGCCAACACATACACCAACAAGAGTCAACACACACACCAACAAGAGTCAACACATACACACCAACAAGAGCCAACACACACACCAACAAGAGCCAACACACACACTAACAAGAGCCAACACACACACCAACAAGAGCCAACACACACACCAACAAGAGCTAACACACACACTAACAAGAGTCAACACACACACCAACAAGAGCCAACACACACACCAACAAGAGTCAACACACACACCAACAAGAGCCAACACACACACCAACAAGAGCTAAAACACACACACCAACAAGAGCCAACACATACACCAACAAGAGCTAACACACACACACCAACAAGAGCGAACACATACACCAACAAGAGCCAACACACACACTAACAAGAGCCAACACACACATCCACAAGAGCCAACACACACACCAACAAGAGCCAACACACACACCAACAAGAGCCAACACACACACTAACAAGAGCTAACACACACACACCGACAAGAGCCAACACACACACCAACAAGAGCTAACACACACACACTAACAAGAGCCAACACACACACCAACAAGAGCCAACACACACACCAACAAGAGCCAACACACACACTAACAAGAGCCAACACACACACTAACAAGAGCCAACACACACACCAACAAGAGCTAACACACACACACCAACAAGAGCCAACACACACACCAACAAGAGCCAACACACACACTAACAAGAGCCAACACACACACCAACAAGAGCCAGCACACACACACCAACAAGAGCCAACACACACACCAACAAGAGCTAACACACACACACCAACAAGAGCCAACACACACACCAACAAGAGCCAACACATACACCAACAAGAGTCAACACATACACACCAACAAGAGCCAACACACACACCAACAAGAGCCAACACACACACTAACAAGAGCCAACACACACACTAACAAGGGGTAACACACACACCAACAAGAGCCAGCACACACGCCAACAAGAGCTAACACACACACACCAACAAGAGCTAACACACACACACCAACAAGAGCCAACACACACGCCAACAAGAGCAAACACACACACACCAACAAGAGCTAACACACACACACCAACAAGAGCCAACACATACACCAACAAGAGTCAACACATACACACCAACAAGAGCCAACACACACACCAACAAGAGCCAACACACACACTAACAAGAGCCAACACACACACCAACAAGAGCCAACACACACACCAACAAGAGCCAACACACACACCAACAAGAGCCAACACACACACTAACAAGAGCCAACACACACACCAACAAGAGCCAGCACACACACACCAACAAGAGCCAACACACACACCAACAAGAGCTAACACACACACCAACAAGAGCTAACACACACAGACCAACAAGAGCCAACACACACACCAACAAGAGCTAACACACACACACTAACAAGCCAACACACACACACCAACAAGAGCTAACACACACACACTAACAAGAGCCAACACACACACCAACAAGAGCTAACACACACACACCAACAAGAGCCAACACACACACCAACAGGAGCCAACACACACACTAACAAGAGCCAACACACACACCACCAAGAGCCAGCACACACACCAACAAGAGCCAACACACACACCAACAAGAGCCAACACACACACCAACAAGAGCCAACACACACACTAACAAGAGCCAACACACACACCAACAAGAGCTAACACACACACACCAACAAGAGCTAACACACACTCACCAACAAGAGCTAACACATACACCAACAAGAGTCAACACATACACATCAACAAGAGCCAACACACACATCCACAAGAGCCAACATACACACCAACAATAGCCAGCACACACACCAACAAGAGCCAACACACACACCAACAAGAGCCAACACACACACTAACAAGAGCCAACACACACACCAACAAGAGCCAGCACACACACTAACAAGAGCTAACACTCACACACCAACAAGAGCTAACGCTCACACACCAACAAGAGCTAACACACACACACCAACAAGAGCCAACACATACACCAACAAGAGTCAACACACACACCAACAAGAGCCAACACACACACCAACAAGAGTCAACACACACACCAACAAGAGTCAACACATACACACCAACAAGAGCCAACACACACACCAACAAGAGCCAACACACACACCAACAAGAGCCAACACACACACCAACAAGAGCCAACACACACACCAACACGAGTCAAAACACACACCAACAAGAGCCAACACACACACTGACAAGAGCCAACTCACACACCAACAAGAGCCAACACACACACCAACAAGAGCCAACACACACACCAACAACAGGAGCCAACACACACACCAACACGAGCCAACACACACACCAAAAGAGCCAACACACACACTGACAAGAGCCAACTCACACACCAACAAGAGTAAACACACACACACCAACAAGAGTAAACACACACACACCGACAGGAGTAAACACACACACACCAACAAGAGTAAACACACACACCAACAACAAGAGCAAACACACACACCAACAAGAGTAAACACACACACCAACAAGAGTAAACACACACACCAACAGGAGTAAACACACACACACCAACAAGAGTAAACACACACCAACAACAAGAGCAAACACACACACCAACAACAGGAGCCAACACACACACACACTAACACGAGCCAACACCCACACCAACAAGAGCCAGCACACACACCAACAAGAGTAAACACACACACCAACAGGAGTAAACACACACACCAACAAGAGTAAACACACACCAACAACAAGAGCAAACACACACACCAACAACAGGAGCCAACACACACACACACTAACACGAGCCAACACCCACACCAACAAGAGCCAGCACACACACCAACAAGAGTAAACACACACACCAACAGGAGTAAACACACACACCAACAAGAGTAAACACACACACCAACAACAAGAGCAAACACACACACCAACAACAGGAGCCAACACACACACACACCAACACGAGCCAACACACACACCAACAACAGGAGCCAACACACACACACACACCAACACGAGCCAACACCCACACCAACAAGAGCCAGCACACACACCAACAGGAGTAAACACACAACAGCAGGCGACAATAAACTTCGAGTGCCAATAACATACAATAAGAGTCAACACGTACACGAAGGAAGCAATCAGACTAACAGGAGCAACAGTCAACAATAGCTCCCCGGAGGAGCCTCGGAGCCATATTCGGTGAAGGGTCTCAAGGAGAGCGGCTCGAGCCTTAAGGAACATCTGTTGAGGGTCGCCTGCTTCACCCACCACCTCCCTCCGCTCATCGTGAGCAAGTCCACTACCTGAGGGTATTTGTTGACATTGTCCCTCCCTCCCTCTCTCCCTAGGCTCCCTACAGCGACCCTAACCCCCTTCTTCAGCGACCCCCACCACTCCCCAAGTAACCCCCACCACTTTCCCCGTGACTCCCACCACTCAGCTAACGACCGCCTGCACCTCCACTCCTACAACTACTCCCAAAACTCACTCAGCGACCCAGCCACTTACATGGATCTTACCTAGAGGGAGTTTTGGGCGCTCTTCTGCTCCCCAAGCCCAGATCGGGGCCAGGCTTGACTTGTGAGAGCTTGGTCCATCAGGTCAGCTTGTAGTGGCCCGCAGACCCACATGTCCTCTGCAACTAGGCTGGTCCGGCACTTCTTGAAAGAAACTGTCCAGTTTTTGGTTGAATAAATCCTCTTTTGTTCCGGCAATATTTCTTATACATGCTGGGAGGATATTGAACAGCAGCGGACCTCTGATGTTCAAAGAGTGCTCTCTGAATGGGCCCATCACACCTCTACTCTTCATTGGCTTTATTCTGCATTTCCTGCCATATCGTTCCCTACTGTGTGTTGTTATTTAACTGTTCAAATTTAGGACTTGGCCTTCCTGTGTTTTCATGTATGTATTATGGGATGCTTCTCTCGGCTCCTTTCCAGAGAGTACATTTTGAGAGCTTTCAGATGTTCTTAATAATTTACGTACTTTATCGTGATTATGAGTGTAGTATGCATTCGGTTTTCCTCAACTTAAACAATTTATCCTGCTTTGAATGGGGAAACGAATATCGAACAGTACTCAAGGCCGGACAGCACACGTGATTTAAATAGCATTAGCATTGCGATGGGATCCCTTAAGTTGAAGATCCTCATAATCCATTCAATACTTTTTCTAGCTGATACATATGGCTTGGTCACGTTCACCAAACTTTACGTCATTAGACATCTTTGTTCCCAGATTACTGACATATTGCTTCTGGTATCGTCCATGTATTCCAGCTTTTTCTCCACTACACTGAGTGCACGTGCTACTGGCTGTTTACATTTCTTAATGAGAATATAATTCCACAAGACTGGACTCTAGGCTGAGTGCATGGGCATGCTGTAAATTTCACATTGACAATCTTTAATACTCGTGTTGATATCAGTTATATTGCCAAGGGTGGTCTGGATATCATTCATAAAGAAGGTGTTCGGGCAACTTTCATGTTGATGATTGGGGTGATAAACTTGTCGTATATTCGTCCTTTAGAATTTCACTGATTTCCTTGTCGCAATATGTGTATGAACCTTCACCTGTAGCTTAGGTCCAATGATAGTGGCGGTATTTGCTTTTGATTTCGCATATGCGTAGAATTTTCTTTTGATCTCTTTTGAAGCTTTCTGTTCCATGTTCATTTCGTCAGGTCTGGTATGATTGGTTCAGTTTCTGTTCAGTTTTTTTGATCACTGGGTTAGATAGTTTTGTCTATGTTTTGATAGTCGCGTCTGCTTGAGCATTTCCTTTGCTTTTCTTCTTTTGTAGAGTTGTCTGCATTCTCATTCTAACCTGGTCTTCTTTCTGACCTTTACAAAGAGACATATTTCAAGCAGACTTTGTATGTATGCTTCGGCTGTGAATTGTCTCAATCCTTGTGTAAAAGTTTTGTTACTTAAGGCGATTCCCCATTTAATGTTTGAAAATTCTATGTTGATTTTGTCCCAGTCAACCCTCGTGTTATTAAACTTAAGTATTGATTTAGAGTTTGCACTTCAATGAGCTTGTGATGTTTGTTTGAACTGAGATTGCAATGTCCCCTGTTTGTTTCTTTATTGTTTGTGATCAGATCTAGAATAATTTCGTTCCTAGTTGGCTCTGTTGTCTGCTAATTGAGGGAAAATTTGTTACGGAATCTAAGTAGTTCTCTGACCTGTGGATGGTCATTTCCTGGCTTAATATTATTGTTTGCTATTCTCCGTCTTAGACTGGGCCAGATACAGTCTTAAAAGAAAATTATTTCTGGTATTGAGTTTGCCAGATTATCTTGGATATTCTCTATTTTGCCTATCTGCTATGTGAATTCTTCAACCCGAACATTAATATAGTGTGAAAATGAACTTTGGAGAATTAATTTTTCAACTTCCCTTGAGAGTGATGAAAAACAAAAAATATTGAGACGATTCGTGTTGGCATCATTAATCTTATCCATTCGATCATATTCAACAGTATATATACTATGTTGTAACTAGTAGCCAGAACGTCGTACTCGGCCTACTATGCAAGTCCCGATTTGCCTAACAAGCCAAGTTTTCCTGAATTTATATATTTTTCTCATTTTTTCTTATGAAATGATATATCTGTCCATTTCATTAATTATAAGTTAATTTGTTGAAATTTGAGTTAAAACTAATATAGATATATGACCGAAGCTAACCAAACTTACCTAACCTAACCTAACCTATCTTAACTTAACCTAAACGAACACAACTGAGTCAATAATTTATGTTCTCAATATAATATAATAATAGTAATTCAAATAAACTTATTGGAAAGAATTTATTGAAAATAAGAAAATCACTCGGCCTATTAGGCAAATCGGGCCTTGCATAGTAGGCCAAGAAGTGCGTTCTGGCTACTAGGTACAACATATATATATATATGTTGTACCTAGTAGCCAGAACATCGTACTCGGCCTGCTTTCCTGAATTCCTGAATTAATATATTTTCTCTAATTTTTTCTTATGCAATGATAAAGCTACCCATTTCATTATGTATGAGGTCAATTTTTTTTTATTGGAGTTAAAATTAACGTAGATATATGACCGAACCTAACCAACCCTACCTAACCTAACCTAACCTATCTTTATAGGTTAGGTTAGGGTAGGTAGCCGAAAAAGCTAGATTAGGTTAGGTTAGGTAGGTGAGGTAGTCAAAAAAAACAATTAATTCATGAAAACTTGGCTTATTAGGCAAATCGGGCCTTGCATAGTAGGCTGAGAAGTGCGTTCTGGCTACTAGGTACGACATACATATATATATATATATATATATATATATATCGGGATGATAGCGGACAGAGTGTATCGTGATCCGGCCTGTAATCCTCTTGACATACCAGAAAACATTGTAAGGAAACTACTCCAAGCTTGTACTAAAGAGGCACCCTTCTTGAGCCCGGATGGACACATGTATAAGCAAGTAGATGGGGTCGCCATGGGTTCTTCCCTAGGTGTCCTGTTTGCGAACTTCTGCATGGGTACCATCGAACAAAATGTCTTAGTCGACATGAACTTGAAACCGGCCATATACTGCAGGTATGTTGACGACATTTTTACACAGGTACCTGATGTCAGACATCTGCAGGATCTGAAAGAGGCATTTGAGCGGAATTCTGTGTTGCGTTTCACTTACGAGATGGAGAAGGATGGAAGCTGCCCTTTCTAGATGTAACAGTCATGGAAAGGAGCGGAGGTTTCCACACTGCAGTCTACACTAAGGAAACAAACATAGGAATGTACCTCAATGCCAATAGTGACTGCCCAGACAGATACAAGAGGAGTGATGTTAACACTTATGTCGACCGTGCTCTCAGTCACATCTCAGGATGGAAGCAAGTCGATGGAGAACTCTGTAGGGTAAGGCAGGTCCTAGTCAACAACGGCTTTTCCAATGGTTTCGTTGAAGACATCATAAGAAGGAAGGTGAAACGCCATGCAACCTCTGAAGAGACAACTAACACAACGCCTGTACCCCCTATTAGACTATTTTACAGGAACTTCTTTTTCACAGCTCATAAAACGAAGGAAAGGGTCCTGAAAGATATTGTTAATAGGAACGTTATCCCTACAGACAAAAATCAGAAGATACAATTGACGATTTACTATAAAACCAAGAAAACTGCCAACCTACTCATGAGAAACTCTCCAGACACAAAGCAGAACGCTTTAAAAGAGACCAACGTCGTCTATGCCTTCAAATGCCCACTTGGGGACTGTAAGCCTCAAAGAATTCAGTATATAGGCAAGA
The DNA here is from genome assembly GCF_040958095.1 of Procambarus clarkii. Lineage (NCBI taxonomy): Eukaryota > Metazoa > Arthropoda > Malacostraca > Decapoda > Cambaridae > Procambarus > Procambarus clarkii. Next base: position 8,633,982 of record NC_091224.1, on the reverse strand, counting down.
CAACAACATCTCTTTCCAGGCGATTAACGATGCATAAGCAACAGGGCCCCATTAAGGAACATATAATCTCTTCCCACAACCAGACCATCACCAGAGAAGTCTTAACAAAAAATACAGAAATCATCGATAGATGCAGCGATAGCAGGCGGCTTGACATCTGCGAGGCACTACACATCAAGAAGTCAACACCAGCAATCAACAGCCAATTAATGCACAACTATATTCTACCCACTTCAAGACTCCGCACCAAAATAGAAGCCTCAAGAAATATGGGCCAATAGGCCTTTTGCAGTTACTTCCATTTTTCCCTCTAATATACCCAATTTATACCCAATGCACCGTGTTCTGTCTTGTGTTGAAAGTTTGCTCTAACTTGTGTTGAACGTTTTGTTCACCTCTACCAAAACTGTTGTAACATATCACCTCATCCAAATGCGGGTATATATACGGGCTCACCATAGCCCGTGCTACATGGACACTTCGTCCTGAGTAGCTAAATCTTTAACAACAACAACAACAAGCGGGTATATAAGATGAAAGCTGTTTAAATGATAGCATAGTAGAATTCTGTTTAGTGTTTGCAGGTTATAGTTGTGTGTGTGTGAAATTAAAGTCTTTGAAAATATAATAAGTTATTACGAAACGCGTTCAAGTGTCGCGTCAGACTAGAAATAAAAATGAATTTTGGGGAATTGATTTTCCAATTACCATCAACAGTGAAAAGAAACATAATAAATATTGAGAAAATTCGTGTTAGAATTATTAATCTTACTTTTTCGGTCATATTGAATAATATATGTTTACAAGAAAGACTGCTAACAAAATATTCTAATATATATATATATATATATATATATATATATATATATATATATATATATATATATATATATATATATTAGTATATTTTGGTAGCAGTCTTTCCTGTAGACATATATTATTAAATATGACCGAAAAAGTAAGATTAATAATTCTAACACGAATTTTCTCAATCTTTCGTACATTACGCTTCACTGTTGGAGGTAAATCAAAAATCACTTCTCCAAAATTCATTTTTATTTCTAGTCTGACGCGACACGGGCGCGTTTCGTAAAACTTATTACATTTTCAAAGACTTCACAAATACACAACTGATTAGAACTTGCGTTTCCCTGATTTTATATCTACATTTGAGTGAGGTGGGAAGGGTGATGTGGCATTACATTTGAGTGAGGTGGGAAGGATGATGTGGCATTAACACAAGACAGAACACTAGGGGATATTAATAGGGTATTAAAAGTATCAACACAAGACAGAACAGAAACAATGGGTATTGAATAGAAGTGTTTGTAGAAAGCCTATTGGTCCATATTTCTTGATGCTTCTATATTGGAGCGGAGTCTTGAGGTGGGTAGAATATAGTTGTGCAATAATTGGCTGTTGATTGCTGGTGTTGACTTCTTGATGTGTAGTGCCTCGCAAACGTCAAGCCGCCTGCTATCGCTGTATCTATCGATGATTTCTGTGTTGTTTACTAGGATTTCTCTGGCGATGGTTTGGTTATGGGAAGAGATTATATGTTCCTTAATGGAGCCCTGTTGTTTATGCATCGTTAAACGCCTAGAAAGAGATGTTGTTGTCTTGCCTATATACTGGGTTTTTTGGAGCTTACAGTCCCCAAGTGGGCATTTGAAGGCATAGACGACGTTAGTCTCTTTTAAAGCGTTCTGTTTTGTGTCTGGAGAGTTTCTCATGAGTAGGCTGGCCGTTTTTCTGGTTTTATAGTAAATCGTCAGTTGTATCCTCTGATTTTTGTCTGTAGGGATGACGTTTCTATTAACAATATCTTTCAGGACCCTTTCCTCTGTTTTATGAGCTGTGGAAAAGAAGTTCCTGTAAAATAGTCTAATAGGGGGTATAGGTGTTGTGTTAGTTGTCTCTTCGGAGGTTGCATGGCTTTTCACTTTCCTTCTTATGATGTCTTCGATGAAACCATTGGAGAAGCCGTTATTGACTAGGACCTGCCTTACCCTACAGAGTTCTTCGTCGACTTGCTTCCATTCTGAGCTGTGGCTGAGAGCACGGTCGACGTATGCGTTAACAACACTCCTCTTGTACCTGTCAGGGCAGTCGCTGTTGGCACTTAGGCACATTCCTATGTTTGTTTCCTTTGTGTAGACTGCAGTGTGGAAACCTCCGCCCTTTTCCATGACTGTTACATCTAGAAAAGGCAGCTTCCCATCCTTTTCCGTCTCGTAAGTGAAACGCAGCACGGAACTCTGCTCAAATGCCTCCTTCAGCTCCTGCAGATGTCTGACATCAGGTACCTGTGTAAAAATGTCGTCAACATACCTGCAGTATATGGCCGGTTTCAAGTTCATGTCGACTAAGACTTTTTGCTCGATGGTACCCATGTAGAAGTTTGCAAACAGGACACCTAGGGGAGAACCCATGGCGACCCCATCTACTTGCTTATACATGTGCCCATCCGGGCTCAAGAAGGGTGCCTCTTTAGTACAAGCTTGGAGTAGTTTCCTCAGAATACTTTCTGGCATGTCAAGAGGAGTACAGGCTGGATCACGATACACTCTGTCGGCTATCATTCCGATTGTCTCGTCCACAGGTACGTTGGTAAACAGCGATTCTACGTCCAACGAGGCTCTTATCCCTGTGGCCCGTGCGCCCCGCAGTAAGTCCACAAATTCCTTTGGAGACTTCAGGCTGAAGGCGCAAGGAACATAAGGAGTCAGCAGGCCGTTGAGTCGCTTCGCCAGTCTGTACGTGGGTGTGGGTATCTGGCTAATGATTGGCCGAAGTGGGTTTCCAGGCTTGTGCGTCTTGACATTTCCATACGCATATCCAGGTTTATATTCCCCAATGATCTTTGGCAGGTGGAGTCCGGATTTCTTGGCGTTCACAGTTTCGATCAGTTTGTTGACCTTTGCTTTTAATTCGGCTGTAGTGTCCTTCGTTACCCTTTGGAACTTAGTTTGGTCAGAGAGTATGATGTTCATTTTCGCCAGATATTCGTCTTTTTTAAGAATGACATATATTGGCGACTTGTCACCTCTCCTGACAACTATCTCCTTGTTCTCACGAAGGCTTTTAGCTGCCGCTTTAAGCTCGGGGGACAGTATGGTGCTTCTGTAGTTGCCTCGACCCAGCAGCAAGGAATCAAGCCTTCACGATAAAATATCGCCAGGATCTGATTCGTGATCAGATATACAAGGCAGAGAATGAAATCAAAGACAACAAAACGCAACTACTTCATGCTACAAACGAGTGGAGAAATAGCAACATCGACCATAGTATCCGTACCCGCATTGAACAACACCTCGACATCCTCACAGACCAACATCACCTCAGCACTGAAACAAGGATTATCAAGAAACTAACAACATTATATGGAGGACCTATGGCAATTCCACGACCAAGAGATGGCTTCCTGAACCTTGCAGGAATTAACCTCACTGAGGACCAAGTCACTCTCCTTGTAACACGGGTTAGGTTCCTCTCTCTTTCTCTACCTTCTACTCCCTCTACCCGTATTCTTACTTTTATTTCTAAACCAAGGGACTCCAAAACTTTTAACAAAGCCAACTCCACGCCACGTGGTCCTAAGACGATTGACCGACTTAGGATTCTACACCCAGTATGACGTGACCTAAGCTCTGAACAAAACCCTAGAGTCACCTCTGCTGCCACCACCAGACCAGTAATACAAGAGCAATGATCGAGGTCTGGATCGATCACGCTAATTAATCAACCTAGGGGCTTGATCCCCACTATAAACGATGACCTTGAGTGTGGAATAAATTACACGGTAATGATAATTCCGATTCGATGTTAGAATCGGCGCCCAATGCAACTCTGCCTCGTGTGGACCACGTGACCAGGACAAGTATACACATAAAACACATGGAAACAATAAAATGCAAATTAATAACAAATTTAATTTATTAAAAGAAAACTAAAACAAAATCTAAATATGTTCACTCCCTATCACTTTAACACTCCCTACTTGACCTGAGTGGCAAATGAGAAGACTATTTCTATAATTAACAATAGCAACTATACCTTGGGCGACCAGCTAGATGTTTTGGCTGGTCTTGGGGAGAGGTAAGATGTTTGACCTCTTATCCCAGCTGCTCCCGTTTCCACACTGCTCTCCTCCTTGTCTGGTCTACCCCAGACAGAGTATTGTATCCTTCCGCCTAGTCAGTCAAAGTCCTACCCAGTTACTAGCAAGGTTTAAGTTATAACAATTAACCTCTGTTGTACTTAATTGATCCAGACTGGTTGAATTATTTTACTGAATTAAATTACAAACATCTAACGGCAGAGCTGTTCCCGATCCCCAAAAATGGTTATTAAAACTTTGAGAAATAGTAGACCTGTCAACCCCTGATGACCTATGACCGCCGGTCACTCCGCTTTAAAAGTTAGATCTGATTCGTGACGTCACTGATGGTGACTTAAACTCAATAATTAGAATACTCTTGATATTGTATCCAGTACTATTATACAATACAATTTTAATGCAAAATGAATAAAGGCTAATTTTCTCTAAATTACTGAATACTATAGGATGATTCATTATACGCAGTTATGAACAAAGCGTCGGTTATTTCCACCGCGAATTCCCCTGGGGGTCAGGTCACCATGCGGCTCAGCTTCCCATTCTCTTTTGTCGATAAACCACTCTGGATAATTCTTACAACAGCCTAGTTTGTTACAACCCCCCCGCACAAGCACTTAGTAAACCTTGTTAATTTGTTAAAATTCACGAGGTTTAGTATCCAAACCCACAATTCAACTCATGCCACAAACAAAAGCTAACCTAACTAATAAAATTCGACAAATATTTGAGTGTCCAACATCAACATGTTTAAATTCATAAATTTCTCAGCTGTCAACTGACAGCAATCCTCTAACATCAGGAAACATACATCCTATCCTTACTGACATAGCTAAATAACATGTCCCTACTCTACCATCAAAAACTAGCTATTAAACTCTCTTGGCTCTTCACTAGCCAAGTCCATGTTTCCTCTAGAGCCGGCCACACCGTGCTCAAACAAACATTAAAGTTATATCATCAGACTGAACTTTCAGTCATCCGGGAGCGTACTACGGAACTATCAGGTATCACGCTAATTAATCAACCTAGGGGCTTGATCCCCACTATAAACGATGACCTTGAGTGTGGAATAAATTACACGGTAATGATAATTCCGATTCGATGTTAGAATCGGCGCCCAATGCAACTCTGCCTCGTGTGGACCACGTGAACAGGACAAGTATACACATAAAACACATGGAAACAATAAAATGCAAATTAATAACAAATTTAATTTATTAAAAGAAAACTAAAACAAAATCTAAATATGTTCACTCCCTATCACTTTAACACTCCCTACTTGACCTGAGTGGCAAATGAGAAGACTATTTCTATAATTAACAATAGCAACTATACCTTGGGCGACCAGCTAGATGTTTTGGCTGGTCTTGGGGAGAGGTAAGATGTTTGACCTCTTATCCCAGCTGCTCCCGTTTCCACACTGCTCTCCTCCTTGTCTGGTCTACCCCAAACAGAGTATTGTATCCTTCCGCCTAGTCAGTCAAAGTCCTACCCAGTTACTAGCAAGGTTTAAGTTATAACAATTAACCTCTGTTGTACTTAATTGATCCAGACTGGTTGAATTATTTTACTGAATTAAATTACAAACATCTAACGGCAGAGCTGTTCCCGATCCCCAAAAATGGTTATTAAAACTTTGAGAAATAGTAGACCTGTCAACCCCTGATGACCTATGACCGCCGGTCACTCCGCTTTAAAAGTTAGATCTGATTCGTGACGTCACTGATGGTGACTTAAACTCAATAATTAGAATACTCTTGATATTGTATCCAGTACTATTATACAATACAATTTTAATGCAAAATGAATAAAGGCTAATTTTCTCTAAATTACTGAATACTATAGGATGATTCATTATACGCAGTTATGAACAAAGCGTCGGTTATTTCCACCGCGAATTCCCCTGGGGGTCAGGTCACCATGCGGCTCAGCTTCCCATTCTCTTTTGTCGATAAACCACTCTGGATAATTCTTACAACAGCCTAGTTTGTTACATCCTAAATCTGGGCATAAACTGTCATGTTATGTCAAGACCGAGTGAAATGGCCCGGAAAGTAGAGTTGGAAATTCTGTTGGACGACATATTCGACCTCGAGACACAAAAGAAGGTCACTACCAAAGATACCTTACAAGCAGAACTTATTGCAGAAGGAGGAAAGAATCGAGGCAACTACAGAAGCACCATACTGTCCCCCGAGCTTAAAGCGGCAGCTAAAAGCCTTCGTGAGAACAAGGAGATAGTTGTCAGGAGAGGTGACAAGTCGCCAATATATGTCATTCTTAAAAAAGACGAATATCTGGCGAAAATGAACATCATACTCTCTGACCAAACTAAGTTCCAAAGGGTAACGAAGGACACTACAGCCGAATTAAAAGCAAAGGTCAACAAACTGATCGAAACTGTGAACGCCAAGAAATCCGGACTCCACCTGCCAAAGATCATTGGGGAATATAAACCTGGATATGCGTATGGAAATGTCAAGACGCACAAGCCTGGAAACCCACTTCGGCCAATCATTAGCCAGATACCCACACCCACGTACAGACTGGCGAAGCGACTCAACGGCCTGCTGACTCCTTATGTTCCTTGCGCCTTCAGCCTGAAGTCTCCAAAGGAATTTGTGGACTTACTGCGGGGCGCACGGGCCACAGGGATAAGAGCCTCGTTGGACGTAGAATCGCTGTTTACCAACGTACCTGTGGACGAGACAATCGGAATGATAGCCGACAGAGTGTATCGTGATCCAGCCTGTACTCCTCTTGACATGCCAGAAAGTATTCTGAGGAAACTACTCCAAGCTTGTACTAAAGAGGCACCCTTCTTGAGCCCGGATGGGCACATGTATAAGCAAGTAGATGGGGTCGCCATGGGTTCTCCCCTAGGTGTCCTGTTTGCAAACTTCTACATGGGTACCATCGAGCAAAAAGTCTTAGTCGACATGAACTTGAAACCGGCCATATACTGCAGGTATGTTGACGACATTTTTACACAGGTACCTGATGTCAGACATCTGCAGGAGCTGAAGGAGGCATTTGAGCAGAGTTCCGTGCTGCGTTTCACTTACGAGACGGAAAAGGATGGGAAGCTGCCTTTTCTAGATGTAACAGTCATGGAAAAGGGCGGAGGTTTCCACACTGCAGTCTACACAAAGGAAACAAACATAGGAATGTGCCTAAGTGCCAACAGCGACTGCCCTGACAGGTACAAGAGGAGTGTTGTTAACGCATACGTCGACCGTGCTCTCAGCCACAGCTCAGAATGGAAGCAAGTCGACGAAGAACTCTGTAGGGTAAGGCAGGTCCTAGTCAATAACGGCTTCTCCAATGGTTTCATCGAAGACATCATAAGAAGGAAAGTGAAAAGCCATGCAACCTCCGAAGAGACAACTAACACAACACCTATACCCCCTATTAGACTATTTTACAGGAACTTCTTTTCCACAGCTCATAAAACAGAGGAAAGGGTCCTGAAAGATATTGTTAATAGAAACGTCATCCCTACAGACAAAAATCAGAGGATACAACTGACGATTTACTATAAAACCAGAAAAACGGCCAGCCTACTCATGAGAAACTCTCCAGCCACAAAACAGAACGCTTTAAAAGAGACTAACGTCATCTATGCCTTCAAATGCCCACTTGGGGACTGTAAGCTCCAAAAAACCCAGTATATAGGCAAGACAACAACATCTCTTTCTAGGCGTTTAACGATGCATAAACAACAGGGCTCCATTAAGGAACATATAATCTCTTCCCATAACCAAACCATCGCCAGAGAAATCCTAGTAAACAACACAGAAATCATTGATAGATACAGCGATAGCAGGCGGCTTGACGTTTGCGAGGCACTACACATCAAGAAGTCGACACCAGCAATCAACAGCCAATTATTGCACAACTATATTCTACCCACCTCAAGACTCCGCTCCAATATAGAAGCATCAAGAAATATGGACCAATAGGCTTTCTACAAACACTTCTATTCAATACCCATTGTTTCTGTTCTGTCTTGTGTTGATACTTTTAATACCCTATTAATATCCCCTAGTGTTCTGTCTTGTGTTAATGCCACATCATCCTTCCCACCTCACTCAAATGTAATGCCACATCACCCTTCCCACCTCACTCAAATGTAGATATAAAATCAGGGAAACGCAAGTTCTAATCAGTTGTGTATTTGTGAAGTCTTTGAAAATGTAATAAGTTTTACGAAACGCGCCCGTGTCGCGTCAGACTAGAAATAAAAATGAATTTTGGAGAAGTGATTTTTGATTTACCTCCAACAGTGAAGCGTAATGTACGAAAGATTGAGAAAATTCGTGTTAGAATTATTAATCTTACTTTTTCGGTCATATTTAATAATATATATATATATATATATATATATATATATATATATATATATATATATATATATATATATATATATATATATATATATATATATATATATATGTCGTACCTAGTAGCCAGAACGCACTTTTCAGCCTACTATGCAAGGCCCGATTAGCCTAATAAGCCAAGTTTTCATGAATTAATTGTTTTTCGACTACCTAACCTACCTAACCTAATCTAACCTAACTTTTTCTGCTACCTAAGCTAACCTAACCTATAAAGATAGGTTAGGTTAGGTTAGGTAGGGTTGGTTAGGTTCGGTCATATATCTACGTTAATTTTAACTCCAATAAAAAAAATTAACCTCATACATCATGAAATGGGTAGCTTTGTCATTTCATAAGAAAAAAAATTGCGAAAATATATTAATTCAGTAAAACGTGGCTTATTAGGCAAATCGGGCCTTGCATAGTAGGCTGAGAAGTGCGTTCTGGCTACTAGGTACGACATATATATATATATATATATATATATATATATATATATATATATATATATATATATATATATATATATATATCGCACCTAGTAGCCAGAACGCACTTTTCGGCTACTATGCAATACCCGAATTGCCTAATAGACTGAGAGATTTTCAAAATTGTGTTTCCAATTAGTTTATTTGAAATATTTTTATTATAATATTATTATATTATATTAGGAACATAAAACATTGATTTAGTTATGTTAGTTTAGGTTAAGTTACGATAGGTTAGGTTAGGTTAGGTAGGGTTGGTTAGATCCGGTCAAATATCTACGTTAGTTTTATCTCAAATAAAATATCTTAACTCATTCATAATGAAATGAATAGCGTTATCATTTCATAAGAAAAAATTACGAAAAAATATATAATATATAAAATATATAAAACAAGTACTGGGACCTAGAACGATGTTACAGGTTCGTGCGTAATAGGCTCTGAAACCCTAAGCGCCTGGGGTAAATGTGCACTGAAGTTCCTAAAGGAGGTGGGTAAAGAACTCATTAGGAACACTAAAAACTCTAGCGCGGCCTGTTTACTGTTCCAGCGCCTCAGTGTCGCAGTCCAGAGAGGAAATGCGTGCTGTATCTTGGGCACGCACCCAACCTCTCAACAGCTGGATGAGGTCTTCGAACAGTAATTGTTATATGTGTGTGTGTGTTTTGTAAACTGTAGCAATGTAATAAATAAAAATAAATAATAAAAGAATAAGGATGGTAGGAGTATAATATACATATATATATATAGAAAATATATTCTCCAAAGATTTTTTTTCAGTTTGTCACTATTTCTGTATCGTTTTGTGACTTTAAGATGAATACCTGGTCCAGGCATGTTATATTATTTACTCTCTCTTTAAGCGAGGCTTTACACATGACCGGATAGAAATATCTAAATGTTGATCCAAGCGAACATTTTCCCTTCCTTAGTAGATTTAGGCCATTGTTTGGGGATGAATGATAACACTTTACGGAAAATCTATATCTGCAAAGGTCTTTTGCATACGTCTGTCTATCTACTCTGTCAGTAGCACTGTCTGTTTACTGCTCGGAGTGTTTGTGCTGTCTGTGATACTTTCCTGTCTGCCGTCGTCTTCAGCCGGCTGTACTGACTCTCGGACTTCACTTTCATGAGACTGTGTTTCATGCGGAGGTTTTACTACTGTCAACAGATTCAACTCCTGTCTTAGTGTTATATTCCTGCGCTTTCTGTCCTCTACAGCTATCACCCCCCTCTACCACCACTCCTCCTGGGACCCCCACCAGTCCCGCAGTGACCCCCACACCACACCACCAGCGACCCCCACACCCCTCCACCCGCGACCCCCACACCACTCCACCAGCGACCCCCACACCACTCCACCAGCGACGCCCACACCCTCCTCACTAGCGACCCCCACACCACTCCGCTAGCGACCCCCACACCCCTCCACCAGCGACACCCACACTCCTCCACCAGCGACCCCCACACCACTCCACCAGCGACCCCCACACCCTCCTCACTAGCGACCCCCACACCACTCCGCTAGCGACCCCCGCACCCCTCCACCAGCGACCCCCACACCCCTCCACCAGCGACCCCCACACCCCTCCACCAGCGACCCCCACACCCTCCTCACTAACGACCCCCACACCACTCCACCAGCGACCCCCACACCACTCCACCAGCGACCCCCACACCACTCCACCAGCGACCCCCACACCACTCCCCAGCGACCCCCACACCAAACCACCAGCGACCCCCACACCCCTCTACCAGCGACCCCCACACCCTCCTCACTAACGACCCCCACACCACTCCACCAGCGACCCCCACACCACTCCACCAGCGACCCCCACACCACTCCACCAGCGACCCCCACACCACTCCACCAGCGACCCCCACACCAAACCACCAGCGACCCCCACACCCCTCCACCAGCGACCCCCACACCAAACCACCAGCTACCCCCACACTACTCCACCAGCGACACCAACACCCCTCCACCAGCGACCCCCACACCCTCCTGACTAACGACCCCCACACCACTCCACCAGCGACCCCCACACCACTCCACCAGCGACCCCCAAACCACTCCACCAGCGACCCCCACACCACTCCCCCAGCGACCCCCACACCAAACCACCAGCGACCCCCACACCCTCTTCACGAGCGACCCCCACACCACTCCCATAGCGACCCCCACACCACACCACCAGCGACCCCCACACCAAACCACCAGCGACCAGCACCCCCCTCACTAGCGACCCCCACACCAAACCACCAGCGATTCCCACACCAAACCACCAGCGACCCCCACACCAAACCACCAGCGACCCCCACATCACTCCACCAGCGACCCCCACACCAAACCACCAGCTACCCCCACACTACTCCACCAGCGACCCCCACACTACTCCACCAGCGACCCCCACACCACTCAACCAGTGACCCCCACACCACTTCACCAGCGACCCCCACACCACACCACCAGTGACCCCCACACCACACCACCAGCGACCCCCACACCCCTCCACCAGCGACCCCCACACCAAACCACCAGCTACCCCCACACTACTCCACCAGCAACCCCCACACTACTCCACCAGCGACCCCCACACCACTCAACCAGTGACCCCCACACCACTTCACCAGCGACCCCCACACCACACCACCAGTGACCCCCATACCACACCACCAGCGACCCCCACACCACAACACCAGCGACCCCCACACCCCTCCACCAGCGACGCCCACACCACACCACCAGCGACCCCCACACCACTCCACCAGCGACCCCCACACCAAACCACCAGCGACCCCCACACCACACCACCAGCGACCCCCACACCAAACCACCAGCGACCCCCACACCACACCACCATTGACCCCCACACCACACCACCAGCGACCCCCACACCACACAACCAGCGACCCCCACACCACACCACCAGTGACCCCCACACCCCTCCACCAACGACCCCCACACCCCCCTCACTAGCGACCCCCACACTACTCCACCAGCGACCCCAACACCACTCCACCAGTGACCCCCACAACACTTCACCAGCGACCCCCACACCACACCACCAGTGACCCCCACACCACTCCACCAGCGACCCTCACACCACACCACCAGCGACCCCCACACCACACCACCAGTGACCCCCACACCACACCACCAGCGACCCCCACACCACACCACCAGCGACCCCCACACCACACCACCAGCGACCCCCACACCACACCACCAGTGATCCCCATACCACACCACCAGCGACCCCCACACCACACCACCAGTGACCCCCACACCCCTCCACCAGCGACCCCCACACCCCCCTCACTAGCGACCCCCACACCACTCCACCAGCGACCCCCACACCACTCCACCAGCGACCCCCACACCACTCCACCAGCAACCTCCACACCCCTCCACCAGTGACCCCCACACCCCCTCCACCAGCGACCCCCACACCCCCTCACTAGCGACCCCCACACCACTCCACCAGCGACCCCCACACCACTCCACCAGCGACCCCCACACACCCCCACCAGCGACCCCCACACACCCCTACCAGCGACCCCCACACCACTCCACCAGCGACCTCCACACCCCCCCAACCAGCGACCCCCACACACCCCCACCAGCGACCCCCACACTACTCCACCAGCGACCCCCACACCACTCCAACAGCGACCCCCACACCACTCCACTAGCGACCCCCACACCCCCCTCACTAGAGACCCCCCCCACACCCCCCACCAGCGACTCCCACACCCCCCACCAGCGACCCCCACACCACTCCACCAGCGACCCCCACACCCCCCTCACTAGTGACCCCCACCCCCCTCACCAGCGACCCCCACACCCCCCTCACCAGCCACCCCCACACCCCCCTCACCAGCGACCCCCACACCCCCCTCACTAGCGACCCCCACACCCCCTTCACTAGCGACCCCCGACACACCCCTAACTAGCGACCCCCACCCCCCTCACTAGCGACCCCCATACCCCTCACTAGCGACCCACACCCCCCTCACTAGCGACCCCAAACCCCTCCACCAGCGACCCCCACACCCCTCACTAGCGACCCCCACACCCCCCTCGTTAGTGACCCCGACACACCCCTCTCTAGCGACCCCCACACCCCCCTCACTAGCGACCCCCACACCCCCCTTCACTAGCGACCCCGACACACCCCTCACTAGCGACCCCCACACCCCCCTCACTAGCGACCCCCACACCCCCCTCACCAGCGACCCCGACACACCCCTCACAAGCGACCCCCACATCCACCTCACTAGCGACCCCCACACCCCCCTCACCAGCGACCCTCACACCCCCTTCACTAGCGACCCCCACACCCCTCCACCAGCGACCCCCACACCCCCCTCACTAGCGACCCCCACACCCCTCCATCAGCGACCCCCACACCCCCTTTCACCAGCGACCCCCACACCCCCCTCACCAGCGACCCCCACACCCCCCTCACTAGCGACCCCCACACCCCCCTAACCAGCGACCCCCATACCCCCCTCACTAGCGACCCCCACACCCCCCTCACTAGCGACCTCCACACCCCTCCACCAGCGACCCCCACACCCCCATCACTAGCGACCCCTACACCCCCCTCACCAGCGACCCCCCACACCCCCCTCACTAGTGACCCCCACACCACTCCACTAGCGACCCGCACACCCCCCTCACCAGCGACCCCCACACCCCCCTCACTAGCGACCCCCACACCCCTCCATCAGCGACCCCCACACCCCCCTCACTAGCGACCCCCACACCCCCCTAACCAGCGACCCCCATACCCCCCTCACTAGCGACCCCCACACCCCTCCACCAGCGACCCCCACACCCCCATCACTAGCGACCCCCACACCCCCCTCACTAGCGACCCCCACACCCCTCCACCAGCGACCCCCACACCCCCCTCACTAGTGACCCCCACACCCCCCTCACCAGCGACCCCCCACACCCCCCTCACTAGTGACCCCCACACCATTCCACTAGCGACCCCCACACCCCCCTCACCAGCGACCCCCACACCCCCCTCACTAGCGACCCCCACACCCCTCCATCAGCGACCCCCACACCCCCCTCACTAGCGACCCCCACACCCCTCAACCAGCGACCCCCACACCCCCCTCACTAGGGACCCCCACACCCCCCTCACCAGCGACCCCCACACCCCTCACTAGCGACCCCCACACCCCCCTCACTAGCAATCCCCACACCCCCCTTACTAGCGACCCCACACCCCCTCACTAGCGACCCCCACACCCCCCCTCACCAGCGACCCCCACACACCCTTCACTAGCGACCCCCACACACCTCTCACTAGCGACCCCCACACCCCCCTCACCAGTGACCCCCACACCCCTCACTAGCGACCCATACTAGCGACCCCCACACCCCCCTCACCAGCGACCCCTCACTATCGACCCTCATACCACTCCACTAGCGACCCCCATACCACTCCACTAGCGACCCCCACACCCCCCTCACTAGCGACCCCCACACCCCCCTCACTAGCGACCCCCACACCCCCCTCACTAGCGACCCCCACACCCCTCACTAGCGACCCCCACCCCCCCCCTCACCAGCGACCCCCACACCCCTCACTACCGACCCCCCCACACCCCCTCACTAGCGACCCCCACACCCCTCTCTCTACCGACCCCCACACCCCCCTCACCAGCGACCCCCACACCCCCCTCACTAGCGACCCCCACACCCCCCTCACTACCAACCCCCACACCCCCCTCACCAGCGACCCCCACACCCCCCTCACTAGCGACCTCCACACCCGTCCACCAGCGACCCCCACACCCCCATCACTAGCGACCCCCACACCCCCCTCACTAGCGACCCCCACACCCCTCCACCAGCGACCCCCACACCCCCCTCACTAGCGACCCCCACACCCCCCTCACCAGCGACCCCCCACACCCCCCTCACTACTGACCCCCACACCACTCCACTAGCGACCCCCACACCCCCCTCACCAGCGACCCCCACACCCCCCTCACTAGCGACCCCCACACCCCTCCATCAGCGACCCCCACACCCCCCTCACTAGCGACCCCCACACCCCTCCACCAGCGACCCCCACACCCCCCTCACTAGGGACCCCCACACCCCCCTCACCAGCGACCCCCACACCCCTCACTAGCGACCCCCACACCCCCATCACTAGCGACCCCCACACCCCCCTCACTAGCGATCCCCACACCCCCCTCACTAGCGACCCCACACCCCCTCACTAGCGACCCCCACACCCCCCTCACCAGCGACCCCCACACACCCTTCACTAGCGACCCCCACACACCTCTCACTAGCGACCCCCACACCCCCCTCACCAGTGACCCCCACACCCCTCACTAGCGACCCATACTAGCGACCCCCACACCCCCCTCACCAGCGACCCCTCACTAGCGACCCCCATACCACTCCACTAGCGACCCCCATACCACTCCACTAGCGACCCCCACACCCCCCTCACTAGCGACCCCCACACCCCCCTCACTAGCGACCCCCACACCCCCCTCACTAGCGACCCCCACACCCCTCACTAGCGACCCCCACACCCCCCTCACTAGCGACCCCTACACCCTCCTCACTAGCGACCCCCACACCCCCCTCACCAGCGACCCCCACACCCCTCTCACCGGCGACCCCCACACCCCCCTCACTAGCGTCCCCCACACCCCTCACTAAGGACCCCCACACCCCCCTCACCAGCGACCCCCACACCCCTCACTAGCGACCCCCCCACACCCCCTCACTAGCGACCCCCACACCCCTCTCTCTACCGACCCCCACACCCCCCTCACCAGCGACCCCCACACCCCCCTCACTAGCGACCCCCACACCCCCCTCACTACCGACCCCCACACCCCCCTCACCAGCGACCCCCACACCCCCCTCACTAGCGACCCCCACACCCCCCTCACCAGCGACCCCCACACCTTCCTCACCAGCGACCCCCACACCCCCCTCACTACCGACCCCCACACTCCCCTCACCAGCGACCCCCACACCCCCCTCACTACCGACCCCCACACTCCCCTCACCAGCGACCCCCACACCCCCCTCACCAGCGACCCCCACACCCCCCTCACCAGCGACCCCCACACCCCTCTCAATAGCGACCCCCACACCCCCCTCACCAGCGACCCCCCCACCCCCCTCACCAGCGACCCCCACACCCCCCTCACTAGCGACCCCCACACCCCCCTCACCAGCGACCCCCACACCCCCCTCACCAGCGACCCGCACACCCCCCTCACTACCGACCCCCACACTCCCCTCACCAGCGACCCCCACACCCCTCTCACCAGCGACCCCCACACCCCCCTCACTAGCGTCCCCCACACCCATCACTAAGAACCCCCACACCCCCCTCACCAGCGACCCCCACACCCCTCACTAGGGACCCCCACACCCCTCTCTAGCGACCCCCACACCCCCCTCACCAGAGACCCCGGCCCACACCCCTCTCACTAGCGACCCCCACACCCCCCTCACCAGCGACCCCCACACCCCCTCACCAGCGACCCCCACACCCCTCTCACTAGCGACCCCCACACCCCCCTCACCAGCGACCCCCACACCCCTCTCACTAGCGACCCCCACACCCCCCTCACCAGCGACCCCCACACCCCTCTCACTAGCGACCCCCACACCCCCCTCACCAGCGACCCCCACACCCCCCTCACTACCGACCCCCACACCCCCCTCACCAGCGACCCCCACACCCCCCTCACCAGCGACCCCCACACCCCTCTCACCAGCGACCCCCACACCCCCCTCACCAGCGACCCCCACACCCCCCTCACCAGCGACCCCCACACCCCCCTCACTAGCGAGCCCCACACCCCGCCTACTCTCACACATCCACTTCAGAATGGCTCGCCGACTCCTTCTCAGGTTCTGTAATGAGGCTCCGTCTCCCAGTCACGTATATCATCCTTCACACTCCTCACACGGTTCATGGTCTGCTGCTGCCTGGTCCATGGTCTGCTGCTGCCTGGTCCATGGTCTGCTGCTGCCTGGTCCATGGTCTGCTGCTGCCTGGTTCATGGTCTGCTGCCTGGTCCATGGTCTGCTGCTGCCTGGTCCATGGTCTGCTGCTGCCTGGTCCATGGTCTGCTGCTGCCTGGTCCATGGTCTGCTGCTGCCTGGTCCATGGTCTGCTGCTGCCTGGTCCATGGTCTGCTGCTACCTGGTCCATGGTCTGCTGCTGCCTGGTCCATGGTCTGCTGCTGCCTGGTCCATGGTCTGCTGCTGCCTGGTCCATGGTCTGCTGCTACCTGGTCCATGGTCTGCTGCTGCCTGGTCCATGGTCTGCTGCTGCCTGGTCCATGGTCTGCTGCCTGGTCCATGGTCTGCTGCTACCTGGTCCATGGTCTGCTGCGGCCTGGTCCATGGTCTGCTGCTGCCTGGTCCATGGTCTGCTGCTGCCTGGTCCATGGTCTGCTGCTGCCTGGTCCATGGTCTGCTGCTACCTGGTCCATGGTCTGCTGCTGTCTGGTCCATGGTCTGCTGCTGCCTGGTCCATGGTCTGCTGCCTGGTCCATGGTCTGCTGCCTGGTCCATGGTTTGCTGCTGTCTGGTCCATGGTCTGCTGCTGCCTGGTCCATGGTCTGCTGCTGCCTGGTCCATGGTCTGCTGCCTGGTCCATGGTCTGCTGCTGCCTGGTCCATGGTCTGCTGTTGCCTGGTCCATGCATGGTCTGCTGCCTGGTCCATGGTTTGCTGCTGCCTGGTCCATGGTCTGCTGTTGCCTGGTCCATGGTCTGCTGCCTGGTCCATGGTCTGCTGCCTGGTTCATGGTCTGCTGCCTGGTCCATGGTCTGCTGCTGCCTGGTCCATGGTCTGCTGCTGATTGGTCCATGGTCTGCTGCCTGGTTCATGGTCTGCTGCTGCCTGGTCCATGGTCTGCTGCTGCCTGACCCATGGTCTGCTGCTGCCTGGTCCATGGTCTGCTGTTGTCTGGTCCATGGTCGGCTACCTGGTCCATGGTCTGCTGCTGTCTGGTCCATGGTCTGCTGCCTGGTTCATGGTCTGCTGATGCCTGGTTCATGGTCTGCTGCTACCTGGTCCATGGTCTGCTGCCTGGTTCATGGTCTGCTGATGCCTGGTTCATGGTCTGCTGCTACCTGGTCCATGGTCTGCTGCCTGATCCATGGTCTGCTGCTGCCTGGTCCATGGTCTGCTGCCTGGTTCATGGTCTGCTGATGCCTGGTTCATGGTCTGTTGATGCCTGGTTCATGGTCTGCTGCTACCTGGTCCATGGTCTGCTGCCTGGTCCATGGTCTGCTGCTGCCTGGTCCATGGTCTGCTGCCTGGTCCATGGTCTGCTGCTGCCTGGTCCATGGTCTGCTGCCTGGTCCATGGTCTGCTGCCTGGTCATTGGTCTGTAGCTGCCTGTTCCATGGTCTGTTGCCTAGTCTATGGTCTGTTGCTGCCTGGTCAATGGTGTGCTGTCTGGTCCATAGTCTGTTGCTGCCTGGACCGTGGTCTGCGGCCTGGTCCGTGGTCTGGTGGCTGGTTCATGGTCTGCTGCCTGGTCCATGGTCTGCTCTCTGATCCAGGGTCTGCGGCCTGGTCCATGGTCTGCTGCCTGGTCCATGGTCTGTTGCTGCCTGGTCAATGGTCTGTTGCTGCCTGGTCCATGGTCTGTTGCTGCCTGGTCAATGGTCAGTGGCTGCCTGGTCCATGGTCTGTTGCTGCCTGGTCCATGGTCTGCTCTCTGGTCCAGGGTCTGCGGCCTGGTCCATGGTCTGCTGCCTAGTCCATGGTCTGCTGCTGCTTGATCTATGGTCTGCTGCTGCCTGATCCACGGTCTGCTGCCGCCTGGTCCATGGTCTGCTGCAGCCTGGTCCATGGTCTGCTGTTCCCTGGTCCATGGTCTGCTGCAGCCTGGTCCATGGTCTGCTCCTGACTGGTTCATGATCTGCTGCCTGGTCCATGGTCTGCTGCTGCCTGGTTCATGGACTGCTGCTGCCTTGTCCATGGTCTGCTGCTGACTGGACTATGGTCTGCTGCTGCCTGGTCCATTCTCTGTTTCCTGATCCATGGTCTGTTTCCTGGTCCATGATCGGTTGTCTGGTCTATATTCTGTTGACTGGTAGATGGTGTTCCTCCTGGTCCATTATCTGCTGTCTGGTCCTTGGTCTGCTGCATGGTCAATGGTCTGCTGCCTGGTCTATGGTCTGCTGCCTGGTCCATGGTCTGCTGCATGGTCCAGGGTCTGCTGCCTGGTCCATGGTCTTCTGCCTGGTCCATGGTTTGCTGCCTGGTCCATGGTCTGCTGCCTGGTCCATGGTCTGCTGCCTGGTCCATGGTCTGCTGCCTGGTCCATGGTCTGCTGCCTGGTTCATAATTTGCTGTCTGGTCCATGGTACACAGTCTCACTTAATTAAGGGTCTGGATAGTACTGACTGGTTCGTCCCCGACTCACATCCCTGAAATCTTGGGTTCAGATCTCTGTTGGGATAAAAATGTTTGGACAAGTTTTCCTTCACTTTATTGAACTGTTCACGAGTACCTTAGAGTAAATAAACTTAGTCTGCTTGTTGTGGGGTTTCATCCTTGGGAGCGTCCAACCTTGGGGGCCTGGAGATAACATATTATATATATATATATATATATATATATATATATATATATATATATATATATATATATATGTCGTACCTAGTAGCCAAAACGCACTTCTGAGCCTACTATGCAAGGCCCGAATTTGCCTAATAAGCCAAGTTTTCCTGATTAATATATTTTCTCTAATTTTTTTCTTATGAAATGATAAAGCTATCCATTTCATTATGTATGAGGTCAATTTTTAGTTATTGGAATTAAAATAACGTAGATATATTACCGAACCTAACCAACCCTACCTAACCTAACCTAACCTATCTCTATAGGTTAGGTTAGGTTAGGTAGCCGAAAAAGTTAGGTTAGGTTAGGTTAGGTAGGTTAGGTCGTCGAAAAACAATGAATTCATGAAAACTTGGCTTATTAGGCAAATCGGGCCTTGCATAGTAGGCTGAGAAAGTGCGTTCTGGCTACTAGGTACGACATATATATATATATATATATATATATATATATATATATATATATATATATATATATATATATATATATATATATATATTAGTATATTTTGGTAGCAGTCTTTCCTGTAGACATATATTATTAAATATGACCGAAAAAGTAAGATTAATAATTCTAACACGAATTTTCTCAATCTTTCTTATATTTCTTTTCACTGTTGATGGTAACTGAAAAATCAATTCTCCGAAATTAATTTTTATTTCTAATCTGACGTGACACTTGAACGCGTTTCGTAAAACTTATTACATTTTCAAAGACATTAGTTTACACACAACTATAACTGAACAGAGTTTAAACAGCTTCGATTTTATACCTGCATTTGGGTGAGGTGATATGTGATGTTAATATATGTTACAACAGTTAACCAACAGTTAACTGTTGTAACATATCACCTCACCCAAATGCAGGTATAAAATCGAAGCTGTTTAAACTCTGTTCAGTTATAGTTGTGTGTGTGTGTGTAATCTAAAGTCTTTGAAAATGTAATAAGTTATTACGAAACGCGTTCAAGTGTCGCGTCAGACTAGAAATAAAAATGAATTTTTGAGAATTGATTTTTCAGTTACCATCGACAGTGAAAAGAAATATAAGGAAGGATTGAGAAAATTCGTGTTAGAATTATTAATCTTACTTTTTCGGTCATATTTTATATATATATATATATATATATATATATATATATATATATATATATATATATATATATATATATATATATATATATATATATATATATATATAATATGTAATGGAGGTTTAACTTCATTTTAGGGAGACATTTTCAGAAAGGAAAATTACTCCATTTCACAACTAATTTGCATCCCTGATAAAACATATATAAATATCTAGCGATGGCAGAAAATTCTTCCCGACTAAGCAGGGCTTTAAAAAGTTTGGTGTGTTCAGCTTTTACAAAAGCTTTGAAAACATCGAGGAAAATAGTGAGCACAGAGTTACCATGTAAACTCGGGTGCTACAAAGTTTCCTCCACTTCGCAGCGACAGAGCGTTCGTGTGAAACCAGTTTTTTTAAGCGAATTAATAGTTAGAAGTATCTAGATCGTCTGCTAGAAGAGCAACGAGAGCGGGAGCTATCTGGAGAAAGCGTCAAGTTAGTAAGACAATATAGCACTTGGATATTGTTAGGATAAGGATTTTGGAATAGGACGGGGGGAAAGAAATGGTGCCCAACCTCTCGGACGGTCGGGGATTGAACGCCGACTTGCATGAAGCGAGACCGTCGCTCTACCGTCCAGTCCAGGTAGTTGGTTAGAAAGGCAATGAGTGTATAATCAAATACTTTGTTTAATAGTGTGTTTAGAGTAACAGCTTTGTAGTTATGAAAGAAGGACATAGAAGCTCCACAGGTCTTTGGAATTGAGAACAGGTACAGAGGTTGTCATGACAGATGGCGGTGTACCCGTCATCTGTTCATGACAGATGACGGTGTACCTTAGGACAGAAAGCCTGTTAGACACACAGACAGTCATACAGTTTCTGTGTCTGACGTTTAAGGTTATCAGAGTAGCTGTTAAAGGTGTTTATCATAACTGTTATTGTTTAGCTTGATAAACAATTACCGGAGTTACGTTGTGCAGGTGGTTAACACTAGGGGCAGGGAGTACACACGTGTCGCATACACCTGTACTTACATCAATATTCATTCTCTTCTGCTCGATATATATCTTGCCCATCATCCTAAGGTTTCACAACGTTAAGAAACTGTCGTACTAAATTGCCCTTATCCTAACCTACCAGAGGACCCAAAACAGAAAACGGGACATTATGTAAATTTCGCGAGCCACTTCCATTTTCTAATTCGACGTTTTTTGTCCTTAGATTATACGCCAAAACGATGACGCTCTATTAGCCGAACGGGTTGAATATTGTTGTACAGAGTTAAATATTTCTCTTTGAATACATATCATATATAATGGAACCTACATAAATCGTCTTAAACGTTCGTTACATTTTTTTTAGGATTATTATATTTATATCATTTCCCCAAAAAATTAACATTTTTTTAAAAGGATATCGACTCCCATCATCTATCCATTTTTAGATCTATCTCTGGTTATGCCAAAGATAGATCTATTTTGGGATTGCCTAATGTGATCATTCCAACCAGGCCTTCCTCTCTATCAATTTGTCAAAGGAGGAATACTCTCTTCCTTCGCCCTAACTAACACTGACATGACAGATGTAACAAAGTCATTTAGACTATTATAATGCAAATTACCCTGAAGATTAGTGCAGGCAAATGCATCAGTTGGAATTTGAATTTTATCAAGTTGCTCCCGTTAGGCAGGCATTTAAACTTATCCAGATCAGCATCAGCGGCCTTTGCTAAGTTTAAATGAGTTCCGGGATGTTTCTGTTCTCACCAGCAGCAGCAACTTACAAGTTTCTTCTCCTGCTGGTGAGCAGCATATTGAAGGAGGCTGTGACAGGAAGATGTCCGGATAGGTTGTCACCGTCACTTTCACCCACAGTGAAAGTGACGGTGACCCGTCTTGCACACACACAGACGTGACCAGTCAGATCATCATCAATGAGAAAGGGATCAATGTGAAACCAGTCACTCCCACCCCCGTGATAGAAAGCTGAAACTATTATTTAAATCATCAATAAAAGTGGGATTATGTCAATTTTTCGTTCATGAGAACATTAAACAAATATAAAAATCCATTAAGTGGAGACAAATTGGTGTTAAAGTCTCCTACCACCATGAGGTTAGCATCATGATATGAATTAGCCAATAGAGTTATTTCAGCCAGCACATCTCGCTTCACATCCGCACAGTTGCTGTTGCTGGTGAAACAAGGCATGTAAATACACGAGATCAAATACTGCCGAGCACCATTAGAGACCAGTATAGTGGAAGTGCGCCCTGGGGCAGTATGTGATAACATCAAGTTTACATTGCAAGTTGTTATGCCACAGGATAGCAATACCATCATAGGGTCGTCTAGGACCTGACAGTCATCAGCCATTTCATGACTGACAGTGTAAAAGGACTCATCTAATAGTTTGGAAATGTTTTCAAGTTGATTGGATATTAGCCAGCGTTCTTGTAGAACATGAATATCGCACATACCAAAGAGCGCTTTAATATATTCACTAATTCGGGGGGTCGAACCCATCATAGTTGAGGGTAATTAATTTAAAATCTTCAACAGGCCTAAGTTCCTATGGTCTGAAGTACCCACCAACAGGCCAGAAACTGCCACAGAACACAACATACTTGTTCCTTTTGTTTATTATCAATCTTATTAGAAATTAGAGGGGAACCACATGTTGCCTGGGTCTGTGTCTCAATGTCTGCCCCCCCCCCCTTCCTCACTCTCTCTGTCTCTCTGTGTCTTTCTCTCTCTCTCCCTCTCTCTCTCTCTCTCTCTCTCTCTCTCTCTCTCTCTCTCTGTCTTTTTCTCTTTCTCCCTTCCTATCTCTTTTGTAATAAAAATTTAATTGTCCATCATTATCGAATGGGTGGTTGGCCAATGGCAGGATCTTAGGGGTGTGATATATTAAAAAAAGTAGAATAGTTCTTCATTTTCGTGGGAAAAGGGTGGGGGCTAGAAAAAGTTTTTGCAACTGAAAAGATCATCTGTTTTATGCTATAGCAGCCAAGTTAAGATAGGAGAATATTTATGTTAAATTTCCCACAATCAGTGAGAAATGATGAATATTTTAGGTGAAAGACATTTTGTTTTTAATTTCAGTTTTCAAAATATTTTTATAGCAAAAGCCGGCGACCTGTACCAAAAATGGCAATCTGTGACGGAATGCGACCCTAGCACACTGTTCCTTCCTGAATTGTGGCCACCCAGAAAAGCCTATGTCCGTCCCCTACCCCAGACTATTCCCAACCAGCAAATTTGGGCGAGACTAGCCCTAAATATCTGGTTTCCAAATTTGAACAGACAAATAAGTTCAGTCTCTTTAACAGAGAAAATGTGCCTATTTTCACGTTAGAAAAATTATTTATGAAGATCAGCCTGACATTATTAGACTCAATGCAATTCTTAAGCTTCCTAGAGTCACATGCACTGAGGCTATAAACAAATACACTGGTAATGGGGAGTTTCCCAGGATTCACATAATGTCACCTGAATCTGAGTACCACTTCAGTGAGGCTGCTCCTGCTACTTCCCAACACCCACACCCTATCCCTATTACCCCATGCTCAAACTATCAGAATCTTCTCCTCCTTATCTCTTCTCCTATCTAAATAATTCTCCCCATCTCCCTCTGTTTCCAGTCATCACCTTTTGTTCCGTCACATAATCCCCTACTCGTTTCATCTCTCCTTACTTCTATCTATTTCAATATGAACTTCTCCATTTTCCACGATCTTCCCTTCTCCCCTTTTCTTTTTCACTCTTCTCCGTACCTCCAAGTTACAGAAGTGCTCGGAAAAAAAATCGGGAAATGAGAGTTTGGAATGGGAATTGTAAATAGAAAGGTGGATGGGAAACAATTGAGATCATGGGATTTAGCAACTAAAACACTGTGAATACTTTGTACGAAGTAACAGAGGAATGCGAATCTTGAAATAGAATTCGAACGAAAAACAATATTGGCACTATGACATAAACAAGAAAATGGGTGCAATTTATAAGATAGAATCACTTCAAAACATTATCTGATTATATATATATATATATATATATATATATATATATATATATATATATATATATATATATATATATATATATATATATATATATTTTGTGAGGGTACCACCTCTGGTGCCAATGTGGGGACCCATAAACTCGGAGAAGAAAATAAAAAGTATTCAGAGGAGACCTTGTGGTTTCTCACTGAACACTAATATTATCTTCTCCTACCACCCCCATTCTTTTGTATGTACATATGTATATTTACTTTATTTGAACTTTGTTACAAAAAAGGAGTTACATATGGGTTACAAAGATGGTTATCATAGTTATATATATATATATATATATATATATATATATATATATATATATATATATATATATATATATATATATATATATATATATATATCAATCTTTGGACAACACCCACCAGTGGGACTCGAACCCAGAAAGCACAACTACCTTCCAGTAGCTGGCATAACTAGTATGCTTTAACCCACTACGCCATCAGACCTTACAAAAGAAGTAGATAGTTCGAGATATATATCTCAAACATCTCCACCTCCCGAAGGCACCAGATGAGTGAGGGGTCTGTCTGCATTTTTCGTCAAGCCACTGTCAATGTGAGAGAACTCGTGTCCAGCTTATAAGCCTATACTTGCATAAACCACAAGTGAAGATTAACAATCTTTGGACAACACCCACCAGTGGGACTCGAACCCAGAAAGCACAACTACCTTCCAGTAGCTGGCATAACTAGTATGCTTTAACCCACTACGCCATCAGACCTTACAAAAGAAGTAGATAGTTCGAGATATATATCTCAAACATCTCCACCTCCCGAAGGCACCAGATGAGTGAGGGGTCAGTCTGCATTTTTCGTCAAGCCACTGTCAATGTGAGAGAACTCGTGTCCAGCTTATAAGCCTATACTTGCATAAACCACAAGTGAAGATTAACAATCTTTGGACAACACCCACCAGTGGGACTCGAACCCAGAAAGCACAACTACCTTCCAGTAGCTGGCATAACTAGTATGCTTTAACCCACTACGCCATCAGATCTTACCAAAGAAGTAGATAGTTCGAGATATATATCTCAAACTTCTCCACCTCCCGAAGGCACCAGATGAGTGAGGGGTCAGTCTGCATTTTTCGTCAAGCCACTGTCAATGTGAGAGAACTCGTGTCCAGCTTATAAGCCTATACTTGCATAAACCACAAGTGAAGATTAACAATCTTTGGACAACACCCACCAGTGGGACTCGAACCCAGAAAGCACAACTACCTTCCAGTAGCTGGCATAACTAGTATGATTTAACCCACTACGCCATCAGACCTTACAAAAGAAGTAGATAGTTCGAGATATATATCTCAAACATCTCCACCTCCCGAAGGCACCAGATGAGTGAGGGGTCAGTCTGCATTTTTCGTCAAGCCACTGTTAATGTGAGAGAACTCGTGTCCAGCTTATAAGCCTATACTTGCATAAACCACAAGTGAAGATTAACAATCTTTGGACAACACCCACCAGTGGGACTCGAACCCAGAAAGCACAACTACCTTCCAGTAGTTGGCATAACTAGTATGCTTTAACCCACTACGCCATCAGACCTTACAAAAGAAGTAGATAGTTCGAGATATATATCTCAAACATCTCACCTCCCGAAGGCACCAGATGAGTGAGGGGTCAGTCTGCATTTTTCGTCAAGCCACTGTCAATGTGAGAGAACTCGTGTCCAGCTTATAAGCCTATACTTGCATAAACCACAAGTGAAGATTAACAATCTTTGGACAACACCCACCAGTGGGACTCGAACCCAGAAAGCACAACTACCTTCCAGTAGCTGGCATAACTAGTATGCTTTAACCCACTACGCCATCAGACCTTACAAAAGAAGTAGATAGTTCGAGATATATATCTCAAACATCTCCACCTCCCGAAGGCACCAGATGAGTGAGGGGTCAGTCTGCATTTTTCGTCAAGCCACTGTCAATGTGAGAGAACTCGTGTCCAGCTTATAAGCCTATACTTGCATAAACCACAAGTGAAGATTAACAATCTTTGGACAACACCCACCAGTGGGACTCGAACCCAGAAAGCACAACTACCTTCCAGTAGCTGGCATAACTAGTATGCTTTAACCCACTACGCCATCAGACCTTACAAAAGAAGTAGATAGTTCGAGATATATATCTCAAACATCTCCACCTCCCGAAGGCACCAGATGAGTGAGGGGTCTGTCTGCATTTTTCGTCAAGCCACTGTCAATGTGAGAGAACTCGTGTCCAGCTTATAAGCCTATACTTGCATAAACCACAAGTGAAGATTAACAATCTTTGGACAACACCCACCAGTGGGACTCGAACCCAGAAAGCACAACTACCTTCCAGTAGCTGGCATAACTAGTATGCTTTAACCCACTACGCCATCAGACCTTACAAAAGAAGTAGATAGTTCGAGATATATATCTCAAACATCTCCACCTCCCGAAGGCACCAGATGAGTGAGGGGTCAGTCTGCATTTTTCGTCAAGCCACTGTCAATGTGAGAGAACTCGTGTCCAGCTTATAAGCCTATACTTGCATAAACCACAAGTGAAGATTAACAATCTTTGGACAACACCCACCAGTGGGACTCGAACCCAGAAAGCACAACTACCTTCCAGTAGCTGGCATAACTAGTATGCTTTAACCCACTACGCCATCAGATCTTACCAAAGAAGTAGATAGTTCGAGATATATATCTCAAACTTCTCCACCTCCCGAAGGCACCAGATGAGTGAGGGGTCAGTCTGCATTTTTCGTCAAGCCACTGTCAATGTGAGAGAACTCGTGTCCAGCTTATAAGCCTATACTTGCATAAACCACAAGTGAAGATTAACAATCTTTGGACAACACCCACCAGTGGGACTCGAACCCAGAAAGCACAACTACCTTCCAGTAGCTGGCATAACTAGTATGATTTAACCCACTACGCCATCAGACCTTACAAAAGAAGTAGATAGTTCGAGATATATATCTCAAACATCTCCACCTCCCGAAGGCACCAGATGAGTGAGGGGTCAGTCTGCATTTTTCGTCAAGCCACTGTTAATGTGAGAGAACTCGTGTCCAGCTTATAAGCCTATACTTGCATAAACCACAAGTGAAGATTAACAATCTTTGGACAACACCCACCAGTGGGACTCGAACCCAGAAAGCACAACTACCTTCCAGTAGTTGGCATAACTAGTATGCTTTAACCCACTACGCCATCAGACCTTACAAAAGAAGTAGATAGTTCGAGATATATATCTCAAACATCTCACCTCCCGAAGGCACCAGATGAGTGAGGGGTCAGTCTGCATTTTTCGTCAAGCCACTGTCAATGTGAGAGAACTCGTGTCCAGCTTATAAGCCTATACTTGCATAAACCACAAGTGAAGATTAACAATCTTTGGACAACACCCACCAGTGGGACTCGAACCCAGAAAGCACAACTACCTTCCAGTAGCTGGCATAACTAGTATGCTTTAACCCACTACGCCATCAGACCTTACAAAAGAAGTAGATAGTTCGAGATATATATCTCAAACATCTCCACCTCCCGAAGGCACCAGATGAGTGAGGGGTCAGTCTGCATTTTTCGTCAAGCCACTGTCAATGTGAGAGAACTCGTGTCCAGCTTATAAGCCTATACTTGCATAAACCACAAGTGAAGATTAACAATCTTTGGACAACACCCACCAGTGGGACTCGAACCCAGAAAGCACAACTACCTTCCAGTAGCTGGCATAACTAGTATGCTTTAACCCACTACGCCATCAGACCTTACAAAAGAAGTAGATAGTTCGAGATATATATCTCAAACATCTCCACCTCCCGAAGGCACCAGATGAGTGAGGGGTCAGTCTGCATTTTTCGTCAAGCCACTGTCAATGTGAGAGAACTCGTGTCCAGCTTATAAGCCTATACTTGCATAAACCACAAGTGAAGATTAACAATCTTTGGACAACACCCACCAGTGGGACTCGAACCCAGAAAGCACAACTACCTTCCAGTAGCTGGCATAACTAGTATGCTTTAACCCACTACGCCATCAGACCTTACCAAAGAAGTAGATAGTTCGAGATATATATCTCAAACATCTCCACCTCCCGAAGGCACCAGATGAGTGAGGGGTCAGTCTGCATTTTTCGTCAAGCCACTGTCAATGTGAGAGAACTCGTGTCCAGCTTATAAGCCTATACTTGCATAAACCACAAGTGAAGATTAACAATCTTTGGACAACACCCACCAGTGGGACTCGAACCCAGAAAGCACAACTACCTTCCAGTAGCTGGCATAACTAGTATGCTTTAACCCACTACGCCATCAGACCTTACAAAAGAAGTAGATAGTTCGAGATATATATCTCAAACATCTCCACCTCCCGAAGGCACCAGATGAGGGAGGGGTCAGTCTGCATTTTTCGTCAAGCCACTGTCAATGTGAGAGAACTCGTGTCCATGCTATAAGCCTATACTTGCATAAACCACAAGTGAAGATTAACAATCTTTGGACAACACCCACCAGTGGGATTCGAACCCAGAAAGCACAACTACCTTCCAGTAGCTGCCATAACTAGTACGCTTTAACCCACTACACCATCAGACCCTACAAAAGAAGTAGAGACTTCGAGATATATATACATCTCAAATATCTCCACTTCCCGAGGGCACCAGATAAGTGTGAGGTTAGTCTGCGTTTTTCATCAAGCCACTGTCAATGTGAGAGAACTCGTGTCCATGCTATAAGCCTATACTTGCATAAACCACAAGTGAAGATTAACAATCTTTGGACAACACCCACCAGTGGGACTCGAACCCAGAAAGCACAACTACCTTCCAGTAGCTGGCATAACTAGTATGCTTTAACCCACTACGCCATCAGACCTTACAAAAGAAGTAGATAGTTCGAGATATATATCTCAAACATCTCCACCTCCCGAAGGCACCAGATGAGTGAGGGGTCAGTCTGCATTTTTCGTCAAGCCACTGTCAATGTGAGAGAACTCGTGTCCATGCTATAAGCCTATACTTGAATAAACCACAAGTGAAGATTAACAATCTTTGGACAACACCCACCAGTGGGATTCGAACCCAGAAAGCACAACTACCTTCCAGGAGCTGCCATAACTAGTACGCTTTAACCCACTACACCATCAGACCCTACAAAAGAAGTAGAGACTTCGAGATATATATACATCTCAAATATCTCCACTTCCCGAGGGCACCAGATAAGTGTGAGGTTAGTCTGCGTTTTTCATCAAGCCACTGTCAATGTGAGAGAACTCGTGTCCATGCTATAAGCCTATACTTGCATAAACCACAAGTGAAGATTAACAATCTTTGGACAACACCCACCAGTGGGACTCGAACCCAGAAAGCACAACTACCTTCCAGTAGCTGCCATAACTAGTACGCTTTAACCCACTACACCATCAGACCCTACAAAAGAAGTAGAGACTTCGAGATATGTATACATCTCAAATATCTCCACTTCCCGAGGGCACCAGATAAGTGTGCGGTTAGTCTGCGTAGGGTCTGATGGTGTAGTGGGTTAAAGCGTACTAGTTATGGCAGCTACTGGAAGGTAGTTGTGCTTTCTGGGTTCGAGTCCCACTGGTGGGTGTTGTCCAAAGATTGTTAATCTTCACTTGTGGTTTATGCAAGTATAGGCTTATAGCATGGACACGAGTTCTCTCACATTGACAGTGGCTTGATGAAAAACGCAGACTAACCTCACACTTATCTGGTGCCCTCGGGAAGTGGAGATATTTGAGATGTATATATATCTCGAAGTCTCTACTTCTTTTGTAGGGTCTGATGGTGTAGTGGGTTAAAGCGTACTAGTTATGGCAGCTACTGGAAGGTAGTTGTGCTTTCTGGGTTCGAGTCCCACTGGTGGGTGTTGTCCAAAGATTGTTAATCTTCACTTGTGGTTTATGCAAGTATAAGCTTATAGCATGGACACGAGTTCTCTCACATTGACAGTGGCTTGATGAAAAACGCAGACTAACCTCACACTTATCTGGTGCCCTCGGGAAGTGGAGATATTTGAGATGTATATATATCTCGAAGTCTCTACTTCTTTTGTAGGGTCTGATGGTGTAGTGGGTTAAGGCGTACTAGTTATGGCAGCTACTGGAAGGTAGTTGTGCTTTCTGGGTTCGAGTCCCACTGGTGGGTGTTGTCCAAAGATTATATATATATATATATATATATATATATATATATATATATATATATATATATATATATATACATGTTAATAAATTAGACCGAAAAACTAAGATTAATAATTCTAACACGAATTATCTCAATATTTCTTATGTTTCTTTTCACTGTCGATGGTAATTGAAAAATCAATTCTCCAAAATTAATTTTTATTTCTAGTCTGACGCGACACTTGAACGCGTTCCGTAATAACTTATTACATTTTCAAAGACTTTAGTTTACACACACACAACTATAACCTGCAAACACTAAACCGAGTTCTACTATGCTATAATTTAAACGGCTTTCATTTTATACCTGCATTTGGGTGAGGTGATATGTTACAACAGTTTTGGATGAGGTGAAAACAAACTTTCAACACAAGACAGAACACGAAACAATGGGTATAATATTGGGTAAGTGAAAGAGAAGAATGGAAGTAAATACAGAGGTCCTTTTGGCCCATATTTCTTGATGCTTCTATATTGGTGCGGAGTCTTGAAGTGGGTAGAATATAGTTGTGCATCAATTGGCTGTTGATTGCTGGTGTTGACTTCTTGATGTGTAGTGTCTCGTAGATATCAAGACGCCTGCTATCGTTGTATCTATCGATGATTTCTGTGTTGTTTGTTAAGACTTCTCTGGTGATAGTCTGGTTGTGGGATGAGATTATATGTTCCTTAATGGAGCCCTGTCATATTAAGCCTTAGTGGATTTTCTCATTGATATATACCACGTTTGTGTGATTTCTGTGTGTATTTGTATCATCACGATTGTATAGTAATTCATTATCATGAATCGTTTATGTATGTAAATTACTGTTAAGTCTATTAGGAAATCTCTTTTTCCATTGTGTATTGTGTAGTGGCCTGAACTTGAAGGACCATGATATTGCATCATTCTATGTTCAACCTTTTATCAGCCTCTTGGTTCTGTTAGACAAACCTCTGGGTTCTGTTAGAGAGAAGCCTCTGGGTTATGTTAGAGGGAAGCCTCTGGGTTCTGTTAGAGAGAAGCCTCTGAGTTCTGTTAGAGAGCAGCCTCTGGGTTCTGTTAGAGAGAAGCCTCTGAGTTCTGTTAGAGAGCAGCCTCTGAGTTCTGTTAGAGAGCAGCCTCTGAGTTCTGTTAGAGAGCAGCCTCTGAGTTCTGTTTGAGAGAAGCCTCTGAGTTCTGTTAGAGAGAAGCCTCTGAGTTCTGTTAGAGAGAAGCCTCTGAGTTCTGTTAGAGAGAAGCCTCTGAGTTCTGTTAGAGAGAAGCCTCTGAGTTCTGTTAGAGAGAAGCCTCTGGGTTCTGTTAGAGAGAAGCCTCTGAGTTCTGTTAGAGAGCAGCCTCTGGGTTCTGTTAGAGAGAAGCGTCTGAGTTCTGTTAGAGAGCAGCCTCTGAGTTCTGTTAGAGAGCAGCCTCTGAGTTCTGTTAGAGAGCAGCCTCTGAGTTCTCTTAGAGAGAAGCCTCTGGGTTCTGTTAGAGAGCAGCCTCTGGGTTCTGTTAGAGAGAAGCCTCTGAGTTCTGTTAGAGAGAAGCCTCTGAGTTCTGTTAGAGAGAAGCCTCTGAGTTCTGTTAGAGAGAAGCCTCTGAGTTCTGTTAGAGAGAAGCCTCTGAGTTCTGTTAGAGAAAAGCCTCTGAGTTCTGTTAGAGAGAAGCCTCTGGGTTCTGTTAGAGAGAAGCCTCTGAGTTCTGTTAGAGAGAAGCCTCTGGGTTCTGTTAGAGAGCAGCCTCTGGGTTCTGTTAGAGAGAAGCCTCTGAGTTCTGTTAGAGAGAAGCCTCTGAGTTCTGTTAGAGAGAAGCCTCTGAGTTCTGTTAGAGAGAAGCCTCTGAGTTCTGTTAGAGAGAAGCCTCTGAGTTCTGTTAGAGAGAAGCCTCTGGGTTATGTTAGAGAGAAGCCTCTGGGTTATGTTAGAGAGAAGCCTCTGGGTTCTGTTAGAGAGAAGCCTCTGAGTTCTGTTAGAGAGAAGCCTCTGAGTTCTGTTAGAGAGAAGCCTCTGGGTTATGTTAGAGAGAAGCCTCTGAGTTCTGTTAGAGAGAAGCCTCTGGGTTCTGTTAGAGAGAAGCCTCTGAGTTCTGTTAGAGAGAAGCCTCTGGGTTCTGTTAGAGAGAAGCCTCTGGGTTCTGTTAGAGAGAAGCCTCTGAGTTCTGTTAGAGAGCAGCCTCTGGGTTCTGTTAGAGAGAAGCCTCTGAGTTCTGTTAGAGAGCAGCCTCTGGGTTCTGTTAGAGAGAAGCCTCTGGGTTCTGTTAGAGAGAAGCCTCTGAGTTCTGTTAGAGAGCAGCCTCTGAGTTCTGTTAGAGAGCAGCCTCTGAGTTCTGTTAGAGAGAAGCCTCTGAGTTCTGTTAGAGAGAAGCCTCTGAGTTCTGTTAGAGAGAAGCCTCTGAGTTCTGTTAGAGAGAAGCCTCTGAGTTCTGTTAGAGAGAAGCCTCTGGGTTCTGTTAGAGAGAAGCCTCTGAGTTCTGTTAGAGAGAAGCCTCTGGGTTCTGTTAGAGAGCAGCCTCTGGGTTCTGTTAGAGAGAAGCCTCTGAGTTCTGTTAGAGAGAAGCCTCTGAGTTCTGTTAGAGAGAAGCCTCTGAGTTCTGTTAGAGAGAAGCCTCTGAGTTCTGTTAGAGAGAAGCCTCTGAGTTCTGTTAGAGAGAAGCCTCTGGGTTATGTTAGAGAGAAGCCTCTGGGTTCTGTTAGAGAGAAGCCTCTGAGTTCTGTTAGAGAGAAGCCTCTGGGTTCTGTTAGAGAGCAGCCTCTGGGTTCTGTTAGAGAGAAGCCTCTGGGTTATGTTAGAGAGAAGCCTCTGGGTTCTGTTAGAGAGAAGCCTCTGAGTTCTGTTAGAGAGAAGCCTCTGAGTTCTGTTAGAGAGAAGCCTCTGAGTTCTGTTAGAGAGAAGCCTCTGGGTTATGTTAGAGAGAAGCCTCTGGGTTATGTTAGAGAGAAGCCTCTGGGTTCTGTTAGAGAGAAGACTCTGAGTTCTGTTAGACAAACCTCTGGGTTATGTTAGAGAGAAGCCTCTGAGTTCTGTTAGAGAGAAAGTGGTCTATTTCCGGTTATCAGCATTTTCATTTAACAAAATTTTTCATTTTTCACCTGTTAAACAAAGAAGATATTGCTCTCGCTTAAGTGCAACACACTAACCTGGCATTTCGTTAGACTTTAAATAATTTTGTATATGTTTTTTTTAGGAAGCTCATCTGGACAAAAATGTCTTCATACATTACGTATTTAGTGCCAATGTTACTTATCGAACGCTTCAGAAAACGGTTTTATCATCATTTTCAAGAGTTTTAATACAACATATGGAGTGAATACATTAAAAAAGTCTTAAATGGGGGATGGGTTTTAGAAAAAATTTCAACGGGTTGCAGCAGTTTGTCAAACACAAAATGTAACTCGTGGGCTCCCTGGAGTGGTCACATACCTAGTGAAGCTGCAAGCAAGCGTTGTTATCCTACCTCAGCTCATCTGAAGCCTACACCTAGAAACTCATTTATTTCTTGAGAGTATACTTTGAAACTAACACATAGTGAACTATCATATATTGAACTTATGGAACCTAAGTTGAAACCTACTCCTAGATGCCCATTTATATCATGAGCCTGTTAATATATACTTCAGAAGGAATAGCTTTATTCATTAAAAAACATTAAGTAACAATCCTGTAAGGAACAGGATGAGCTAGTAGCCAACTGTGTGCCAGAGTCTTCATGTGAACAGTTGACCTGATCTCCCGTGTATCAACCTGTTGAGCGAACATGTTCCAGATGCGAGTCAGCCTCGGAATGAATGAACGCTGATGGAGTGATGTTCTTGAGAATGGCACTTCTAGCATGGGACTGTTGAAGGTTGAGAGCCTAGTGTTACGAGTGGGAACTACTGGTACTCCACGGAGTTGGGCCAGGTGCGGAACTTTGAGGATGTTGGCCTTGTACATAACAATAAGACCAACAAACGACGATGTTGCAAGCTCGGAAGTTCAGACCGTTCCCACCAGACTTGGTCAAGACTAGAGGTAAGCCTTCTTGCCCGTCTCTCTACTTTGTCCAACAGTCTGACGAAAGATGGGGGGGCAGGCGATCCGGTAAAGGGGTGCATACTCTAGATGGGAGCGAATTTGTGCTTCATATAAGGTTTTGCATCCCTTGCTGTCAAGAATATATGAGATGCGCCGTAGTGCTGTAAGTTTCCTGGCTGCCATATTAACTAGGTTTAGCACATGCCTCTTCATTGTTATTGAAGAATCAAACTTCAATCCTTAGATGTCAAATTCTTCTGTGAATTCTAGGGATTTCTCTCTCTCTCTCTCTCTCTCTCTCTCTCTCTCTCTCTCTCTCTCTCTCTCTCTCTCTCTCTCTCTCTCTCTCTCTCTCTAACAGACAAATACACATTCTCCTCTTGACCACAGCTCAAGAAGAGAGTTTTCAGGAATACAGCTCACAGCTCTCTCACTCTTTTTCATTTTTGGTAACTAATACTAGGGTTCATAAAGGCTGTCAAATGACGTACCTAGAGAAACTGCAAACAAGCACTGTTAATCAACCTCAGCTCATCTAAAGCCTTCTCCTAGAAACTCTTTGATCTCATTAGAAAGTACTTTAAGCCTATCACATAGGGAACTATCATAAAGGAGCTATCATATAAAGAACCTGATGAAACTGCAAGCAAGAGCTGTAATCCTACCTAAATTCCGTTGAAATCTACTACTAGAGGCCAAATTATTTCATTAGCCTGTTATATGCATCAGTTGGAATAATCTATTCATAAACAGCATTAGGTAACAATCATATATGGAACAGGATGAGTCTGTAGCCAACTATGTGCCAGAGCCAGATGCGAGTCAGCCTAGGAGTGAATGATCTCTGATTGAGTGATGCTCTTGAGAAAGGTACTTCCAGCATGAGACTTTTTGAGGACTTTTTGAGGATGTTAGCCTTGAACATAAAAGTAAGACCAACAACGTCACGACAGTGCTGCAGGCCCTTATGTTCAGACTGTTCCCACTAGACTTGGTCAAGACTAGAGATGAGCCTTCTTGACCATCTCTCCCCTTTGTCCAACAGTCTGTTGAATGATGGGGGGGAGGCAGGCGATACAGGAAAGGGGTGCACAACCAAGCAACCTGTCCTCTTAAAAATAACGTCGCTTTTGGCCGTTTATCAGTATGACCGAAAGTGGACGTAATTTGAAATTTATAAAAATGAAAATAAATTTGGGATTTTTTTTTTTCAACAACAGTAAGTTAAAACGGTCCTCTGATTGGTTAGGTGGGTAGGAAATTCTCATAAAGTTTCAAAACGTTATGAAAAACGTTAATTGAAAGTTTCCTCTCCTAACCTTACCGAGTAAGACGGACGACTCAAACAGAAAACGAGACAGTACGTCACTTTTGTGAGTCGATTTCATTTCAAATTGCGTTCAAATTTGGTCATAGAGCGCATACAAACGAAAAGTGACGGTATTTTTTAGAGGACGGGTTGAATCAAGATAAGAGCGAACTTGAGCTTAATATAAGGCTTTGCAGCCCTTGCTGTCAAGGAGGTGTGAGATGCACCGTAGGACTGAAAGTTACCAGGCATCCTTTTGAGCTAAGTTAAGCATATAACTCTTCATTGTCATTGAAGAGTTGAACTTCATTCCCAAGATGTCAATTTCATCTGTGAACTTTAGGGTTTTGCTACCTTTTTGGCAAGCCTGTCTGATTTGTCATCTGCAGTCTTGTTATCGTCATCGCTTGTGTCTTCTCAGCCGCAAATGTGACCTGCCATCTCATACCACAAGAAAAGTGGAATGTTAAAAACAAGAATCATGTATTATAAATTATGTATTAGAATTGTTATTAAACAGATCCTTAACAACAGAGGAAGAAAATTAGGTGCAAGAAACATTGAAACCCTTAGTTTCATGGACGTAGATACGACTGGAGAAATAGAAAAAGGACCACGTTATGGGAAACAAAAATATGATTATGATTTAAAGTCAAAACAAAAATACAGGACGAAATGTTAAACATTTATATTGACAATTTGATCAGTAAAACATTCCACAATCACTGACAAGTAACAATAGCCCGGTATATCCAGATCAGACCTGGCGAAACTTGCAGCCAAAAACAACTAACTAAATACTAGGAAATTTTTACTTTTTTGCTTGGTCCATCAATAAAGGTAACTATGGTAAATCCACCTTAAAGGGATATATTTATTCAATAAACTCCATTAGCATACTGCCAAATCTGTATATCATGCAGATAATAAATGAGCAGTACCCGGAAAGTTTAGGCCATTTGAATGTCCCAGCAATTTTGCATAAAAAAAATGGGAATATCTTGAACATTCCATGGATGGTATTAAGTGTATTATTGCAATGATTGATGAGGTATGATTTTATCAAATTTCTCTCGGGAATTCATTGTTAAAAGAAATACACCTTGCTGCGTCCTAATTTAGCAACTCGTCATCTTTCAAGTTACGTTGCTTTTCGCTCGTATGCGCTACGACCAAAAAATCCGTAATTTGAAAATAAAAAAAATATATGAAAAACAATTTGGATTTTT
>NC_091224.1:8488991-8591491 GCF_040958095.1 Procambarus clarkii | reverse complement strand
TATGAAATGATAAAGCTACCCATTTCATTATGTATGAGGTCAATTTTTTTTTAATGGAGTTAAAATTAACGTAGATATATGACCGAACCTAACCAAACCTATCTCTATAGGTTAGATTCGGTTAGGTAGCAGAAAAAGTTAGGTTAGGTTAGGTAGTCGAAAAAACATTAATTCATGAAAACTTGGCTTATTAGGCAAATCAGGCCTTGCATTGTAGGCTGAGAAGTGCGTTCTGGCTAATAGGTACGACATATTTATATATATATATATATATATATATATATATATATATATATATATATATATATATATATATATATATATATATATATATTTATATATATATATTAGGATATTTTGGTAGCAGTCTTTCCTGTAGACATATATTATTAAATATGATCGAAAAAGTAAGATTAATAATTCTAACACGAGTTTTCTCAATATTTCTTATATTCTTTTTCACTGTTGATGGTAACTGAAAAATCAATTCTCCAAAATTCATTTTTATTTCTACTCTGACGCGACACTTGAACGCGTTTCTTAAAACTTATTACATTTTCAAAGACTTTAGTTTACACACACACAACTATAACTGAACAGAGTTTTGATTGATTGATTGATAAAGATTAAGCCACCCAAAAGGTGGCACGGGCATGAATAGCCCGTAAGTGGTGGCCCTTTTGAGCCATTACCAGTATCAAGAGCTGATACTTGAGATCTGTGGAGGTGCGACTGCACCCTGCGTGACGGGAGATGTCTCCCGTCGAACAGAGTTTTAAAACAGCTTCGATTTTATACCTGCATTTGGGTGAGGTGATTTGTTACAACAGTTTTGGATGAGGTGAAAACAAAATTTTAACACAAGACAGCACACGAAACAATGGGTATAATAATTTTGTAAGTTAAAGGGAAGAATGGAAGTAACTGCAAAGGGCCTATTGACCCATATTTCTTGATGCTTCTATATTGGTGCGGAGTCTTGAAGTGGGTAGAATATAGTTGTGCATTAATTGGCTGTTGATTGCTGGTGTCAACTTCTTAATGTGTAGTGCCTCGCCGATATCTAGCCGCCTGCTATCGCTGTATCTATCGATGATTTCCGTGTTTTTTGTTAAGACTTCTCTGGTGATGGTCTGGTTGTGGGAAGAGATTATATGTTCCTTAATGGAGCCCTGTTGCTTATGCATCGTTAATCGCCTGGAAAGATATGTTGTTGTCTTGCCTATTTACTGAATTCTTTGAGGCTTACAGTCCCCAAGTGGGCATTTGAAGGCATAGACGACATTGGTCTCTTTTAAAGCGTTCTGCTTTGTGTCTGGAGAGTTTCTCATGAGTAGGTTGGCAGTTTTCTTGGTTTTATAGTAGATCGTCAATTGTATCTTCTGATTTTTGTCTGTAGGGATAACGTTTCTATTAACAATATCTTTCAGGACCCTTTCCTTCGTTTCATGAGCTGTGGAAAAGAAGTTCCTGTAAAATAGTCTAATAGGTGTTGTGTTAGTTGTCTCTTCAGAGATTGCATGGCGTTTCACCTTCCTTCTTATGATGTCTTCAACGAAACCATTGGAGAAACCGTTGTTGACTAGGACCTGCCTTACCCTACAGAGTTCTTCATAGACTTGCTTCCATCCTGAGCTGTGGCTGAGTGCACGGTCGACATAAGCGTTAAGGACACTCCTCTTGTACTTGTCTGGGCAGTCACTGTTGGCATTGAGGCACATTCCTATGTTTGTTTCGTAAGTGTAGACTGCAGTGTGGAAACATCCGCTCCTTTCCATGACTGTTACATCTAGAAAGGACAGCTTCCCATCCTTGTCCATCTCGTAAGTGAAACGCAACACAGAATTCCGCTCAAATGCCTCTTTCAGCTCCTGCAGATGTCTGACATCCGGTACCTGTGTAAAAATGTCGTCAACATACCTGCAGTATATGGCCGGTTTCAAGTTCATGTCGACTAAGACCTTTTGTTCATTGGTACCCATGTAGAAGTTCGCAAACAGGACACCTAGGGAAGAACCCATGGCGACCCCATCAACTTGTTTATACATGTATCCATCCGGGCTCAAGAAGGGTGCCTCTTTAGTACAAGCTTGGAGTGGTTTCCTTAGAATGTTTTCTGGTATATCAAGAGGAGTACAGGCCGGATCACGATACACTCTGTCCGCTATCATCCCGATTTTTTGTTTTTTTGAGATATATACAAGAGTTGTTATATTCTTGTACAGCCACTAGTACGCGTGGCGTTTCGGGCAGGTCCTGATTATACCTCATCGTATTCCAGGCAGATCGCCTGGAATACGATCCCCGTCGCGAAAAATCATTTCTTCATCCAAGTACACATTTTACTGTCGCGTTAAACAGAGGCTACAGTTAAGGAATTGCGCCCAGTAAATCCTCCCCGGCCAGGATACGAACCCATGACATAGCGCTCGCGGAACGCCAGGCGAGTGTCTTACCACTACACCACGGAGACTGTCAAAGACACGATTGTTTCATCCACAGGTACGTTGATAAACAGTGATTCTACGTCCAACGAGGCTCTTATCCCTGTGGCCTGTGTTCCCCTCAGTAAGTCAACAAATTCCTTTGGAGACTTCAGGCTGAAGGTGCAAGGGACATAAGGAGTCAGCAAGCCGTTGAGTCGCTTCGCCAGTCTGTAAGTGGGTGTGGGTATCTGGCTAATGATTGGCCAAAGTGGGTTTCCATGCTTATGTGTTTTGACATTTCCATACGCGTATCCAGGCTTATATTCCCCAATAATCTTTGGCAGGTGGAGTCCGGATTTCTTGGCGTTCACAGATTTCGATCAATTTATTGACCTTTGCCTTCAATTCGGCTGTAGTGTCCTTCGTTACCCTTTGAAATTTAGTTTGGTCAGAGAGAATGAGGTTCATTTTCGCCAGATATTCGTCTTTTTTAAGAATGACGTATATTGGCGACTTGTCGAATTCCTACCTCTTCTGACGACTATCTCCTTGTTCTCACGAAGGCTCTTAGCTGCTGCTTTGAGCTCGGGGGACAGTATGGTGCTTCTGTAATTGCCTCGATTCCGCAATAAGTTCTGCTTCTAAGGTGTCTTTGGTGGTGACCTTCTTTTGTGTCTCGAGGTCGAATATGTCGTCCAACAGGATCTCCAACTCCACTTTCCGGGCCATCTCACTTGGTATGGACATAACGTGACAGTTTATACCCAGATTTAGGAGAGTGACTTGGTCCTCAGTGAGGTTGATTCCTGCAAGGTTCAGGAAGCCATCTCTTGGTCGTGGAATTGCCATAGTTCCTCCATATAACGTTATTAGTTTCTTGATTATCTTGGTTATATATATATTATATATATATATATGGAAAGGGAGTACCACCTCTAGCTGGAAGAAGGGGGACCCATAGCCTCGGAGGAAACCACGCATAACGCATTAGAGGGAATGTTTAGATCCCCTCCAATACAGTTTCTGTGTGCTTTTCTCCTACCACCCCCTTCCTTTTTTTGTGCTTTATTATGCATTTGATGGTTACAAGATATACATGGGTTGATACAAAAATAATAATGCAAAAAGGTGCATAAAGGTTATGGATCTCTTGAAAAACACAACAATGGGAAACATTGATGAATGTCACAGACAGGTTCGATCATTGTTGCAAGTCAAACACTTCTTCGAATTCCTCTGAAGTTGGACTAGTGCCCAAGACGCAACAGGCATTTTCCCTCTGAATCGCAACACTGAGGCGCTGGAACAAGAAACTTTTTGCTCTCTGGTCTTTTGTAATATATATATTATATTATATATATATATATTATATATATATATATATATATATATATATATATATATATATATATATATATATATATATACTTCTCCATATATATATATATATATCACAGACAGGTTCGATCATTGTTGCAAGTCAAACACTTCTTCGAATTCCTCTGAAGTTGGACTAGTGCCCAAGACGCAACAGGCATTTCCCCTCTGAATCGCAACACTGAGGCGCTGGAACAAGAAACTTTTTGCTCTCTGGTCTTTTGTAATATATATATTATATTATATATATATATATATTATATATATATATATATATATATATATATATATATATATATATATATATATATACTTCTCCATATATATATATATATATATATATATATATATATATATATATATATATATATATATATATATATATATGGAGAAGTTGTGAACGACTTCCAGTTTGGAATCGGAGATGCCGATGTCAGGTGGGGAGTCCACTCCTTGTCCCATGACTTGTGTTTTCTTCAGGCTGATGGTGAGTCCGAAAGCCTAACAGGCCTTGCTGAAGCGGGTCATGAGCCGTTGGAGGTCATCAGCTGAGTTGGCAGTGGTATACACTGTATATATATATAACACACAGACTGACAAAAAGAGTGTGGCCAACAATAGGCTAACTGAGTATACTAAGATTCAGGTTTACAGAGCCTGCGTCTTGAGCACTCTCCTTTATGGCAGTGAGTCTTGGACAGGAAAGACCGTCAGGAAAGACAGCTGAATACCTACCACATGCGTTGACTTCGACACATGCTGGACATCACCTGGCAGGACAAGGTGACAAACAACAACGTCTTGGGGAGAGGAAGAATCACCAGTATGTTCCTAATGCTGAAACAGAGACGAATTTGCTGGCTCGAATTTGCATCGTAAGTTGTGCGACGGCAGGGTCTCCAAAGATCTCCTGTACGGAGAGGTGATGCAGGGAAAGCGTCCAATAGGCAAGCCCCAGCTACGGTACAAAGACGTATGGAAGAGGGACCTGAAAGCCATGGACGTCGATCTTGCTATTTGGGAGACACTGGCCGTTCAGCCTGGGGGCAGTCTGTTCAAAGAGGTCTCTCCAAGTTCAAGGAGTCACTTGCCAGGAAATCGGAGGGAAAGAGACAGAGAAGGAAAGCCGGTAGCCAGGAAGACGCTCAGTCCCCCAATGACGCCAGCTAATGGTGACAGATTAGACATACATTCTCTTCAACTCAATTATTTTTACTAGAGAAAACGCACACCCAAACACTTGCCAGAACACGCAAGTTATATTTAACAACAGAAACTCTTCTCCTTGAAGGAATGGAACTCTGGCTAGCCATTTACTTATCGATCTTTTTTCCTGTCTATTTTCTATTTTTGTTCCTGCTAGCCAGGTGGCTAGCAATAGTTCGATTCCTTCATAGGGGAAGAGTTTTTGTTGTTAATATAACTTGCATGTTCTTGCGTGCATATATCTATATAAATAAAAATGTATATGTTCGTTTGTTCAAAATCGCTAATCTCCGAAAGTTCCCCACCGATTGCTTTGAAATTTTGACACAACGTTCCAATCGCCTCCGAGCTGGTTTTTATATACATCTTATATAGGTGTCACGGACGTGACGGGAACAACATGCTTTTAAAAAACTGTGCTTCAGATGTGAGGAAAATCTTCGAAACCACTTTACCGATTTTTTTAAAATTCTTACACCACGTTGCATTCGAATAGGCGCGTGTTTTTATATACCTACTATATACATGCCTGACCTGTTAAAGGAAAAAAACATGATTTTTTTTAAACAGCACCATCTGTTGTACGTAAGGGCAACACTCGCTGTAATCTCCCAAAGTTCTTCCCCAATTGCTTTGAAATTTTGACACAACGTTCCATTCGATATCTATACTTTATATACCTACTATATTGATGTCATACCTCTGACATGTAAAAACATGCGTTTTGTTTAAAAAAGGCACCATGTGTTGCACGTGGGAGCAATACACGCTATACTAAATATGTTACAATTCCATTTGAATGTTTCCGATTGCATTGATAAATTGAATTTTCATAGATTTCCATTTAGATATAGCAATACACGCTATACTGAATATGTTACAATTCCATTTCAATGTTTCCGATTGCATTGATAAATATAATTTTCATAGATTTCCATTTTGATTTAATTATTTTGTGAAACATTGCATTGGAGTTG
Source organism: Procambarus clarkii (assembly GCF_040958095.1). Classification (NCBI taxonomy): domain Eukaryota; kingdom Metazoa; phylum Arthropoda; class Malacostraca; order Decapoda; family Cambaridae; genus Procambarus; species Procambarus clarkii. Next base: position 8,585,505 of record NC_091224.1, on the reverse strand, counting down.
AGCTGTGTTGTTTACTGTTCTGTTTATTTCGTAAGTATAAGTATAGATACCACACCTGTGACTGGTAAAAGCATTTTTTTTTTAAGAAACAGCGCCATCTGTTGAAAAAAAAACTGAAAAAAACTAACAAAACCCCTGGGAGTAATCAAGCGTGACTTTAAGGAAAAGAAGGTAATCATTCAACTGTATAAGTCCCTGGTGCGCTCTACCTGGACTGTTACATCCGGGCATGGAGACCTCATCTTTAGAGAGACAGCTTCAGTGGAGAAAGTTCATCGCAGATAAACAAAAACAATTCCTAAAATAAATCAACACTCATACTAGGATAGGTTGATCGACTAACAGTGCTGTTATGGCTAACAACACTGCAAACCTGACAGGATAGGGCTGTTCTCATCGAAATGCTCAAAATACTGAACACTTTTGAGGATGTTTATTAGGACATCTTCAAAAGGTCAAATGAAACACAAACAAGGAGCAACAGTTCTCTTTGTTTTCAACAAGCCACAATGTAGTTATGAAAACAGGAGATGCTTTTTCATCTACAGGATTATATACTCGTGGGACCGCCTACCCGCCGAATCCATAAATGAAAAAACTTTGGACTTTAAAATACATTTTGATAAAATGAAAAAATCTGGATTTAACGTGAAAATATCATCAGTACAAATGTGGGAACCTTTGACAAGCCACCGGCTTCCTGTCCTCAACAAGGCCACTAGTGTTAGTAGCCCTCAGGTCAATTGAGGTAAATAACATTGTTATTATTTATAAAATTTTATTTAAATCACACACTTACAAGATATTGAAAACAATTTTGGTGTGGTAAAAAGGTCTTTAAGAGGATATGAGAGATGACGTAGATGACAAATCCTCGACGTCAGTAGAATGCTAGGATGAAGGTGCGGCAGCCCTTCTTATGAAGGGTTCAAGAGGTCGTGGGCTGACCTTGAGGATCTCATTAAGTACTATGCTTATCTCTCGGAGAATGTCGTCCAGAGCAGCTGGCTCACCACAGGGTACGCCAGCGGCATTACATGGCATTGCCATATTAAGTATTTTCGTTATAGTCGGGCAATGCATGTCCTTTTCGTCACAGATGTGTAGCAGCAGATTCCCTAAAGCTCTCACATCTACTGAGTATGTCACTTTCTTCTTTAGCATCAGTCCCCTGACCTCTCGAGTCACGGTCGACAGGGCCTCTTGACTGAGGGTCGACCGTCCGAAGTCAATTAGGAATACTTCAGGTGGATAACACAAACCTAGAGGGAGGGTCACCATAACATTGTTGACATGAAGGTCATTATGTATAACTCCACGCTCGTGAAGCTCTCGCAGGCGCTGACCAACCTTCAACACGATTTCCATCAGGAACCAGTCGGGGAGCTGGCGTTGAAGGGCTTCTCCGAGTTTCATCTCGCCTCGGCACGACATCAATATGGCTCTTGACTTATTGCACACTGCAAGCAGTCTCGGAGCTCCTCCAGCACCTTGCAATTTATTCATGATAAACACTTCTCTCTTCAGATCCCTTGAAGAGTTCGCAAATAAAGAGCGTCTCATCATCTTCAAAATAGCATGTCCTCCTATCCAGGGAACACAACCCACGACACCGTAACATCCCTCGCCGATATGTATCATCTGGGATCTGAGGATATCAAGACATTCACTGCTCAGTGGAACGTAAGATGTCATTTTGGAAAATGAAGGTGAACGATCAATTTTACAGATGGATATTCCGTAAGTGGTTGATCGAATAGCCTCTTAGGTCGTGAACAACTTTACCCGCCGACTTTGGCTTTTATACACCAATCCCACTACAAGTGAGGTGTCGGAAATGACATATTTTGCAGATCTATTGGCCCACACGTGGCCGCTCCTATTTTAATGTAAGAAAATTTGATTGAATCGAATATTATAAAAGCCTGTTATTTATATAGTGAAAATTAAAAAGCAATACACGATTTCCAATATCGTATTACTAAGGGGCCTCTCATGTTTGGCAAATTTGCTTTCATGCTATTCCAGCATTTTTAAGGCAGTTGATAATGGAAAAGTTTGTGACATGTACTTTCACTTTAAGAACATAAAAATCAAGGGAACTGTAGAAGGCCTATTGTCCCATACCTGGTAGCTCTTATTCATATCCACCCAAACTCATTCATATATCGAACCTACGTCTGAAACAATCGAGAAATCCGACCTCAATTAAATTACGCGGTAAATGGTTTCACAAACCCTGTTAACACCAAGTTTAACCAAGCCGTATTTACCCATATTTTTCTTAAATCTAAATTCATCCAATTTATACCCATTGATGTGTGTTCAGTCTTGTGTTGGTACTTTTAATACTCCATTAATAATCCCCGTTGTTATGCTCATTCATCCACTTGTACACCTCTATCATGTCACCCTTAATTCTTCGTCTTTCTAGACAAAGTAAATTAAGCTTTATCAATCTCATATACATGTCCAACCCACGCTTGAAACAATCGAGGGACCCCACCTCCTCCACGGTACTCAGTAATTAGTTCCACAAATTAACAACCCTGTTACCGAACCAGTATTTACCCGAGTCTTTCCTAAATCTAAACCTATCCAATTTATACCCATTGTTTCGTGTTCTGTTGTTGATACTTTCAATACCCTATTAATATCCTCTTTGTTATGTCCATTCATCCACTTGTAAATCTCCATCATGTCACCCCTAACTCTTCGCCTTTCCAGTGAAGGTAATTTAAGCTTTGTTAATCATTCTTCATATGAAAGACTTCTAATTTAAGAACATAAGAACAAGGTAACTGAAGAATGCCTATTGGTGCATACGAGGCAGCTCCTATCTATAACCACACAATCCCACTCATAAACATGTCCAACCCACGGTTGAAACAATCGAGGGACCCCACCTCCACCACGTTACGCGGTATCGGCCAATTAGCCTAACTTCTATTGTGGGGAAGTTACTTGAATCGATAATTGCACATACAATTCGTCTTCATCTTGAAAAACATAAATTAATAAATGAGTCGCAACATGGTTTTACAAATGGCCGTTCATGTTTAACAAATTTGCTATCTTTTTATTCCAGCAAAGTTGAGGCAGTTAATAGAGGTAAGGATTGTGATGTTAACATAAGAACATATAAGAACATAAGAACAAAGGCAACTGCAGAAGGCCTGTTGGCCCATACGAGGCAGCTCCTATTTATAACCACCCAATCCCACTCATATACATGTCCAACCCATGCTTGAAACAATCGAGGGACCCCACCTCCACAATGTTACGCGGCAATTGGTTCTACAAATCAACAACCCTGTTACTGAACCAGTATTTACCCAAGTCTTTCCTAAATCTAAACTTATCCAATTTATACCCATTGTTTCGTGTTCTGTCTTGTGTTGATACTTTTAATACCCTATTAATATCCCCTTTGTTATGTCCATTCCACCACTTGTAAACCTTTATCATGTCACCCCTAACTCTTCGCCTTTCCAGTGAATGCAACTTAAGCTTTGTTAATAAGAACATAAGAACAAAGGTAACTGCAGTAGGCCTATTGGCCCATACGAGGCAGCTCCTATCTATAACCACCCAATCCCACTCATATACTTGTCCAACCCGCGCTTGAAACAATCGAGGGGACCCCACCTCCACCACGTTACGCGGCAATTGGTTCCACAAATCAACAACTCTGTTACTGAACCAATATTTACCCAAGTCTTTCCTAAATCTAAACGTATGCAATTTATACCTATTGTTTCGTGTTCTGTCTTGTGTTGATATGTTGCTATGTTGATATGTTGATAAGGATTGCGATGTTATGTACCTTGACTTTAGCAAAGCTTTTGATACAGTGCCACATTAAAGACTGATTAAAAAGTTAGTCTCATGGTATTGGGGGTGCTATATTAAGCTGGATTAGGGCATGGCTATACCAAAGGAAACAGAGAGTTAGTATAAATGGAGTCAAGTCAGAGTGGGAAAATGTTGTAAGTGGGGTGCCTCAGGGCTCTGTCCTGGGACCTCTCTTGTTTATAATATATATAAATGATATAGATTCAGGTTTGAGTAGCAACATTTGCAAATTTGCCGATGATACGAAAATCAGAAGGGAAATTAATTCGGAGGAGGACTCACTATCACTTCAAGCTGATCTTGATAGGGTTTTGAAATGGTCGAAGGACCCATGGGTGACTTTAATTTTAGTGGAATAAACTAGTTGAACAAAACAGGGAATAGTGAAGCAGAAGATTTTCTAGAATTAATTGACGATTGCTTTCTTACGCAACACATTAAGGAACCAACACGAGAAAATAATATTTTAGATTTAGTGTTAACTAACAGGGAAACACAAATTAATGACATCGAAATAGGGAGTGAGCTAGGGAACAGTGATCACAAAGAAATCAGATTTAGCATAGAATGGAATAGACCTGTTGGAGAAAATTCTGTTAAAGTGCCAGATTTTCGAAAAGCTGATTTTAATAGCCTAATGGGCCAATAGGCCTTTTACAGGTATCTTTGTTCTTATGTTCTTATAACTCCCAGATCCCTTTCGCAATCCGACTTCGCATTTTCAACACCATCTAGCTCGTATCTCGTGACTCTATCATCATTACCTAGTCTCAGAACTTTACATTAACATAGAACATAAGAACAAAGGTAACTGCAGAAGACCTATTGGCCCATACGAGGCAGCACCTATCTATAACCATTCAATCCCACTCATATACATGTCCACCCCACGCTTGAAACAATCGAGGGACCCCACCTCCACCAAGTTATGCGGTAATATTGAAAATCAAATGCAATATCTTTCATAGATAACTGGGAACAATTCTAAGTAAGAAATGAAATGTATGCTCGGGATGGGGTTTATCTATCGAGGGCTGGGGTTGTTGTTGTTGCATTACCTTCTTTACATCAGTAGAACATTTGAATCAAAGAGAGAATTCACTAGGGCTGAGAGGTGGGCACGAACCTGCGACCATGCTAGACGCATACTCTACCACCGATGACATTTAGCCCTAGTGGTTACTTTCTCATTGATATATATCAAGTTAGTGTGATTTCTGTTTGAATTTATTTCAAAAGTACCATCCCGAGTGTATTGTAATTCATTATCATGTATCGTTTATAAATGTAAATTACTGGTAAGTCTATTAGGAAATCTCTTTTTCCGTTGGTAATGGCATGAACTTGAAGGACCATGATATTGCATTATTTTATGTTCAGCCTTTTATCAGCCTCTGGGTTATGTTAGAGAGAAGACTCTGGGTTATGTTAGAGAGAAAACTCTGGGTTATGTTAGAGAGAAGACTCTGGGTTCTGTTAGAGAGAAGACTCTGGGTTATGTTAGAGAGAAGCCTCTGGGTTCTGTTAGAGAGAAGACTCTGGGTTATGTTAGAGAGAAGCCTCTGGGTTATGTTAGAGAGAAGCCTCTGGGTTATGTTAGAGAGAAGACTCTGGGTTATGTTAGAGAGAAGCCTCTGGGTTATGTTAGAGAGAAGACTCTGGGTTATGTTAGAGAGAAGACTCTGGGTTATGTTAGAGAGAAGACTCTGGGTTATGTTAGAGAGAAGACTCTGGGTTATGTTAGAGAGAAAGTGGTCTATTTCCGGTTATCAGCATTTTCATTTAACATGTTCCCTCTGGATTTCTGATTATGGTTTAGCTTTCTTTTTATTGTTCAAATGTTTCTATACTTCACCTGTTAAACAAAGAAGATATTGCTCTCGCTTAAGTGCAACACACTAACCTGGCATTTCGTTTGACTTTAAATAATTTTTTCTATGTTTTTTAGGAAGTGCATCTGGGCAAAAATGTCTTTATATATTACATCTCTAGTGGCAATGTTACTTATCGAACCCTTAAGGGGAAACGGTATTACCATTTTCAAGAGTTTTATACAACATATAAAGTGAACACATTCAAGAAATCTCAAATGGGGGATGGGTTTTCCAAAAAATTGTCAATGGTTTTCAGCAGTTTGTCAAACACAAAGTGTAACCCGTGGGCTCCCTGGACTGTGGGACGAGATCCTGTCACCAGCAACATATACAAACAGAAAGCATCAGTCAGGATGTCCTTGACTAACAGCAGCCACGTATGGCCCAATAACAATGTCGTGGGGAAAATATAGAGTAATATATTTGGTGCAATAGATATGTCTCTTTCATGTTTTCACAGATATTTTTCCTGTAACTCGGATATTTGTTCCATTAACTCGGAATTTTGTTTGTCACCGAGAAAAAGCATCTCATTCTGCAGAAGCAGTGAGTCAGTCTCCCTCAGTCTCTCTCTCTCTGTCTCTCTCTCTCTCTCTCTCTCTCTCTCTCTCTCTGTCTGTCTGTCTGTCTGTCTGTCTGTCTCTCTCTCTCTCTCTCTCTGTTAGGGAAAGTTGAATATTAAAAACAAGAGTCATATAGTATAAATAATGTATTTGAATTGTTATTAAATAGATCCTTAACAATAGAGGAAGAAAATTAGGTGCAAGAAACATTGAAACCGTTAGTTTCATGGACGTAGATACGACTGAAGAAATAGAAAAAGGACCACGTTATGGGAAACAAAAATATAATTATGATTTAAAGTCAAAACAAAAATACAGGACGAAATGTTAAACATTTATATTGACAATTTGATCAGTAAAACATTCCACAATCACTGACAAGTAACAATAGCCCGGTATATCCAGATCAGACCAGGCGAAACTTGCAGCCAAAAACAACTAACTAAATACTAGGAAATTTTGACATTTATGCTGGGTCCATCAATAAAGGTAACTATGATATATTCATCTCATAAGGACATATTGATTCAGCAAATCCCACTAGAATACTGCCAAATCTGTATAGCTTGTTGATAATAAATGAGCAGTAACCGGAAAGTTTAGGCCATTTGAATGTCCCAGCAATTTTGCGTGAAAGAATTGGTACTATCCTGCACATTCCATGGATGGTATTAAGTGTATTATTGCAATGATTGATGAGGTATGATTTTTATCATATTTCTCTTGGGAAATCATTGTTAAAAGAAATACACCTTGCTGCGTCCTAATTTAGCAACCCGTCATCTTACAAATTACGTTGCTATTCGCTCTTATGCACTACGGCCAAAAAAATAGTCGTAATATGAAAATGAAAAATATTTGAAAATAAATTTTGGATTTTTTGTTTCAAACCAGCAAGTTAAGGGTCCTCTGGTAGGTTAGTAGGGCAGAAAGTTCTCCTAAGTTTTTAAAACATCATGGAAACTGTTAATTAACAGCCTAAGCCAGAAGACCCAAAACAGAAAACGGAGAAGTACGGAAATTTCGTGAGCTGAATTAATTTTTAATTACCTTAGTGCGCATTACGAGCGAAAAGCGACGTAATTTGTAAGAGAACGGGTTGTATTTCGAGCGTGATTGCCATATTTAACTTACTAAATTAATGCAATCAACTACTGTGCATTTCTTAACATACGTAAAGTGAAAATATTCACACAATCATTGTAAAGACAACATAACCACATGCAGTGAGTGAGGATGGAATTTTTTTTGTCAAGGTCACATGATCTAGTAGTGAAATTGTAGGAAAGAAATAAAAAAGAGAGAGGGAGATGCAGACAGAGTGACAATAAGACAGAGACGAAGTTGATACATTCATAAGACCATAAGAACGAAAGTAACTGCAGAAGGTCTATTGGCCCATACAAGGAAGCTCCTATTTATTACCACCCAATCCCTTTAATATACATGTCCAACCCATTTTTAAAACAATCGAGGGACCCCATGTGGGAACCGACCTGTGATATTTATATTTCTTTAATTTATATGAATTTATATTTACATTAATTTATATATTTCGATAGCAATTTGTATGATGTTTAGCGGACTGTATTTCTGCAAATTCTGACAAATCGATCCTTACACATTAGGGGGGTTTATATTAAATTTATATATATGCAGCCAATCAAACTACAGTATTAAACAGCATATATTAGTATATAAATTGAGGTGTGCCTTATCTTATTGTACAGCAAGCCTAGTCCACCAGGTATAACTAGGATGTAGACACCAAATTATCCTCATGAGAGGCTAGCTTCCATCACCCAAGTAACTGTTGTAACCAAGTAACCAGGATTAATTCTTGCTTCCTCCTCTTGTTCCTGTCAAAGGGCACGAGCTGTAAAGCCGGAATCCTAATATATGACAGCTATATTAGAGAAAACACTGTATATTATGTAAGATAAGGACCAAGGCTTAATTACCTGTATTTAGAGGCTCTTTCTCGTGCTAACCGGTTCGCCCTATATCTACCTAACATTAACTGGCCAGAAATGATTAGATAAACGAGTTACGGTAAGACACTTCCCTTGTTTATGTTGACAGCGTGTTGATGATGGTAGAGCACTAATTTGATCTCCATAACCCTTCGTCCAAGAGAATTATAGGAGCTGAATTTGCTCCCCAGCACCTCTGGTCTTAACAATGGCTGACCTCCCTCACCACTGACGCCTTGGCTCTCCTTGTCCAGATGTCAATAAGTGATTGTAGGGTCACATTTACTCTATTTTGATACTAATAATTAAATTAATTCAAATGAGATGTTTTTATGATATTATAAGTCCAAAGACTAATGTATTTAAGAATAATTCCCAACAGAATAGCTGGTGAATTTATAGTACTATGTAACAATGATATCCCATTTTCTATTGACGAAAAATTCCACTACAAGCTACATTTTCTATGGGTTAACTTGTGTACACAACACAGCAGCAATAGTATCTGCCTATTGTATGTTACATTATTAAATGGTGTTGGGTTTTCCTACACCTCCACCACGCTATGCAGTAACTGGTCCCACAAATCAATAACCCTGTTACAGAAACCAGTATTTATCCAAGTATTTCCAAAATCTAAACTTATCCAATTTATACCCATTGTTTCGTGTTCTGACTTGTGTTAATACTTTTAATACCCTATTAATATTCCCTATGTTATGTCCATTCATTCACTTGTATACCTCTATCATGTCACTCCTAACTCTTCGCCTTTTTCGTCTTCATCTTGAAAAGCATGAATTGGTTGGTGAGTCGCAACGTGGTTTTGCTTGTGGCCGTTCATGTTTAACAGATTTGCTATCATTTTGTTCCAGCGTAGTTGAGGCAGTTGGTAGTGGTAAGGATTGTGATGTTGTGTGCCTTGACTTTGGCAGGGCTTTTGATACAGTGCCACATGAGTGACTGATTGAAGAAAGTAGAGGCTCGTGGTATTGGGTGTGCTGTGTTAAGTTGGATTGGGGCATTGCTATTCCAAAGGAAACGGAGAGTTAATATAGATGGGGTTAAGTTTACAAGTGGATGAATGGACACAACAGGGGGGGATATTGGTGAGGTGTTGGAAGTATCAACACAAGACAGAGCATGAAACGGTGGGTGTAGGTTGGGTAAGTTTGGATTTGGGAAAGACTTGGGTGAGTGCTGGTTCGATCAGAGGGAACCGGTTGATTTGTGGAACCGGTGCCGCGTGGCGTGGTGGAGGTGGGATCCCTCGATTGTTTCAAGCGCGGGTTGGACATGTATATGAATGGGATTGGGTGGTTATAGATAGGAGCTGCCTCGTATAGGCCAATAGGCCTTCTGCAGTTACCTGTGCTCTTATGTTCTTACGATTGCAATTTTAGCTTTGTTAATCTCTCTCTTCAAATAACAGGTTTCTATTTTGGTGAATTAACGTTGTCATTCCATGCTGGACACGTTCATTTGAATTTATATCCATTCCATAGTTCAGCAACAAAAATGAGGTACGGCCTAACCAAGGCAAGATATAGCTGAAGAACAAACACCAGGTGTTTAGTTACTAACGCTTCAATTAATAAATCCCAGTGCCCAGTTTGCCTTATTACGAACATTCATGCATTGATCCTTTGGTTTAAAATTCTTACTTATCATATCACCAAGATCCCTTTTGCAATCCAACTTCACAATCTCAAAACCCTCTAGCTCGTATCTTGTAACTCTATCATCATTACCTAGCCTCAAAACTTTACATTTATCAGCATTAGATAGAGGTATGGGAATTGATTTGGAGGAAGGAGGTAATAAAAGTATGTGTTTGTGGGAGAAAGGAATTGGCAAAACGATCAGGGAAAGAGAAGGTCCGCAAAATAACAATTCACTTAGGGTATATTACACTAACAGTAGAAGTCTAAGAAATAAAATTAACGAATTAAATGCTCTTGTCTGCACAGAAAAAATAGATATTATTGCACTTACCGAAACGTGGATGAATGTAGAAAATAGAGAACTATTAGCTGAATATCAAATATATGGATTTAAACTATTTCACACAGATAGATATATTAGACGAGGAGGTGGAGTAGCCATATATGTTAGGGACAATTTGAAATGTAGTCTCAAAGAGGGAATCAAAACAGAGCCACACACAGAAACTATTTGGATTGAATTAAACGAAAAAGCTAATAATATTATAATAGGAGTAATATATAGGCCACCAAATTTAGACAGAATGGAAGCAAAGCATCTATGGGATGAAATATCTAGAGCATCTAGATCTAACAGTATTTATGTCATGGGTGACTTTAATTTTAGCGGAATAAACTGGTTGAACAAAACAGGGAATAGTGAAGCAGAAGATTTTCTAGAATTAATTGACGATTGCTTTCTTACGCAACACATTAAGGAACCAACACGGGAAAATAATATTTTAGATTTAGTGTTAACTAACAGGGAAACGCAAATTAATGACATCGAAATAGGGAGTGAGCTAGGGAGCAGTGATCACAAAGAAATCAGATTTAGCATAGAATGGAATAGACCAGTAGGAGAAAATTCTGTTAAAGTGCCAGATTTTCGAAAAGCTGATTTTAATAGCCTAAGAAATTTTTTGGGTCAAATTGATTGGAAAGTCTTGGGTATGGGGTGTGGGCCGGTCTTGGAGCGAGACATGAACTCAGCGATAGGTGACTTAAATGGGGATTTCGATGTGGATTCAATATATAACTTATTTAAGAATATTCTAAACAAAGCACAGGAACGTAGTATACCATACAAATTGAATAGATCGAATACTAATGACCCAAAGTGGATAACAAAGAATTTGAAGAACCTTATAGGTAAAAAGAGAGCTTGGTACAAAAGGATTAAAAATGGGGAGGTCACTTTAGAACAGGAATTCGTACAACTGGTTAGAAATGTTAAAAAAGAGATAAGGAAAGCAAAAAGAAACTATGAAGTTCGCATAGCAGGGCAAGCAAAGACAAATCCTAAAGGGTTTTTTCAGTTATATCGTACTAAGACTAGGGAAAGGATAGGTCCATTAAAAACTGAGACAGGTCAAATAACAGATAGTGATGAAGAGATGAGTAGTATTTTTAATAAATATTTTGTATCTGTATTTACTAAAGAGGAACTTAACAATATGCCTTCAGCCGAACAAGTCTATGTGGGTGGGGACGAGGACAGGTTGACGAGTTTAGCAGTTACCAGGGAGGATGTTCTTAAACAAATAGTAAAACTCAAACCAAACAAATCCCCAGGGCCGGATGAAGTGTTTGCTAGGGTGCTTAAAGAATGCAAAGAGGAGCTTTGTGACCCACTGTCAACCATATTTAATAAATCAATAGAGTCAGGCAGAGTGCCAGAGTTTTGGAAAGTTGCTAATGTGATACCAGTTTTTAAGAAAGGAGATAGATCACTTGCGTCTAACTATCGACCAATTAGCCTAACGTCTATTGTGGGAAAGTTACTCGAATCTATAATAGCAAATAAAATTCGTCTTCATCTTGAAAAACATAAATTAATAATTGAGTCGCAACATGGTTTTATAAATGGCCGTTCATGTTTAACAAATTTGTTATCTTTTTATTCTAGCATTGTTGAGGCAGTTGATAGTGGTAAGGATTGCGATGTTGTATACCTTGACTTTAGCAAAGCTTTTGATACAGTGCCACATGAAAGACTGATTAAAAAAATAGAGTCTCATGGTATTGGGGGTGCTATATTAAGCTGGATTAGGGCATGGCTATACCAAAGGAAACAGAGAGTTAGTATAAATGGAGTCAAGTCGGAGTGGGAGGGTGTTGTGGGTGGAGTGCCTCAAGGCTCTGTCCTGGGACCTCTGTTGTTTATAATATATATAAATGATTTAGATTCAGGTTTGAGTAGCAACATTTGCAAATTTGCCGATGATACGAAAATCGGTAGGGAAATTAATTCGGAGGAGGACTCACTATCACTTCAAGTTGATCTAGATAGGGTTTTGAAATGGTCAAAGGATTGGCAGATGCAGTTTAATGCTGATAAATGTAAAGTTCTGAGGTTAGGTAATGATGATAGAGTTACAAGATACGAGCTAGATGGTGTTGTGATTGCGAAGTCGGATTGCGAAAGGGATCTGGGAGTTATGATTAGTAAGAATTTAAAACAAAAGGATCAATGCATAAATGTTCGTAATAAGGCAAATCGGACACTTGGATTTATTAATCGCAGCGTTAGTAACAAGACACCTGGTGTGGTTCTCAAGCTATATCTTGCTCTAGTTAGGCCCCATTTAGATTATGCAGTTCAGTTTTGGTCGCCATATTATAGAATGGATATAAATTCACTTGAACGTGTCCAGCGTAGGATGACTAAGTTAATTCCCCAAATTAGAAATCTTTCATATGAAGAAAGATTAACAAAGCTTAAGTTGCATTCACTGGAAAGGCGAAGAGTTAGGGGTGACATGATTGAGGTGTACAAGTGGATGAATGGACATAACCGGGGGGATATTAATAGGGTATTAAAAGTATCAACACAGGACAGAACACGAAACAATGGATATAAATTGGATAAGTTTAGATTTAGGAAAGACTTGGGTAAATACTGGTTCAGTAACAGGGTTGTTGATTTGTGGAACCAATTGCCGCGTAACATTGTGGAGGTGGGGTCCCTCGATTGTTTCAAGCACGGGTTGGACAAGTATATGAGTGGGATTGGGTGGTTATAGAATAGGAGCTGCCTCGTATGGGCCAATAGGCCTTCTGCAGTTACCTTTGTTCTTATGTTCTTATGTAAACTGCATCTGCCAATCTTTTGACCATTTCAAAACCCTATTTAGATAGACTTGAAATGTCAGTGAGTCTTCTTCCGTGTTTATTTCCTACCGATTTTTCCATCAATGGCAAATTTGAAAATGTTGCTACTCAAACCAGAATCTAAATCATTTATATATATTGTAAACAACAGAGGTCCCAGGACAGAGCCTTGAGGCACTCCACTTACAACATTTTCCCACTCTGACTTAACTCCATTTTTACTAACTCTGTTTCCGTTGGTATAGCCATGCCCTAATCCAACTTAATACAGCACCCCCAATACCAAGAGCCTCTATCTTTTTAATCAGTCTTTCATGTGACACTATCAAAAGCTTTGCTAAAATCAGGGTACACAACATCACAATCCTTTCAAATACTGGTTCGGTAACAGGGTTGTTGGTTTGTGGAACCAATTACCGCGTAACGAAGTGGAGATGGGGTCCCTCTATTGTTTCAAGCGTGGGATGGACATGTGAATGAGTGGGATTGGGTGGTTATAAATAGGAGCTGCCTTGTATGGTCCAAGAGGCTTTCTGCAATTACCTTTGTTCTTATGTAACTATCACTATCAACTACCTCAACTATGCTGGTAAAAAAGATAGCAAATTTTTTAAACATGAACGGGAATTTGTAAAACCATGTTGAGAGTCATATTAATTTATGTTTTTCAAGATGAAGACGAATTGTATTTGCAGTTATCGATTCAAGTAACTTTCCCAAACTAGACGTTATGCTAACTGGCTGATAGTTTGACACAAGTGATCTATCTCCTTTCTTAAAAACTGGTAGCACATTAGCAACCTTCCATGACTCTGGCACTCTGCCTGACTCTAATGATTTATTCAATATAGTAGACAGCGGCTCGCAAAGCTCTTCTTTGCATTCTTTAAGCAACCTGGCAAACACTTCATCCTGGCCTGGGGATTTATTTGGTTTGAGTTTTACTAATTGTTTAATTAAATTTTTAATTAATTTTTACTATTTGTTTTCTAGAATTAATTGACGATAGCTTTCTTACGCAACACATTAAAGAACCAACACGGGAAAATAATATTTTAGATTTAGTGTTAACTAACAGGGAAACACAAATTAATGACATCGAAAGAGGGAGTGAGCTAGGGAACAGTGATCACAAAGAAATCAGATTTAGCATAGAATGGAATAGACCTGTTGGAGAAAATTCTGTTAAAGTGCCAGATTTTCGAAAAGCTGATTTTAATAGCCTAAGAAATTTTTTGGGTCAAATTGATTGGAAAGTCTTGGGTGTGTGGGCCGGTCTTGGAGCGAGACATCATGAACCCAGCGATAGGTGACGCAAATGGGGATTCAATATATAACTTATTTAAGAATATTCTAAACAAAGCACAGGAACGTAGTATACCATACAAATTGAATAGATCGAATACTAATGACCCAAAGTGGATAACAAAGAATTTGAAAAACCTTATAGGTAAAAAGAGAGCTTGGTACAAAAGGATTAAAAATGGGGAGGTCACTTTAGAACTGGAATTCGTACAACTGGTTAGAAATGTTAAAAAAGAGATAAGGAAAGCAAAAAGAAACTATGAAGTTCGCATAGCAGGCAAGCAAAGACAAATCCTTAAGGTTTTTTTTCAGTTATATCGTACTAAGACTAGGGAAAGGATAGGTCCATTAAAAACTGAGACAGGTCAAATAACAGATAGTGATGAAGAGATGAGTAGTATTTTTAATAAATATTTTGTATCTGTATTTACTAAAGAGGAACTTAACAATATGCCTTCAGCCGAACAAGTCTATGTGGGTGGGGACGAGGACAGGTTGACGAGTTTAGCAGTTACCAGGGAGGATGTTCTTAAACAAATAGTAAAACTCAAACCAAACAAATCCCCAGGGCCGGATGAAGTGTTTGCCAGGGTGCCGATGATACGAAAATCGGTAGGGAAATTAATTCGGAGGAGAATGCAAAGAGGAGCTTTGTGACCCACTGTCAACCATATTTAATAAATCAATAGAGTCAGGCAGAGTGCCAGATTTTTGGAAAGTTGCTAATGTGATACCAGTTTTTAAGAAAGGAGATAGATCACTTGCGTCTAACTATCGACCAATTAGCCTAACGTCTATTGTGGGAAAGTTACTCGAATCTATAATAGCAAATAAAATTCGTCTTCATCTTGAAAAACATAAATTAATAATTGAGTCGCAACATGGTTTTATAAATGGCCGTTCATGTTTAACAAATTTGTTATCTTTTTATTCTAGCATAGTTGAGGCAGTTGATAGTGGTAAGGATTGTGATATTGTGTACCTTGACTTTAGCAAAGCTTTTGATACAGTGCCACATGAAAGACTGATTAAAAAGATAGAGGCTCATGGTATTGGGGGTGCTATATTAAACTGGATTAGGGCATGGCTATACCAAAGGAAACAGAGAGTTAGTATAAATGGAGTCAAGTCGAAGTGGGAAAATGTTGTAAGTGGAGTGCCTCAAGGCTCTGTCCTGGGACCTCTGTTGTTTGTAATATATATAAATGATTTAGATTCAGGTTTGAGTAGCAACATTTCCAAATTTGCCGATGATACGAAAATCGGTAGGGAAATTAATTCGGAGGAGGACTCACTATCACTTCAAGTTGATCTAGATAGGGTTTTGAAATGGTCAAAGGATTGGCAGATGCAGTTTAATGCTGATAAATGTAAAGTTCTGAGGTTAGGTAATGATGATAGAGTTACAAGATACGAGCTAGATGGTGTTGAGATTGCGAAGTCGGATTGCGAAAGGGATCTGGGAGTTATGATTAGTAAGAATTTAAAACAAAAGGATCAATGCATAAATGTTCGTAATAAGGCAAATCGGACACTTGGATTTATTAATCGCAGCGTTAGTAACAAGACACCTGGTGTGGTTCTCAAGCTATATCTTGCTCTAGTTAGGCCCCATTTAGATTTTGCAGTTCAGTTTTGGTCGCCATATTATAGAATGGATATAAATTCACTTGAACGTGTCCAGCGTAGGATGACTAAGTTAATTCCCCAAATTAGAAAACTTTCATATGAAGAAAGATTAACAAAGCTTAAGTTTCATTCACTGGAAAGGCGAAGATTTAGGGGTGACATGATAGAGGTTTACAAGTGGGTGAATGGACATAACAAAGGGGATATTAATAGGGTATTAAAAGTATCAACACAAGACAGAACACGAAACAATGGGTATAAATTGGATAAGTTTAGATTTAGAAAAGACTTGGGTAAATACTGGTTCAGTAACAGGGTTGTTGATTTGTGGAAACAATTGCCGCGTAACATTGTGGAGGTGGGGTCCTTCGATTGTTTCAAGCATGGGTTTGAACATGTATATGAGTGGGAATGGGTGGTTATAAATAGGAGCTGCCTCGTATGGGCCAATAGGCCTTCTGCAGTTGCCTTTGTTCCTATGATTGGGTGGTTATAGATAGGAGCTGCCTCGTATGGGCCAATAGGCCTTCTGCAGTTACCTTTGTTCTTATGTACCTCCCAGCAGAACTTGTAACCAAGTCTGAGTCTGTGTACTGCTACAGACCCCAGATCTCTAGTTAGGCCCCATTTAGATTATGCAGTTCAGTTTTGGTCGCCATATTATAGAATGGATATAAATTCACTTGAACGTGTCCAGCGTAGGATGACTAAGTTAATTCCCCAAATTAGAAATCTTTCATATGAAGAAAGAAGCACAAAGCTTAAGTTGCATTCACTGGAAAGGCGAAGAGTTAGGGGTGACATGATAGAGGTTTACAAGTGGATGAATGGACATAACCGGGGGGATATTAATAGGGTATTAAAAGTATCAACACAGGACAGAACACGAAACAATGGATATAAATTGGATAAGTTTAGATTTAGGAAAGACTTGGGTAAATACTGGTTCAGTAACAGGGTTGTTGATTTGTGGAACCAATTGCCGCGTAACATTGTGGAGGTGGGGTCCCTCGATTGTTTCAAGCACGGGTTGGACAAGTATATGAGTGGGATTGGGTGGTTATAAAATAGGAGCTGCCTCGTATGGGCCAATAGGCCTTCTGCAGTTACCTTTGTTCTTATGTTCTTATGTTCTACTGCAATCTCTCTGGATATCTTTCTGTCAGGCTTGAAAGAGTAGTACCCAGTGGCTTGTTCGTACCATATCACAGTGGATTTTCATTCCGCTACTTTGGCTCTGAGGCGACTTTTGATAGTTGGGAGTATTTTCGTCTTGATTTGCTTCACAATCTGTGAAAAACTTGGAGGTATTTGAACCTGTACAACAGGTAGAGCAGTGACAGTTTTTGCTAGTGAGTCTGCCTTTTCATTACCATTTATGCCAATGTGACTTGGTATCCAATTTAGGATCTGACAGCCCTAGATTCTGGGGTTCGTTTCCTATATGTTGGATTTCTGTGAGTAATTTTATATTATCTCTGTGTTGACTGGATAACAATGCCTGGAGCGAAGATTTAGAGTTTGTATGAATGATGACATCATGTAAATTATTCTCAATTGTATAGTTAAAGGCCTCCTTCAGGGCATATAATTTTGTTTGCTATGTTGAGCACCCACTATTCATGCTCCAGTAAGCTTCATCGTTGGTAGTGTAAACTGCTGCCCCAGCAGAACCTCTTTCTTGTTCAACTGATCCATCTGTGAAGATGTGAGTCGTTGTAGGTCTTGAGATGGGTTCCATTTGTTGTTCTATGTCTGCTTTGAGCCTCTGCGAGTCACATGATGAATTTGTAACTGGCAATTCTTCAATGATTATCTTTAGACTCGATTCTTCCCATGGAGGAGGCTGCCGAAAGTGTTGTTATGGTCTATCTTCCCCTTTTGTTTTTAATGGTCCATTTCAAGTCCACTTTCCCTAGAATCTTGACCAGATTATCCGTCCATGCAATTTTTCTATATTGAAGGTTTCTCTAAAACGATCTGTGTATGCTATCTTTGGTTAACAGTTTGGTGGTGGTTCCAACAAATTTTGCTGTTCCCACACACAGAGATCACACTAACGTGATGCATCAAATGAACAAATCCACAAGGGCCGTGACGAGGATTCTAACCGGCGTCCGGGAGCATCCCAGACACTGCCTTAATCGACTGAGCTACGACAGGGTTAAAAGGGTTGAAACCGAAGTTCTACTGAACTTACTGGATCCCGTAGCCTCTCCGAGGCACAAACCAGGCTTTTACACCCCCTCCCCCTGCACCCGAGCTATGTCAATAAGCCGTTCTGCCTCTTCGCCCTTACATCATCACACACAGAGATCACACTAACGTAATGCATCAAATAAACAAATCCACAAGGGCTGTGACGAGGATTCGAACCTGCGTCCGGGAGCATCCCAGACACTGCCGGGAGCATGGTCACGGAGCACGACGGAGTTACGACATGGTCAAAGGTTGAAACTGAAGTTCTACTGAACTTACTGGATCCTGCAGCCTCTCCCAGGCACAAACCAGGGTTTTACACAACTCCCCCCATGCCCTCGAGCTATGCATCGGAGAGGCTGCAGGATCCAGTAAGTTCAGTAGAACTTCGGTTTCAACTCCTTTTGACCATGTCGTAGTTTAGTCGATTAAGGCAGCGTCTGGAATGCTCTCGGACGCAGGTTCGAATCCTTGTCACGGCCCTTGTAGATTTGTTCATTTGATGCATCACGCAATTGTGATTTCTGTGTGTAATGAACTAAGGGCGAAGAGGGAGAACGGCCTATTGACATAGCTCGAGTGCATGGGGGGAGTTGTGTAAAACCCTGGTTTGTGCCTCGGAGAGGATGCAGTAAGTTCAGTAGAACTTCGGTTTCAAATCCTTTTGACCATGTCGTAGCTCAGTCGATTAAGGCAGTGTCTGATATGCTCTCTGGCGCAGGTTCGAATCCTCATCACGGCCGTTGTGGATTTGTTTATATTAATGATTCTAACATGAATCTTCTCAATATTTCTTACGTTTTTCTTTACTGTCAAGGGAAGTTGCAAAATTAATTCTCCTAAGTTCATTTTTGCATTTTACTAGAGTCTGATGCCTGGGTATGCATTTCGCAAGGTACACCTTACATTTTCAAAGAAAATTTTACTGTGTTGAACATTTGGTTATATACCCTTTGGGTGAGGTGGGGGATAAATGCCATAACAAGTGGGAATTAAATATATCAATGAATAAACGGATCAAGGGGTGACAATGAATAAACGGATCAAGGGGTGACAATGAATAAACGGATCAAGGGGTGACAATGAATAAATGCATCAAGGGGTATGTTCCAAAGGGTATCAATGAATAAATGGATCAGGGGATATTAGTAGGGTCATTGGATGCTATGTCTGTGTTGGCTCTGGGTCATGAAGTGGGTAGAATGTAATTATGTGTTAGCTGGTAGTTGATTGCTGGTCTGGACTTCTTAATATGTAGTGGCTCGCTGATGTCCAATCTTCTGCTGTCGTTATATCTGTCGATTATTTCAGTGTTGCTTGACAAGATGTCTCTGGTGAGGATCTGGTTGTGTGTGGAGATGACATGTTCCTTGATAGAGCCCTGTTGTTTGTGCATTGCTAATCGCCTAGAGAGAGACGTTGTTGTATGTACTTGCCTATGTACTGAGATCGTTGGGGCTGACAGGCTGTAACTTGCAAGAACACGCAAGTTATATTTAACAACAGAAACTCTTTCCCTATGAAGCAATCGAACTATGGCTAGCCACCTGTACTATGTATTATGTACTATTACTGGCTAGCCAGTACACTAACCAATACACCAACAGCAGATCATTACAAGGTTCGGGCGTGGGGACGTTTATCCACGACGCTCAGTCCCCCAATGACGCCAACTAATGGTGACAGATTAGACATACATTCTCTTCAACTCAATCATATTTACTAGGGAAAATGCGAGCCCATATGTACCACACACTTGCAAGAACACGCAAGTTATATTTAACAACATAAACTCTTCCCCTATGAAGGAATAGAACTATGGCGATTCCATTCACATCTATCTTCGATTCTGTGTATTTTCTATTTTTGTTTCTACTAGACAGGTGGCTGGCCATAGTTCGATTCCTTCATAGGGGAAGACTTTCTGTTCTTAAATATTACTTGTATGTTCTTGCAAGTGTCTGGTATATATATCTATATAAATAAAAATGTAAATGTTCGTTGGTTCAAAATCGCTAATCTCTGAAATTTCTTAACCGATTGCTTTGAAATTTTGACACAACGTTCCATTCGCATACAAACATATTTTTATATAGGTACTATATAGATGTCACGTCTGTGACAGGTAAAAACGTTTTTATTAAACTGTGTTTTTCACGTGAGTCTTCATATGAGGAAAATCTCAGAAACCTCTTTATCGATTGCTTTGAAATTTTGACACACCATTGCATTCAAATACGTGCATGTTTTTATATACCTACTATACATATGCTACACCCGTGACAGCCAAAAACATGCTTATTTTGAAAACAGCGCCATCTGTTGGACGTAAGAGAAACATGAGCACTAATCTCCGAAAGTTCTTCACCAATTGCTTTGAAATTTTGACACAACATTCCACTCTAATATGCGCATGTTTTTATATACCAACTATATAGATGTCACACCTGTGACATGTAAAAACAGGCTATTTATGAAAAACAGCTCCATCTGTTGGACATCAAAGAAAAACACACTATACTAAATATGTTATGATTTCATTTCAATGTTCTGATTGCATTGATAAATTGAATTGTCAAAGATTTTGATTTATTTTGATTTTGATTTAATTATTTTGTGATACATTGCATTACAATTGAGCTGTGTTGTTTATCATGCCGTTCATTTCGTGAGTATAGTTAATTTTTTATTTTTTCATTTCGGTTTTTTATTTGTTCTTCATATTTTTTCACTGATTGGAACATCAGATCATCTCATGTTACCATTTTTTTGATGAGACTATCAGATTATTTGGTAACGCATCGAACGAGGGAGTGGGTAATGGTGGGGAGGACGATGGGATGGGGGAGAAGGAACAGGGGAGTGGGAGATAGTGGGGACGAGTGGATGGGGGAATGAAGAATGGTGGAGAGGACAAGGGGGGCAGGGGAGTGGGGAAGGATGAAGAGATTGGGGAGGGGGAATGGTGGGGAGGACGAGGGAATAATAGAATTGAATTGTCTTTACTGTAGATACTTGTTGATATTCTGTGCCACCATTTCTTCCAGACATTTCTGACCAATCTAATTTCCCGAGCGGCTGCATTTAATGTTTTCCTGGAAGATTACATTATCAGTAAATTCCTGTGTTTAGTATTTCTTCAGAGGATGTATCTTTTTGGTATCGTGTTTTTCCATTCCTGGTTATCCATATGGTGGATAAATAGGCATATAGACATATGAATGGATCGACATGTATATGGACATATGAATGAAGAGATATGTATATAGACATATGAATGGATAGATATGTATATGGATAGATAGATAGATGTACAGATGGAGATATGAATGGACAGATGTGTATATGGACATATGAATGCATAGATGTGTATAAGGACATATGAATGGATAGATGTATATATGGACATATTAATGGATAAATAGGTATTTTAATATATAGATGTATATGTATAAATGGACCTATGTATAAATGGATAGAGATATTCTTACATGAATAGATAAGTAAATGAACATCTATCCATGTGAATAGATTCAAGATAGTCCTCTTGACTGATAAATGGAATGATGGAGTAATAGATAAGTTTGGAAGGATACTTATGAAAATACTAGATTGATTAATACCATAAAATAACAATTTGTTAAGGCAACACATTCCGAAATCTTGGCTCAATCTGCTGCCAAAAATGGCTGTGGGAGCTCTAAAATTAGATGATGTGTTGATTATTTGATCAACATCTACCAATGAACCAGGAATTAAATAAATAGAGCATACTAGAGCAATTTATCTAGGTGAATTGTGACTGATAGAGTATTCAATTCTAACTGAAGGTTACAAACCGTAATAGGATTACCTTTTCACACAATTAAATTACTCTTTTGCACTACACATGTTGGCAACAAAGAACTATAGATTGCATGATCAGAAATTAGAAGTAATTTCGAAAATATGTCATTAAGGCACATACACATAATATCTGGGCACATCTGTGGATTTGATAAATTTTAATGGTTAGTAGATGGCTAAGTCAGTTTGGAGTCGTACCTTACCATGTAAAGCTTATATATATTTGGACCACAGATGAATAAATCCTCAATGGACATTCAAGTACACTTCAATGAGCCATTGTAGTACATTGTGCATTGTGGGAAAAAACTAACCAACCCGAGGAGTAATCAAGCGTGACTTTAAGGAAAAGACGTGAATCATTTAACTGTCTAAGTCCCTGGTGCGCTTCTCCTGGATTGTTACATCCAGGCATACTAGAGGTATGTATGAGGTATGTAACTCATACATACTAGAGGTATACTAGAGGTATGTAACTCATACATACTAGAGGTATGTATGAGGTATGCAACTCATACATACTAGAGGTATGTATGAGGTATGTAACTCATACATACTAGAGGTATACTAGAGGTATGTAACTCATGCAAAACTAGAGCTATACCAGGCACACTGGAGGTATATCTGGTATGCCAGGCATACCAGTCATTCCTCATCTTCACAAAGACATAGCTGCAGCGGAGAAAGTTCAACACAGAGAAACAAAAATAATTCCCCAAATAAATCAACTCTCGTTCGAGGACAGGATGAGGGACAGTGTTGTTATGGCTAACAACACTGCACTGCAATGCAATGTTAGTGTTGTTATGGCAACACTGCAAACCTGACAGGATCGGGCTGATCACATCGAAATGCTCAATATACTGAACATTTTTGAGGCTGTTGATCCGGACAACTTCTTCAAAAAGTAAAATGTAACACAAACAGGGAGTAACGGTTCTCCTCGTTTGTTCTCAACAAGCCACATTGTAGTTATGAAAACAGGAGATATGTTTTAACCAACCAAATTATATACCCATGGGACCGCCTACCCGCTGAAGCAATAAATGACATAACTCTGCTGGATTTTAAAATACAATTTAAAAAAAATGCATTTAAGCTGATGATTGAAAAAAGTCATCAGGACAAATGTGGGAACCTTTGACCAGCCACCGGCTTCCTGTCCTCAACAAGGCCACTAGTATTAGTGGCCTTCAGGTAAATTCAGGTAAATATCATTTATATTATTCATATATATTATTTCAATCACACAAACATTGTAAATATTTACAAGATATTGAAAACAATTTTGGTGTGGTAATAGGTATTTAAGAGGATATGAGAGATGACGTAGATGATGACTCCTCAGCGTCAGTAGAATTCTTGGATGAAGATGCGGCAAGTCTTATGAGGGGCTCAAGTGCTCGTGGGCTGACTTTGAAGGTCTCATTAAGTACTAGGCATATCTCCAGGAGAACGTCCAGGAGTAGTTCTGGAGAGTAGTTCACCTGGAGAACGTCCAGCTGGTGTACCAACAGCTGTGTTGGTCTCTCAGAGAGCCTAACCAAGCCAGACAAGAATTGTAGAATTCCTGGGAGGGCTGAATCTTGAATTTTTAGTATAGTCTGTTGCAATTATCTGTCAGTCGGACAGGAAATTAACGGGTTCCAGGAAGTAGAGGTAATTAACTTCGATCAGGGTTGATCGACTCACACGAAGGCTCCATTGTTTCAATAACGTAACTTCGGTTTTATTAATCTGTCAGTGGACAGGTAATTTCATTGACTCTTGGGAGCGTAACGTCATTGTAAAATAACGTAGATGTGGTGATTAATTATCGGTTCGTGGAATCGTGAACTAGTCACCTGATTTTTCTTTATTATCATATTTACATGCAAAGCATGCTAAGATATGCAATAAATACAATAAAACAAGGTCATGAGAACATAAACATATAACACCGGCCTGAAGGGCGCTCAATAAGTACAACACATAGCACAACAAACCACAGTCCCCATCACAAACCAATCACACAGACTACTCAAACTGCTCATACTTATCTGGTCACTCCTGCTGCCGGGAATCGAACACAATACGCCTCCAAAAGCAACATGATGTTATCCGGAACTGGTTTACTATAAACCGTACGAGGATGAGGCATCAACTCCGGAACACCCACAACAAAACACCGAGCCCGCGGAACCCAGACGGAAGAAGGGCTCCATGGAACAGGATGCATGCAGTCAACAATGTCAAACAGCAAGGGGTTTTATCATCATACGCCACACCGGAGGCCAAGACGAGAGGGAGGGGCTTCTTTCCACAGGGCTGGGCAATGGGCAGCGCACTGGGAGGCTCCTTGGCTGCCTCACAGGGACCTGCGTCAACCACCAGACGTTGCACCTGCAGGGACTCGCTACACCTGGCATCCTTCTTCAGCACCAGCACGAGGCCACGGCTCGCACCAGCATCCTCACCACCCACGTCCGTAGGAGCGACTAACCCCCACTGTGGAGAACCTTCAGCAGAAGAAAAAACAGGAAGTAAAACATATGCACAAACATTGTCATCAGCAGGCACATGGACATCAGCAACCACCATCGAAGTAGAGCGCGAAGCACCCAGAACAACCACATCATTGCCCGAAGACCCACCGGCGTCAAAATCCCCCATATCAGCCCAGGTAGTAGAAGAACGCCGGGAATGCTTGGGCTCCGGCCGCACATCCTCAGAGCCGGAGGCAGACCCAGAACCACGGGCTTCACAAGCCGTGCGAACCGATGCCCATCGCAAAACGGCAGCAGCTTCAACCATAGGAGGCACCAGGCCGCACACATCAGGAATGCTCTGCAGCCCCCAAAGCACCCAGCCCAGCCGTGACCCTTGGCGATGGCGTAGGGCTAGTCACAACAGTAGGAGACGAGGAAGATGAAGACGTCGACGACTTGCAGAGACCATCCAGAAGACCCACGGAAGCAGCTGGGACAGCGACAGGAGCAGGAAGATCAGCCTACGGCACCGTAACACCCAGAGGAGGGGTCGCATCATTCGGAAGACTGCCGGGTGATGCAGAGGGAGCTGCATCAGCCAACAGGACGTCCACATCCTCGCCCACGGAATTCACCCTAACAGGAAGCGGTGTGAAATCCTCCTCCCGAAAAGGTTCACAGGAGCGACTGCAGCCCCAGAGCACCCGGCAGCCTGATGCCCCAACAGGCCACACCGAAAACAGGTACGGGGTTGCCGGGCATAGTATACCCGGACGTAGTACCCCAGAAGCCGGACTGAAGAAGGAATGTCCGACCTCAGGTGCATCCCAAGGGTACGAATGTTCGTACGCATACCCTTATACCTTCCCTTCCCGTGGACAGCGTGTTCACCCGCACACTGACGACAGCACCAAACTGCTGGAAGTAACGCCGGAGTAGGTCCTCGGGAAACTCCAAGGGCGACCCATGCACACTCACATATGTCAGGGCACCACTACGGTCCGTAATGGTCACAGAGCCGGCACCATCCATCATCGACAAGGAACGCCCCTTGTATCGACGGAGGAACTCACGGTACACCTCCTCCCCCACTAATTTGACAATAAACCAGTGAGCAGTTACCAGCTCAACAACGTAGACGTCATCCACCGGACATAGAGCATGTCACACATGACAAGCTCAACTGCAGGGTAACCAGCACCGCCTGTAAACTCCAGGCCCACAGAGTTCACTCTCACAACAGAGGGAAGAAGGCCTCCCATCGCAAGCGTGCCACGTCAACACCAGTCAAGCGGCAACTGCAGGGAGGGCGGGGATGCCTACACCCCCAGCCGATCGGCAAACAACCTGTCACCTGAATTCGTCAGGGTATGGAAGGCCCAGTCGGAGTTCATGCCATTGATGTTATGATTGCTGAGCCAGTGTGAAAGGTGACGTATTTGTATTAATTAATTAGTGATCTTTGGGATAGTAATTAATTGCTTGAGGGCAGTCAAGGATGATAGCCGTTCTCTTAGCACTTTGGATATTGAGATTTCAGTAAATTATCGAAGGGGCGATAGTAACCAATAACATAACTCATACTGGGATTAATCAGCTGTCTAGAGTACAGGGATCAATGGGGATTACTCACTGAATGCTCAACGGGAAGAGTGTTTGTGTAATTCCGAGTTACTAGTGACAGTTGTACAGTTTGATTTGTCTGTGGGAAACAAGATTCGATTAACGTAATTGTTACTTTGATATTAACATAATCAATTAGTTATTAGTTATAATCAATTAGTTATAATCAATTAGTTATTGATTATCCGAAGGACGGAGTGTTAACGTAAGAATTTAATTGAGGAGGGTTGATGGAGTTGCCAGTAACCCCATTAGTCATTGATAGGCTTCTAGTTTGATTGCTTGCAAACGCAATTGCAGGGGGAGGGCTGCAAGAAGCGCGGGGAACTGATAGGAGGTTATTGGAGGCGTGTCTCCTAACCTACCTTGTTGTTGCATAATGATTATAGATTAGTATGTCTTGCTTGCTTGATTGATTCCTCTGTGTTCATTCAGTATGTTCAAGTTAGTTCATTTTGCAGCACTCATGGCCGATGTCTAGCTGTCAGTGAAAGTGTCACAGGAAGGATTTCGAGTAACGTCATTGATATTTCTTTCGTTGTTGTAGTAGTTAATACTTTGTTGAATAAACTTTGTAGTTATGTTGAACACTGTCTTTTCGTTACACCCAACACATTTTATTGATTTACATATGTTCTGTTACTATTGCTATTCATTTAAGACTGCCTCTGAGAGTAGTAGAGCTGAATTCATAGCACCACACAACATAAATTTTGTTATGAGAGCCCATGACCTATTACCTACCTACTCGTTAGATTTGCTCTGGCGAATGACAAAGGTCAATGGCCTAAGTGAAGGAAATTTCAAACTTTTGAGGTCTTGGTATTTGCTCACGCCTAGTCAATTGTTCTTATATGGTCCCAGAGTGAGGAATGAGCTGCTTACTACACCTAGCGTGTTAGCTAAGCAAGTCCTTCCTCAGGTGACCCATACAGACTTGCAGTTAAAGTTGACAGATGTAATATTAGAATATCACGACAGGAATAAGGATAAAGACATTTAAAATAATTTTTTGAAAACCACCAAAATTCCAATTCAACTTCATCACTTACTAGGTCTAGGAATATTTAAGTTTATTTCTTAGCTTCATTTTTTTCAGAATTCCTTATTAGTCAGAATGCATTTTTTTAAAGCTAAGTACGAATGAATTCTCGACCCTTGACGATCATCACAATAGGTACTATATCTAAACAGAAGGATGGGTTGTTGATAAACAGGGATATCTAGAGAAGATCTCATACCCGGTCATTGTAAACAATTGGTTCTCTACTGGAACTGTTGATCAGTGTGACCATCCACATTACTTGTAGCCATGATGTGTTTAGTGGGATCAAGCATATCACAAGGGGCAGCAATAGCGTAGTTCAGTGGGATCAACCATGTTGCAAATGGTAGTCATTGTGTGGTGTATGAATCCTCAATGTCACAAGTGGTAACCATTGTGTGTTCCAACTACGTCACAATCTGCAAGGGATTCACATGCTGCTAGAAATCTCCTCTGGTGAACTATACAAGCAGCTCAAACAACGGTACAATATTCCAGTTGAAATAGCAGACAATAACTATTTGGCCTGCAGTTGTTGTCAACCCGGCGTGGTGTGAGAACCTGGGTGTCGTTGCTGACGTGGCTTATGTCCCGTGTTTCTGCTGAGGGGCCCCTGGGGTCGTGACGGTCTGCAATCATGGGGGGGGGGCCTGTGCCCCCTGTCACCAGGCAGGCCTCAATTGGCCTGGAGTTCTTTGGGATTGCTTCCTACCACGCTGTAAAGGTGCTGTTGATTGATATGCTACGTGTCCCTGTGGAGTCTGTGTGTGGGGTGCAGCTGCTTGCCGGACAGCGGGCGATTGTTAAGTTCGGCTCCCTGGTGATTTGCCAAGATCTTGTCACGTGCTATGATGGGCGCTCATTCAATCTTCCTGGAGTTGGTGGGTCGGTGACCCTCTCAGACCATTGTGGTGCCACGACGTATGTAGCAGTGCAAGGGATGCCCTTCGAGTTTCCTGAGGATCTTCTACGTAGGTACTTTGCCCGGGTTGGGCGGGTCCTACATGTGAGGATGAATGCCGTTCCTACCGGGAGATGGAAGGGGGGGTCCTGTGTGGGACCCACTCTCGCCATGTACCTCAGGGATCCTGTACCATCCTCCATCATGCTATTGGGGTTCCAGATTCGTGTATTTCACGCAGGACAACCTAAGACATGTTTCAGGTGCGGCCTACCAGGTTACCAGGCTGCAGGGTGTGAGGACTGCCGGGTCACTCCTGTTAACCTCTTCTGGGAGGTTAACAGGGGTTTACCTCTTCTGGGAGGTTTTTCCCTTGTTGTCGTCTCCGGACCTATCTCCAAGTGCTGGACCGTGAGTTGATTTCCTGCCGGCTTCTGCCCCGGTGTTGGGTGGGTGTGGATGTTGACGTAGGGGATGGGGCGGCGCTGCCCCCGCCACCGGCTTCCTCGCCTACGTCGTCCCTGCCCCTGACGCCGCAGCCCGCCCCTGCCAGCTCCGTCCCTGCACTCGGCGTCTCCTGTCCCTCTAGATGTCCGTGAAGAGCTGTCTCCTGCGGTGTGTGGTCCGGTGCCCCCAGCCGTGGAAGCTGTGGTTCTCAAGGGCTGGGCTTTGATGGCGCGTCTGTCGGAGAGTTCTGCTGTGTTATGGGATGATGAGGGTTATAGCTCTGACGACTGGAAGCCTGTCTCCAAGCGCTCGAGGCTGGTCCCGAGTGCGTTTCCCCTTCGTTTGGGTGCCTTGGGTGGAGGTAGGAGAGTATGTTGATCCTGCATCTCCCGCCGAGGATGGCGGTGCTGTGGGGGCTCTGTGCTACCTCCTGTGTCGCCCGCCCCCTATGCCTACTGCTGTTGGCTTCCGACGGTGGCAGGTTGCTCCTGTCGAGCGGGACCTCGTCGTGGTCTTAAGGAAGGATGTGCACCAGGGTGCCTCTGCTCCTGTGCCTCGTTGGCGGGGTCCCTGACGCGTCTGTGTCCTCTGTGGGTCCCCCCCAGTGTGCAGCCCCATGAGAAGTAAGTAATTATCAAAAGAAGGCACCAAACCGGGAAGGCTATGTAGCACCATCAAATGCGCAAAATAATCAGAGGGCGCTAAATATCACCAAGGATGCCAATACGAGAACAAAAACCCATAAGGCGAACGATATCAAAAGTATCCGAGTCACCAAGAATTCTATTGAGGGACAGGTGACCGCGAGGGGCGGTCGGAAAGCAAGACACACGCTCCTCCTGGAAGTCAGGACATTCAAGTAGGACATGCACGACCGTAAGAGGGACAATGCAACTAGGTACAATAAGGAGCAGGGCGGCGCTCCATCAAGTGTGACCATGGGTTAAGCGAGTATGGCCAATACGCAACCTCGCCAGAGCTGTTTCCCACCGCCGGTTATGGTGGAAGGAGGACGGCCACGAGGAAACACAACATTTAAGAGTACGTAGCTTGTTACCAGTAACAGACTACCAACAAGCCTGCCAACGGGTAAGGACTGAGGAATGGATAACCGGGTAAAAGTCGGAATACGGAATGCCTTTACGAGAGATGGGACAAGAGCGGACAGCTTCCTTGGCGGCAGCATCCGCACGCTCATTTAAAGACACACCAATATGGCTGGGAACCCAACAAAACTCAACTGACTTAAATTTACTGTGAACAAGAAACAGCCAATGCTGGATCTCGACAACTACTGGATGAACCGGATTAAAGGACCCGAGAGCCATGAGGGCACTACGAGAGTCAACAACAACTACAAAGGAAGACTGACAACGAGAAAGCAGGAGACGAAGAACATAGAGAATAGCATAAAGTTCCGCTGTAAAGATGCTAGTCTCCGGAGGTAAGCGACACATATAAGTGCAATCAGGAAAAACAACAGAGTAGCCAACACCGTCCGCCGACTTTGACCCATCAGTGAAGACAGAAACGGAGCGGGAGTGAGAAGAAAAGTGCTCAAGGAAAAGGCATTTTAGAACCGTAAGAGGGGTAAAAGCTTTAGTGATACGGGGCAAGGAAGTACAAAACCGCGGAAGAGGGACTCCATGGGGGCAAAGAAGGAACAACACGAGGAGAAACATTAGAAATACGAACGGAAAGAGAATCCTGGAGGCGAGATAACCGGACAGAAAGAGGGAGGTGGTGAAGAGGAACAGGAACCGCAGGAGGGGTAAAAGTTAAAGCACGACAGAGGCAAGAGGAAGGATGTTGGAAGGACCGCGCAAGATAGCGAAGACAGTAGCGATCACGGCGGTCCTGGAGAGACAGGAAGCCAGTGTCAACATACAAGCTAAGGACGGGAGTCGAACGAAAGGCACCAGAACTGAGGCGCAACCCAGTATGGTGCAAAGCATCAAGGCGGCGAAGAGTAGAAGCAGAAGCAGACGAGTAAGCAGGGCAACCATAATCGAGCTTAGACAAGACGAGAGAGGAATGTAAAGCAAGGAGAGTGCGCCTATCTGCCCCCCAAGAAGTATGGGACAAGACCCGAAGGAGGGTAAGGGCCTTAGAGCACTCAACACGGAGGTAAGAGATATGGGGAGACCAAGACAAACGAGTGTCAAGGAATAACCCCAAAAGCTTCGCGGAATCTTTGTATTCAAGGGGATGACCATAAAGTGACAAAGAGGGACGAAGAACAACCCGTTTCCGCGTAAAAGTCATGGCACAAGTCTTAGAAGTAGAGAACTTGAAGCCATGATCGGTGGCCCAAGACGACACGGCATCAATTGCAAGTTGAAGCCGACGCTGAAGGAGAGGCGAATTATCACCCTGACAGCAAAGGGTAAGATCATCGACATAGAGAGCGGAGAAGACACCAGAAGGAAGAGAGGAAAGAAGACCATTGAGGGCAACCAGAAAAAGAGTAGTGCTCAGAACACTACCCTGGGGCACACCTTCGTATTGCTGAAAAGAGGCAGAGAGAGCGGTACCAAGGCACACCCGAAAGGAACGGCGGGAGAGGAAGCTGCGGAGAATGAGAGGGAGATGACCACGAAGGCCAAAAGAATGAAGTTAAGATAGAATATGATATCGCCAAGTGGTGTCGTAAGCCTTTTCCAGGTCAAAAAGAACGGCAATAACAGAGGTCTTCGCAGCAAAAGCAGTACGAATATAGACCTCCAAGTTCACCAGGACATCTGTCGTGCTGCGGCACTTGCGGAAACCAAATTGAGAAGGGGAGAGGAGGTGATGGTGTTCCAGGAAGCCCCATGAGACGTCTCCTGCGCAGGCCAGTACAAAGTCCTGTGCGGTGCCCGGAGCGCCTCCCTGTGCAGAACTCCCTAGTGTGGAACTCTTCCCTGTGATCGCGGCCGACGGGGGCGTGGTCCCTAAGTCGCAGTACTTGAACCTTACTTGGGACAACACGGTGCATCAGGTCCCTGTGGTGCTCGTCAACTATTTGGGTACCGAGGATAAAGGGGTTTATATATGGAAGTACCTGATTTGATATTGCTTGTGTTGTTTCTGGGGCTATTGGGTGTGTGTGTGTGTGTGCGTGTGTGTGTTTTGCCAGTTCCTGCGTGTTCCGGTGCTTGTTTTATTCTTTTTTTTTTTTTGCATGTGAGGGCTGTTATTTCTGTATGTTTTTCCCGGTCCCTGCATGTTCAGGTTATGAATTCCTGTCTGTCTTGGCTTTTGTCCTGACTCTGTAGCCTTTCAGGCTGGCTTGTGTAACTAGATTTATAATTGTTATTTTGTACCATATCATTTCTGTGTTTTTTCCGTGTTTCCTGTTGTATACTTGTTTTTTTTTCAGTTTTGTGTTTCCTTTTTCTGTTGTTCTCGTGTTTTGTTATGTGCTTTACGGATCACTGCTTGTGCGGATTTTTGCCAGGCTGTTTTTACGTGTATTTAATGTTCTTTATCAATAAAAAGAAAAAAATAACTATTTGGCTGCCAAGTTATAAAACAATGTCAGACTATTATTCAGGAAAGTCTACGATGGTGATTTTTTTAGAAATAACTTAAATCACCAGTAATTACCATATATATCTCTGAAGCGGAGATCCTGTCTTGTCATTCACTGTGCATTTGTAGGATTAGTTATTACCCACCACACACGACGACCCAACGACATTTTAACAAGTTGCTACAACTATCTAGAACGTTGTAACAGCTTCTAACAAGTTGAAACACCTTCTTAGACGTTGTAGCACTTTATAACAAGTTGTAACACCTTCCAGAAATTTGTAACGACTTCTAGCAAGTTGTACCACCTTCTAAAAGTTGTTACACCTTCTAAAAGTTGTAACAACTTCTAAAAGTTGTAACACCTTCTAACAAGTTGTAATACCTTTAAAAAATTTTAACACCTTCAAAAAAGTTGTAACACCTAAAAAGTTGTTAGTGGCAACAACTTTCTAACACGTCATAAAAACTTTATAGGAAGATGTAACAACTTTGTAACAAGGTAACAATAGGGACCGTTATATAGTCGTAAATTGCAAATTGTTGAATTCTGAATATATACTTCTTCCACCTTTCAGTGGCCCATAATAATACCTCACCTGTTTCTGAAAACTTTGATCAAGTTCTGTTATCATTTTGCTGTTGACATTGACCATGAAGAACACTCTTTTGAACGTCATTTTTGTTCTTCTTTTCAACGCGGAGATCTTTAAATTCCAATCAATTATTTTCTCTCCTTTGAGTAAAAGTCTTTCCTTCTACCTTATTTACTGTCTTAAATTTGTACTTTAACTCTGTGGCATTGTCTTTTTTCATTGTCTGTTCATATCTCTCTATATATATCTCTAATACCTCTATATATCTCTATCTCTATATCTCTGAATATCATTGTATATCTCTGTATATCTCCCTCCCTCTCTTAATTATCGTCTGGTGTTCTATTTCTTCCTTTATTCAGCGGACATATTGTCCTCCCTCTCTTTTCATCAAACGGATGATGTTCTATCTCGCTCTCTCCTCACCTACTAGTGGACTATCTCGGCGCCTATTCATCTATCATTTGGTGATATATTCGTCCATCTGGCCACCTGGCGTCTATATCAGCTTCTCCCTGATCATCACAGGCGGGCATGTCAACACTCGCCTCTTTTTCACTGGTACTATCCATCAGAGGATTTCTACTGATCATAATATTATGGACTTCTTGCTGTTCTCTACCAACTCTCTTCTTACAACCATAAAACCTTGGAATTTTTGAGGTGGTTTAACTTCATGGGTAGGGACCTATCCAATCAACATAATCTATTGAGACCATTGCTCATTATTGTGACGAAGTCTCAATTTTAATATTGTTTTCTAATTTCATTACCACAGTAATTTTGACGTTGTGGTTGATACTTTCAAAATCACGAAGTAATATGCATTATGACTGATTGGACGTGGGTCCAATCAGCCCGTCAATCATAATCCAGTTCGTTTCTTCACCGCAGCGAGCAGTTGCCTGTGGCTATCATTATAAATATCTCTTCAGTGTAAGATAAAAAAAAAACGAAAGTGATGAGAACTTTCATCTCCTGACCTACAATGCTCCTTCTGGACTTGTGCTAAAAATATCTTATAACTTTTAGCCATTTTTTACCAATCTTTTGTTTCATTCTGACGGCTCTATAGCGGCCTCTACGTCTCACAGTCAACCTCTATACCACTATTCTATTTTTCATCATCATTTTGGAACGTTCCAGGCTATAAGACCCACCTTTTCTTTCCTCTTTTCTCTGTGTTTCCATTGTTCCTCTCAAGCCCAGTTAATTTACAAAATTTAACAGGCATTAAACATGGACAGAATTGGAATCGTCTAGATGGTCGGTATGTCCGAGTGAAACTGATGGATTTGTTCATAAACGGTCGCACATGTTTCACTATTATCTCCTCTCTAAAAGTTTCAATTGTAATTTATATATTGACTTGTTTAAAGTTTCTCCTCGACTTGTACATATGTACTCTGTTATTAACCTTGTCTCCACGTAGATATATTTTGATGGAGACAGTTATGTAACAACTTGGCTAACAAGGAGAAAGATGAATACAAGTATTTAAGTATACATTTGTTCCTGGCTGATGGGAGGCCGTGTGTCGCTGATACCACTCCACCTGTGAACTAATACCGAGATTCGGAGGTTTATTTTGGGGTATTTGTACATTGTATGTAGATCATTTGTTTGGGAAAAATTGACTCATCTATTTAACCTACAAATAGAGTACAGTTAAATGGGAATATATAGAGATTGATCAGGATTGATGAGAGATTTGGTATTAGGTGGCGGGTGACTTGGCAAGCTGGTCAGACGCTGACGAGACCTGAAGGAGAGAGGACGTGTTAACTGGACGGCCTTCATTTTAGAGAGTTACATTCTGCCAGATATTCAGATGAGCATAAAATTTTGTATTTGTTCAAGTTGCAGGAGATCATAGAGTAGCTTCAAGTACTACCAAGTGGGATAAATAGAGAGTCCAGGTTTCCTAATATATTGACATGTGTCTGATAAATATCAATACATGTGCGGTTATTACTGAAACCGACGGCGACCAAAACTGAACTGCATAATCTACATGATGGCCTAACGGGAGCAAGATAGAGCTGAAGAGCACCACAAGGTAACTTATTACTAACACTTCGATAAATAAATCCCAGAGTCTTAATCTACCTGTAATGTTTTTCAGATCCTTTGTTATCCATTTCGGGTCATTATTATTCGATCTATTCAATTTGTATGGTATACCTTCCTGTACTTTGCTTAGAATGTTTATAAATAAGTAATCTTTTGAATCCACATCGAAATCCCTGTTGACATCACCCTTGCTCGGTCCATTACCAGCCCACCCACCATGCCAAGGACTTTTCAATCGTTCACTCAAAAAATCTCTTAGGCTATTAAAATGAGCTTTTCGAAAATCTGGCACTTTAACTGAATTTTCTCCTACAAATCTTCCATTGTATGCTAAATCTAATTTCTTTGTGAACACTGTTCCCTAGCTCACTTCCTATTTCGATGTCATCATTTTGGGTTTCACTGTTAGATAACACTAGGTCTAAAATATTATTTTCCAGCATTGGATTTTTAATGTGTAGCTCAAGAAAGCAATCGTCAATTAATTATATAAGATCTACTTCATTATTTCCTGTTCTGTTAATCCAGTTTATTTCACTAAAACTAAAGTCACTCCTTGACACAAATAATGTTTGACTAAGATGCTCTAGATATTTCGTCTCATAGATTCTTTGATTCCATTCTGTCTAAATTTGGTTGCCTGTATATAAGATTTTTACCTTTTTCGTTTAATTCTAGCCAAATAGATTCTGTTTGTGGCTCAGATTTAATTACCTCTTTGAGACTACAAATCAAATTTTCCTTAACATATGAGGCTACTCCCCCTTCTCGTCTAATATATCTATCTGTGTGAAATAGTTTAAATCCGTTTATTCGATATTCGGCTAATGGTTCTGTTTTATTCATTCCCCTATGTTCCGGTAAGTGTAATAATATATATTTTTTCCTGTACGGGCAATGAGAATTTAAATCGTTTATTTTGTTTCTTGGACTCCAACTGTGCGTGTAATATACCTTAAGTGTTGTTATTTTGAGGCTCTTCGCCTTCCCTGTTCATTTTGTCATCCCCCCACGAACACATACTTGTATTGCCTTCATTCTCCATATCAATTCCCCATGCCACTATCTACTAACAGTTTAAACCCAAACAAACCCCCTCTAATCACATATTACAACGAGTTAACAACAGCAACAGCTCAGGATGGTGGGCATTTGTCTAGGGCTGGGGTTGTTGCTGCTGCCAACACGTTTGAAATTGTGGTTTGAGAGTTTTACTTGGATTTAAACTCGTAGTAGATAGTGATATGGGAATTGAAATGGAGAAAGGAGGTAATACGTTATTAGATATGTGTTTGTGAGGGAAACAAATTGGCAAAATTAACAGTGAAGGAAAAGGGTCTCCAAATAACAATGCAATTAAGGTATATTACACGAACAGTAGGAGTCTAGAAAACAAAATAAAAAAATTAAATGATCTTGTCTGCACAGAAACAATAGATATTATTGTACTTACTGAAACATGGATGAATGTATACAATAGAGAACTATTAGCTGAATATCAAATAAATGGATTTAAACTATTACAAACAGATAGATATATTAGACAAGGAGGTGGAGTGGCCATATATGTTAGGGAAAATTTGAAATGTAGTCTCAAAGAAGGAATCAAATCTGAACCACACAGAGTTTATTTGGCTAGAATTAAACGATAAAGGTAAAAATTTTATAATAATAGTTATATACAGGCTACCAAACTTAGACAGAATGGAAGCAAAGCATCTATGGGATGAAATATCTAAAGCATCTAGATCAAACAGTATTTGTGTCATGGATGACTTTAATTTCAGTGGAATAAACTGGCTTAATAAAACAGGGAATAATGAAGAACAAGATTTCCTAGAATTAATTTATATTAATTCCTTAAGCAACACATTAGGGAACCAACATGTAAAAATAAAATTATTGACATACTGACAGGGAAACTCAAATTAATGACATCGAAATATAGAGTGAGTTAGGGAAAAGTGATCACAAAGAAATCAGATTTAGAATACAATGGAATAGATTTGTAAGAGAAAATTCTGTTAAAGTGCCAGATTTTCGAAAAGCTGATTTTAATGGCGGAAGATTTTTTTGGGTAAAATTTAAATCTACATCATCCAGCGATGGATGATGTAGATACCGATTTTGATTTGGCTTCAAAATATAACTTGTTAAAACATATTCTAAGCAAAGCACAGGAAGGTAGTATACCATACAAATATAATAGATTGAATAATAATGACTCGAAATGGAGAACCAAGGATCTGAAATACCTTATAGGTAGAAAGAAAGTAAGGTACAAAAGGATTAGGAATGAGAAAGTCAGTATAGAACAAGAATTCGTCCAACTGGTTAGAAATGTTAAAAAAAAAGAGATAAGGAAGGGCAAAAAGAAACTATAAACTTCGCATAGCAGGAAAAAGAGAGACAACTCCTAAAGTTTTTTTTCATTTATATCGAGCAAAGATTAGGGGAAACGATAGGTCCATTAAAAACTGAGACAGATCAGATAATTGATAATGACAAAGATATTAATAGTATTTTTAATAAATATTTTATTTCTGTATTTACTATAGAAGAACTTAACATTATGCCTTAAGCCGAACAAGTCTATGATGGTGTGGAAGAGGACAGGTTGACTAACTTAGCAGTTACCAGGGAGGATGTTATTAAACAAATAATGAAACTGAAGTCAAACAAATTCCCAGCGCAGCCGAAGTGTTTGCCAGGGTGCTTAAGGAAGGCAAAGAGGAGCTTTACGAGCTATTGTGTATCATATTTAACAAACCATTAGAGTCAGGCAGAGTGCCAGAGTCATGGAAGGTTGGTAATGTTTGAGCAGCAATATTTGCAAATTTGCCGATGATACAAAAATCGGGAGGGAAATAAACATGGAAAATGATTCACTGTCACTTCAAGACGATCTAAATGGGGTTTTGAAAAGGTCAAAAGATTGGCAGATGCAGTTTAATGCTGACAAATGTAAAGTTTTGAAGCCAGCCCTTTGGTGCATCTGACGCGCGTGCCCCAGCCTACCGAAGTTTGCGCCAAGCGATTCTCGTCAGCGCGCGGCTAGACTAAAATATGAATACTCGTTTCAGTTTTCTCACCTTAATTCTCATGCTATGTCGTTCCATTTTGTATCATTGTGTTCTCAATAGAATTTCCTACAGGGGTCTATGCACATAAGGTCCAAAGGCCCGGCGCGACTCCCCACAGCAAAGCCTAAATTCGGCCAAGTGTTACCCATGAGCAAGCACCAATTTCACACCCACAACCTAATGTTTATACTTTTTTTTAAGTTTGATAACATCAATGTTCGTGTTACGCCGCTCATTTTTATATCAAATTGTTCACGATATATAGGCGCGCATTTGAAAACTAGCTCCACAATCAAAGAACAATAAATGGAATTTTACCATATATTTTATTTTTGGATGCTCATCACAAGAAAGGTATTTATAATCTTTCCAGTGTTCTGATCTCATTTGTCAGGCAACATCGTCATTATGGTATCTAATTGTGCGCAAACTAAAGGCGCTCATTTTAAAACCAGTCCCAGAATTATCAGAAAAAAGTGAAATTTTACCAAATTTTATAAAGGGACGCGACATACGTCACCGGCTTGGAAACGTGAGAACAATAACGGACACATAAGAACATATGAATAAAGGTAACTGCAGAAGGCCTATTGGCCCATACGAGGCAGCTCCTATCTATAACCTCCCAATCCCACTACATACAAAGATTAATCAGGTGTAATTGGCCTGTTATGTTGAACATTGTCTTCTGTGTTGGCATCGTTATGTTCTGGTCTTGTCCTTACTCTCATGGTGGGTAGAGTAAATAGTTCCTTGATTTGGGAGTTCATGGTAGGTTGTTCTATTCTTATGTGAATTACTTCAAGAATTTGTAATCATCTTGCATCTTGGGTTTTGTCTATTATACAGGTATTTTTGTTCAACATTTCTCTTGTTAGAGTGATGTCATGGGCTTGTCTCATGTGATTCCTGGGGGCACCGGATTGAAGATGACATGTCAAACGCCTCGTCAGCTTAGTCGACGTCATACCTATGTACTTAGATTGAAGGTTACATCCTTCGTTTGGGCAACTGTACATGTTTACAACGCTTGGGTGCTGCAGAGGGTTCTCCGTCGACTTCGGGCTGTTTTTGATAAGGAGTTCGAAAGTCTTCTTGGTTTTGTATAATATGATCAGGTCTATGTTTTGGTTAGGAGTAATGCTTTTCACTCCTTTACGGATTATTTCTTTCATTATTCTTTCCTCTTTTTTATGTTCACTATGCATTAACACATGGGCATTCCTAGTTGCGCAAAAGTGCCAGGCATGAGAGAGTTACAACATACGAGCTAGATGGTGTTGAGATTGCGAAGTCGGATTGCAAAAGATGATATGGGAGTTATGATTAGTAAGAATCTAAAACAAGAAATTCAATACATAAATGTTCATAATAGGACACTGATTTATTAATCGAAGCGTTGGAAATAAGACACCTGGTGTTGTTCTTCATCTATATCTTGCCCTGGTTAGGCCCCATTAGATTATGCAGTTCAGTTTTGGTCACTGTACTATAGAATGTTAATAAATTCACTTGAGTGCATCCAGCGTAGGTTGACAAAATTAATCCCCCAAATTAGAAACCTGTCATATGACAAAAGATTGACAAAGCATTATAGGTAGAAAGAGAGCTTGGTTATAGGTAGAAAGAGAGCTCGGTACAAAAGGATTAAGAATAGGGAAGTCAGTTTAGAACAAGAATTCGCACAACTGATTAGAAATGTTAAAAAAGAAATAAGGAGAGCTAAGAAAAACTATGAAGTTCGTATAGCAGGCCAAGCAAAGGCAATTCCAAAAGTTTTTTTCAGTTATATCGAACAAAGGTTAGGGAAACGATAGGTCCACTAAAGACCTAGACAGGTCAGATAACGGATAATGACGAAGAGATGAGTTGTATTTTGAATAAATATTTTATACCTGTATTTACTAAATAGGAACTTAACAATATGCCTTCAGCCGAGCAAGTATATGTGGGTGGGGACAAGGACAGGTTGACTAGTCTAACAGTTACCAGGGATGATATTACTAAACAAACAGTAAAACTCAAACCAAACAAATCCCCAGGGACGGATGAAGTGTTTGTCAGGGTGCTTAAAGAATGCAAAGAGGAGCTATGCAATCCATTGTTTACCATATTTAATAAATCATTGGAGTCGGGCAGAGTGCCAGAGTCGTGGAAGGCTGCTAATGTGATACCAATCTTTAAGAAAGGAGATAGATCACTTGCATCAAACTATCGGCCAATTAGCCTAACGTCTATTGTGGGAAAGTTACTTGAATCGATAATTGCAAATACCATTCTTTTTCATCTTGAAAAACATAAAAAAATAAATGAGTCACAACATGGTTTTAGAAATGGCCGTTCATATTTAACAACGTGATAAAGGTTTACAAGTTACCTTGAGGTTACCTTGAGGTGCTTCCGGGGCTTAGCGTCCCCGCGGCCCGGTCGTCGACCAGGCCTCCTGGTTGCCGGACTGATCACCCAGGCTGTTGGACGCGGCTGCTCGCAGCCTGACGTATGAGTCACAGCCTGGTTGATCAGGTATCCTTTGGAGGTGCTTATCCAGTTCTCTCTTGAACACTGTGAGGGGTCGGCCAGTTATGCCCCTTATGTGTAGTGGAAGCGTGTTGAACAGTCTCAGACCTCTGATGTTGATAGAGTTCTCTTTCAGAGTACTAGTTGCACCTCTGTTTTTCAACGGGGGTATTCTGCACATCCTGCCATGTCTTCTGGTCTCATGTGATGTTATTTCTGTGTGCAGGTTTGGGACCAGCCCCTCTAATATTTTCCACGTGTAAATTATTATGTACCTCTCCTGCCTGCGCTCAAGGGAGTACAGTTTTAGGCTCTTTAGTCGGTCCCAATAGTTTAGATGTTTT
This sequence comes from Procambarus clarkii, assembly GCF_040958095.1. NCBI lineage: Eukaryota > Metazoa > Arthropoda > Malacostraca > Decapoda > Cambaridae > Procambarus > Procambarus clarkii. The sequence goes on along the minus strand of NC_091224.1, from coordinate 8,544,834 downwards.
ACTGAGTGGATTCTAGCAGTAAAGGATCTCTGCACGCTCTCCAGGTCAGCAATTTCTCCAGCTTTGAAAGGTGCTGTCATTGTGCAGCAGTACTCCACTCTAGAGAGCACAAGCGTTTTGAAAAGTATCATCATCGGTATAGCATCTCTAGTGTGAAAAGTTCTTGTTATCCAACCTGTCATTTTTCTTGCAGTTGTGACGGCTACTTTATTGTGTTCTTTAAAGGTAAGGTCTTCCGACATGAGTACACCCAGATCCTTTACATTGTCTTTTCGTTCTATGTTATGATTTGCCTGAGTTTTGTACGTGGTTTCCGTTTTTATATTTTCATTTTTTCCATAGCGCATGAGCTGGAACTTATCTTCGTTAAACACCATATTATTTTCTGTAGCCCATAGAAAGACCTGATCTACATCTGACTGGAGGTTCGCCGTGTCCTCTATGTTGCCTATACTCATGAAGATCCTAGTGTCATCTGCAAAGGATGATACAGTGCTATAGATTGTGTTCTTGTCTATGTCCGATATGAGGATGAGAAAAAGTACTGGAGCAAGCACAGTACCCTGGGGGACTGAGCTCTTCACGGTTGATGGGCTGGATTTTATTTTGTTGACTATTACACATTGGGTTCTGTTGGTCAGGAAATTGTAGATCCATCTGCCTATTTTTCCGGTAATTCCTTTTGAACGCATTTTATGTGCAATAACACCATGGTCACATTTATCAAAAGCTTTTGCGAAATCTGTGTAAATTACATCACCGTTTTGTTTGTCTTCCATAGCATCTAATGCCATATCATAGTGGTCCAGCAACTGCGACAGGCAAGAGCGCCCTGTTCTGAAACCATGTTGTCCGGGGTTATGGAGTTGCTGTGATTCCATGTATTTTGTGATCTTACTTCTTAGCACTCTCTCAAAAAATTTTATGATGTGCGATGTTAGTGCTATCGGTCTGTAATTTTTTGCCTCTGCTTTATTTCCTCCTTTATGAAGTGGTGCTATCTCTGCTGTTTTTAGTATATCAGGAATAACGCCAGTATCTAGGCTTTGTCTCCACAGAATGTGGAGGGCCTACGATAGTGTTTTTTTACAGTTCTTTATGAATATGGAGTTCCAAGAATCCGGGCCTGGAGCAAAGTACATAGGCATACTGTTTATGGCTTCTTCAAAATCCAGTGGGGATAGGGTGACGTCTGATATATGATTTGATGTTGGTATCGTATCCATGAAAAATTCATTTGGGTTATCAATAGTTAGTGTGTTTAATGGCTCGCTGAAAACAGAGTCGTACTGCGTCCTCAGTAGCTCGCTCATTTCTTTGTTGTCATCGGTGAAAGTTCCATCTCCCTTTCGCAGGGGCCCGATACTAGATGTGGTTTTTGATCTTGATTTTGCATAGGAGAAAAAATATTTCGGATTTCTTTCTATTTCACTGATGACCTTTTGCTCTCTTTGCCTCTCCTGGGTTTTGTATGATTCTTGTAGCTTCCGTTCAATTGTTTCTATTTCTCTACCTAACCTTCTTCGCCGTTCTTGAGATAGGGTGCGACTCTCAAGTTGTTCCGCGATTCGTTTTCTTCGCCTATATAGGGAACGACGTTCCCGTTCCAATCTGCATCTCTTCCTCTTTTTTCTTAGAGGTATGCGGTTTGAACATATTTCTAGTGCTACTGAGCTTATTTTTTCCAGGCACTGGTTCAGGTTTGCATTTTCTAGCTGTTCTTCCCAGTTTATTTCTGTGAAGTCCTGGTTTATTTGCTCCCAGTTTATCTGTTTATTATTGAAGTTGAATTTGCTGAAATCTCCTCCACCGGGAATCTGGACTGGTTTTGAAGGTCTACTCCCCATGGTTGTCATAACTTCAATTAAGTTGTGATCTGAGTAACAGGTATTTGTAATCATTATGTTCCTGATCAATTCATCATTATTAGTGAAAATGAGATCCAGCGTGTTCTCCTTCCTAGTTGGTTCTACTATTTGCTGGTTTAAGGAAAACCTGTCGCACATCCGTAGCAGGTCATTTGCAGGTGCCTGTTCATTTAGGCTACTTCCTGGTATTCTTTCTGATATTACTGTATTAGCCAGGTGCTTCCATTTCAGGTGCCGTAGGTTGAAGTCCCCAAGCAGGATGATGTTCGGAGCTGGATTTGTGAGGTTTTCCAAGCAGTGTTCTATTTTAATTAGTTGGTCTTTAAACTGCTGAGGGATTGCCTCCGGTGACTTATATACAAGGACAATAACTACATTTAAAATCTCTATTTTGATTATCAGCACTTCCACCATATCATTTGAGGTGTTTAGCAGCTCAGTACAGATGAGTGTGTGTTTGATGTAGAGGCTGACCCCACCCTGAAGCCGGTGTTTCCTATCACATCTGAAAAGATTGTACTCTGAGATCCATATTTCACCATCATGGTAGTCCTTTGTGTGAGTTTCCGTTAGGGCTGCAAACACTGCATTTGCCTCATGAAGGAGACCATCTATAAAGTGAACTTTGTTGGATTTGCGTGTTTTTATACCCTGGATGTTGGCAAATATAAATGATGTTATCGTGTTAGTGGAAGTGCTTACTTGGTGTACTTACTAGGTATAACAAAGGGATATTAATGGAGTATTAAAAGTATCAACACAAGATAGGACGCGAAACAATGGATAAGAATTGGATTAGTTTAGATTTAAAAAAGACTTGGGTAAATACTGGTTCGGTAAAAGGGTTGTTGAATTTCAATTACCGCATAACATAAGAACAAAGGTAACTGCAGAAGGCCTATTGGCCCAAACGAGGCAGCTCCTATCTATAACCCCCCAATTCCACTCATATACTTGTCCAACCCGCGCTTGAAACAATCGAGGGACCCCACCTCCACCACGTTACACAGTAATTGGTTCCACAAATCAACAACAATGTTACCGAACCAGTATTTACCCAAGTCTTTCTTAAATCTAAACTTATCCAATTTATACCCATTGTTTCGTTTTCTGTCTTGCGTTGATACTTTTAATACCCTATTAATATCTCCTTTGTTATGTCCATTCATCCACTTGTAAACCTCTATCATGTCACCCTTAACTCTTCACCTTTCAAGTGAATGCAATTTAAGCTTTGTTAATCTTTCTTCACATGAAAGATTTCTAATTTGGGGATACTTAGTCATCCTATGCTGGACACGTTCATGTGAATTTATATCCATTCTATAGTACGCGACCAAAACTGAACTGTATAATCTAAATGGGGCCTAACCAGAGCAAGATATAGCTGAAGAACCACACCAGGTGTCTTGTTACTAACGCTTCGATTAATAAATCCCAGTGTCCTATTTGCCTTATTACGAACATTTATGCATTGATCCTTTTGTTTTAAATTCTTACTAATCAAAATTTTACGAATTTTTATTGCTATTATAGATTCGATTTATATAGATTATATAAATGATTTAGATTCAGGTTTGAGTAGCAACATTTGCAAATTTGCCGATGATACGAAAATCGGTAGGGAAATTAATTCGGAGGAGGACTCACTATCACTTCAAGTTGATCTAGATAGGGTTTTGAAATGGTCGAAGGATTGGCAGATGCAGTTTAATGCTGATAAATGTAAAGTTTTGAGGTTAGGTAATGATTATAGGGTTACAAGATACGAGCTAGATGGTGTTGAGATTGCGAAGTCGAATTGCGAAAGGGACCTGGGAGTTATGATTAGTAAGAATTTAAAACAAAAGGATCAATGCATGAATGTTCGTAATAATGCGAATAGGACACTGGGATTTATTAATCGAAGCGTTAGTAACAAGACACCTGGTGTGGTTCTTAAACTATATCTTGCTCTGGTTAGGCCCCGTTTAGATTATGCAGTTCAGTTTTGGTCGCCGTATTATAGAATGGATATAAATTCACTTGAACGTGTCCAACGTAGGATTACTAAGTTAATTCCCCAAATTAGAAATCTTTCATATGAAGAAAGATTAACAAAGCTTAAGTTGGATTCACTGGAAAGGCGAAGAGTTAGGGGTGACATGATAGAGGTTTACAAGTGGATGAATGGACATAACAGGGAGGATATTAATAGAGTATTAAAAATATCAACACAAGACAGAACACGAAACAATGGGTATAAATTGGATAAGTTTAGATTTTGGAAAGACTTGGGTAAATACTGGTTCGGTAACAGGGTTGTTGATTTGTGGAACCAATTACCTCGTAACGTGGTGGAGGTGGTGTCCCTCGATTGTTTCAAGCGCGGGTTGGACAAGTATATGAGTGGGATTGGGTGGTTATAGATATTATCTGCCTTTGACTCTCTACCTTCGCCCTTACCCTCCCATATTCTATTTCCTTCACTTAATACCAAGGGACTCCAGAGTTACTCTCGCCGAATCCTGCGCCACGTGGCCTTAGCCGCTCGATCGACTAAGATTCTACAGCCTCGTGACGTGGTACTAGACTACCAGCAACCTCAAGGATCTCCTTCTGCTGCCACCACCAGACCATTAACCAGAAGTGTCAATTAATCGAGGTCTGGACCAATTAATTAATCTTGGGATTAACCTTGGGGCTTAATCACCAACCAAATTACTTGGAAAAGGAGGGATTTGGGAATTAGTCAGTGTGGGAATTATAGCAACCAAGGGGATAGATGATCTCTTAAACTTTGCTAGGCTTGCGGCCCAACTAAAACTCAGACTCGTGGAGACCACGTGACAAGGACATGCAACACACAAATCGGAAATAATAAAATACAAATAACAAGCTAATTATTTAGTTATGCAGAATCTAAACAACGGCTAAATGAAATATCGCTCCCTATACCTTAACACTCCCTATCGAGGCATGAAATGAACTATTTACCTATACAAAACCGTAACAACTATACATCTTAATGTGACCAGCTGATAGTATACTGATCTATTTGGGAGAAGTGAGGGTGGATGACCTCCCCAGTTGTTGACCAGGACCACACTGATTCTACCTCGCTTTGCCTTCCTCACAGCTAGTCAGAACTAGAGGGTATTCCTACGCCAGGTTTACCAAGATTACTAAGCAAGGTTGAACAACTAATCTCTGTTGCACTGAACAACCCAGATGGTTGAACTCTTTTAAACTGAAGGTAATTGTACAGGCATCTTAGGGAAAGGCTATATCCAATTACAATATGGCTATTTGACCTTTGAGAATTACTAAATATGGAAGGGGTTGGTGACCCTTGACCCAGGGTCGCCAAAATTGATCCACCTCAGAGGCTAGTCCTCTGCTAGTGACGTCACTGACGGTGACTCGCTCATTATTTCGACAATTGAGAATATTCTTGATACTTGAGCAGGTATATTATTGAATACAATTTGAATGAAGACTTGAATTTCTCTAAATTACTGAATTCCGTAAAATAATTCATTATATGTTACTTTAAGTCAAAGGCACCAGCCATTTTGTAATCTTAACCACTAATCCCTAGAGAGATGACCTTCCTCTACTTGAGTCAGGTCGAGTACCATCTGACTCCCAACTTTCAAAACCCCCATGTCTATGAGAAACTATACTGAATAATTCCCTACAACAAACCTAGTTTATTACAATATGGAAGTTCTTTTCTATAGTGAGGATTATTAAAGAGAGTATATATCCGGAGATGGAAGGCCTCTCTATGTAAACATGGTGGAGTAATAAAGAGCCTTAAACCTTCCCACAAAACATCAGTTACTACTGCGATCCGTAGAGTCGCACAGAGGACACAATACGACCCAAAAGTGTAAAAGTTAGGGCTAACATCCTAAACGGTCATGCTTTTGGAAAAAGCGACATTCTGATGATCCTCGTGGACAGGGCCGGCATCACACCCTTTGACATTAGTCAGGAAGGTGAGGATATCGAGCTCCTCTTCACAAGTGCAGAGGACCTAGAAAACCACCTTGGCTACGATTTCCCACTTCGCAAGGAGCACCACCTCTATCTCAACCATCCACGTCAATTCCTAGCTGAAAGGTCAGTTTTTATCAGCAGGACTAGCGGGCGCTAATTGGTCTCCCACGGCACGTGACCTCAATCAGCAGCCGGCTGGCGTCGACCACAAAATAGATTTGCAGGCAGGGGGTGCCATTTTGTTTGTCTCAAGAGCGCTACTTCCCCCTTCCTACCTACAAACTTACAAATGCAAATTTCTCCCTTATCCGACTTAACAGACTCCCTGCATCTCAGAGAGTCAGCAGGGCCAGAAGATATAACGCTTAAAGCCAGATCTGGGGAGAACTTGGAGGGGGCTCCGTAACATACCCCTCCCCGTAAAATAAGTCATATCGGTCAGTAAATACGGGAGAGGGCATCCGCTACTAAGTTCACTCTCTTTGATGTGTCTAATTTCCAACCAGTACTCCTGTAACAGTAGAGACCATCTTGTCAGTCTCTGGTTCTAATTCTTCATCCTGTGCACAAATGTCAGGGGGTTATAATTGGTGTACACTCGCACTGGTCTCGTACCTCCACCCACATAGACATCGAAATGTTTCAGAGCCATAATCAGGCTTCCTTCTCCACTGTATTGTAAGCCGTTTGGTACTTTTCGAACTTCCTTGAGTAAAACGCCGCCGGACAGTGAACTCCGTCCTTCTCTTGGGCTAACATGGCTCCGACCCCTACATCGCTTGCGTCGACATACAAAATGAAGCCTGACTTAAAGTCAGGTGAAATCAACACTGGCAGTAACAACTTTTTAGTCATCTCGAATGATTCCTGGCATGCTTCACCCTACTTCCATCTAACGTTCTTAGACGGCAATTCAGAGGGTGTGCCACTGTCGAGAAGTTCTTACAAAATCTTCTATAGTCTCCAATCATCCCCAGATATCGTAACAACTCCTTCCTTGTCCTAGGAATCGGATATTCTTTGATTGCCATCACTTTCTGTTCCACTGGAGTCACTTCTCCTTGGCCCACGACGAAACCTTAATATTCTAATCGAGCCTTCCCGAACTCGCTCTTGGCCAAATTAACTGTCAGGTTCGCTTCTTCCAACAGTCAGAACAACTCCCTCAGTCGTTTCATGTGTTGTTTCCAGCTATCGGCGTTCACCACTATATCGTCTATGTACATGGTGCAGCCTTCCATCCCTCTTAGTACTTCATTCATCATCCTTTGAAAACAGCTTCCACTGTTTTTCATACTAAACGGAAGCACTTTGTACTGGTACAAACCGTCTGGAGTAGCAAAGGCTGAGATTCTTCTTGCACTCTGAGACAATGGGATTTGATAACAGCAGGTCAACCATGGTGACAAACCTTGCGTTTTCCATTTGGTCGACACAATCACTTTTTTGGGCCATTGGGTGAGAATACAAAACGGTTATGGAGTTCACTTTGCGATAGTCGGTGCAAATGATCCATCACCCTTCTTGACCAACACACAGGGTGAGCTCCACTCTCTGTTGCTGGGCTCAGCGAGATCATTCGCTAGCAGATACTCCACCTCTTGTCGCATGATCTTCCTCTTTTCAGGACTCACCCGATAAGCGCTCTTCATGATTGGCTTTCCTCAGCTCACATCCACCTCGTGAACCACATTTGTGCCGTCGGGGTACATTCGTGAAGAGTGACTTTGTAACGGGAGGTGGGGGAAATAGCTCTCTCTAGTCCATTATTCCACCCCCCCCCCCAGTTAACTAACGAGGCCAGGGGAAACAGCTCTCTGTAGTCCGTTATCCCGCCCTCAGTTAGAGGGGGTGCTCTATTCTAGAGCACCCCCAGAGTTCCTATGGCAACCTCTCTCGTTTAACACCTTGTAACCTAGGTATTTGACTACCTAGGTCCTACAACTACAAGGCATTGTAACTTGATCGGCTACCCGCAACTCTAGAGAACTCCAGAACACATTTCGCTGTCACAAACGTATAAGAGAAACGAAAGTGAAGAGATGAGTAATGAAGTAATTAGTGAGGGTTTGGGGTGAGGGAGGTAGAGAGGTGGGAGGAGCGAAGAGGGTCGTCAGTTGAAAGAGAGTTTGGAGAGGGGTGGAGGGGGAGGAGTAGATAGGTAGAAGTAGATAGTAGAAGTAGAAGAGTAGATAGAAGAAAAAATGCTGCCACCATCCTTTCTAGACCATTACATACAAGACAAGGAATGGAACTTGTCTGGATCACAATATTCTCAAAGATGTTATCAAAAGGTCATTATTAGTATGTTCCATCTGTATCATGTTCTCATTAAAATCATGAAACCAGTAACCACAGAGGTTTTCTCATCTCAACTCAAAAACTCTAGGTAACAAAGTTAAAGACAATTTAAACAATAAATTCATCAATTATATACACGTGATAAGTATCATAATTTAAGCAATTCAACTTAATGTTCAAGATTAATATGCAAAGTGAGTCATCATCCAAGAATTCGAGAACCCTACATCTGTCTGCCCCTGATCATCACACAACACTTGTAAACACGACTAAGTCACCTTTCATGCTCAACTCACCAAGTGTCTGCCTATAGCTGGATAGAGAGGGAGGGGGGGGGGGGTGTCTGTAGTTAGTGTCTGTAGCCGGTGGGGCGGGACAGAGATTGTCCCGCCCCACCGGCTGACAGCTTCCCTGGCTAGGCTGTCCTGTTCTGCTCCGCTGGCAGTTCTCCTATTCCTTATCCTCCCTCAGTATATATTGGGACACCTAGTAGCTAACTCCGCCCACAAGTAGATAGCCCCAGGCTCTCTACCAAGCCACTCCTAAAACTGGCGGCTTGTTTGAAGGCTATCAGGCTACAATTATCAGATTAACAGAAGCAAGGTGAAATTCGCATTAGCTGACCTCAGGTCAACTTGAGGTCATTAACGCTTAGAGGTGTGAGATACAGGTCGACAGACTGGTGCCTCTCAAATCCTTGTCTGGCTTGACTCAAGTACTAAATAAATATTGAATAAAACTAAAGAAAACACCACCTTTACGGTGTTACAACTTGTTCTTCCTTATTAGGGTCACTAGATTTCTTCTCTGCCCTTTATCCAGATGATGTAGTCTCTCTTCTAGATGTATCAAACTCTCTGTACTTGACAGACACGTACCATCAGCATGGGCCCACTTTCCTTCCGCTGCTGGCAACACTTGGTTCATCTCCACACACAGAACCAATTTCAGTTCCTGCGACTGTGTTGTTCTTTTCACTCTTGTACTCTCCAGCTTCTCTGGGAAGTACGGCTTTAAACAGTTGATATGACATACTGTGTCTTGCAGGGGCGATTCGGCTTGCTGATCTCATAACTTAGAGGACCCACACGCCTGACAACCGAGTATGGACCACCAAAGCGTGATTTCGTCACTCTACTTCTCCCAGGTAGCAACATCATAACTCTGGTTCCCACCTCGAACTCCCTTGGGACAACATTCTTGTTGTACCAGATCGACATCCTCCTTTGAGCTGTCTTCAGGTGCTCAGCAGCCAACTCCTTCGCCGTTTTCAATCGTTCACGGAATTTCTGCACAAACTCCTCCACTGCCACTAACGTCTTCTTCGCCGTCAACTGCTCATTCAGCATCAATAACGGGCACGAAGTGCCTGAACACTAGTTTGAATGGAGAGAATCCCACTCCGCTCCCTGTTCCACACAATTCACTCTCAAGACGGTCTTCAGGGTGGAGTGGAATTGGATTGATCATTCACTCCGTGATTGACCAATCAATCCGTGATTGAGTCACCTTATAGTCCTCAATCACGGAGTGATTGACGGTGACGATCGTAGTTGGGCTATTCCCCAGCCTGCCTAAACCACTTCGACTGGAAAATACTTCTGCACTCGGATTGGATATCCTTTGGCACTCCTACCCAAGCAAAGAATCATTGAAGGTGTCCCATGACGCATCTTGATGTGACCTTTTGTACTGGGATCGCCTCTGGAAAACTCGTCGAGGCACACATGATGGTCAATAAGTAATTATTTCCTTTTCTTGTCCTAGGTAATGGTCCCACCACGCCGACCGAAGATGCTTTCGGGATTGCAGGGACGTTTTCCCTGCCGTCTGGCACGGGAAACACGTCTTGCAGATTCTTTTTATATCCGCGTCCATGCCCTGCCAATAAAAATGTTCCCGAAGCCTGTTTAAGGTCTTGGTCACTTCCAAGTGACCCACGAGGTCCACTGAGAGTGCAAGCTTCAGCACCGTGCTTCTGTACTGTGCTGGCACCACCTGATGCCTCACTCTCAGCATACCATCACCTGCTTCTTTCCTTTCAAATCTCCACTGCCTCATTAGCACTCCCTTCTCCATGAAGAAGTGAGTTGGTGACTTGGGTCCGGTGAGACCTCCTTCCGCCTCGCGCACCATCTCCGGAAACTCTTCTCTTTGCAGCTCACCTAGACAGGCGCTGTCAGTACCTAGAGGACTGGTGAGAGTAACTTGGATACTCCTATCCGACTCTTCCTCACCTGTCACTTGTCCTCTGGCCTCCTCTCGGAACAAATAATCGAGCACCAGGTCACCCGGCATGTCCTCCTCGGCGTGACTGGATCCGCTCACATCATCTTCCACGACGCCACTGGTAAGGCTACTCTCACAATTTCCGTTGCATCACTTCTGGCGTCCATCGTGCTGCTCTGTCGAATGGGCTCTATACACTCTTCGCTCTTAATCAAGTTCGGGAGAACGCATCCCTCACAAGAGTCGTTCCCTAGGATCACCTGAGCTTCCATTCTGGGCAGTGAAGCACAGACCATAGTCTGAATCACGACTCACTTTATGAAGGGGCATCCTCATCTGTCCCCCCAGCGTTCTTATCAGGGCTTCCCCTGTACTGGAACTCCTGTAGTTCTCAGGGAAGAGGGATTCACTAACAAGGGTGAAGTAGGATCCTTTGTCCCTTAGCATCCTTGCTGGCACAGGATCAGCTCCTCTTATCTTCACAGTCCCCTCACACACAAAGGGGTGAATCCTCTTCTCCCTCATCACTGGCATATCACCTAAGATATCATTGTCTCCTTCGCTTCTCACTCTCACGAAAGCCACGTTCCCACAGTGCCTGGGGGCGACCGCACTCTCGTGCAAAATGTCCTTGCCTCCCACATTTGTAACACCGGCTGCCTCTCCTGGGCGACCCTCTACCAGTCACCCTGGTAGCATCCACGGTAGATGTTCCCTGGGTCCTCCTTGGACTCCCCGTCGTCGGTTCCCGGGCAGCACCTCCGGCTCCCGAGCTCGGTCCACTGCTCACAGCTTGGGGCTTCCTCCCCACATCCCTCCAGCTCTTGAACCGGTTTTCTTCACTGGACAAACTACTCTTGGGAGAGTCCCCGCCCGTCCTCGCTCCTCCTGAACTCAAAGTTCCCTCCAGACCTGGTGTAAGGCGAGTGTATGGGCGGTCCCTCCCTTCTGAGATGCAGTGCCTCCTCCAGCATGTCGGCTCGGTCCGTTGCAGCTCTAAGGTCCTTTATTCCTGCCTCCTTCACTCTGACCTTGAGTTCCGGATGGAGCATCGACATGAGTTTTTCCATCACAATCAACTGTTTCAGCTCCTCTATCATTTCTACCTCTTCGGTCTTCAGCCATCGTAGAAACCTGCGTTCCATGTCCCGCGCAGTCTCAGCATATGACCTTTCCGATGCCCTTGTGCACTCGTGGAAGCGTTTCCTGTAGACCTCCGGGTATAGTCTATATGAATGGAGCACCGCTTTCTTGATTGTGTCGTATATGGCGCACTTCCTCGATGTCCAACATGTTATAAGCCTCTCTGGCCTCACCAGTCAATCTATTCTGCACTAACGCAGCTCAATCCTCCTCCGGCAATTCCTTCAACGCTGCTATCCTCCCAAAAATGTCGAAGAAAGCCTCAGCCTCCAGAGGCTCAAAGCTGGGTAGATCACGCTCCCGGGCCTTGAGGTCGTCCCGACGTGCAAGTATCGACATTAGCCCACGTTCAATGCGCTTCAGCTCGACCTCCCTGTTTGCTTCTACTTTGGCTCGCCCTATTTGCAGCTGAGCTTCCCTCTCTTCTCGTTTCAGCTGCGCATCTTTTTCTTCTCGTTTCATCCTCCCTGGTAACTGCTAAGCTAGTCAACCTGTCCTCTTCCACACCCACAAAGACTTGTTCGGCTTGAGGCATAATGTTAAGTTCCTCTATAGTAAATACAGAGATAAAATATTTATTAAAATTACTATTCATCTCTTCGTAATTATCAGTTATCTGACCTGTCTCAGTTTTTAATGGACCTAATCCCTAATTTCCATAATCTTTGTTCGGTATAACTGAAAAAATCCTTTAGGATTTGTCTTTGCTTTCCCTGATATGTGAACTTCATAGTTTCTTTTTGCCTTTCCTTATCTCTTTTTTTTTTAACTTTTCTAACCAGTTGGACAAATTCTTGTTCTAAACTGACTTTTTCATTCCTAATCCTTTTGTATCAAATTTTCTTTCTATCTATAAGGTTCTTCAGATCCTTTGTTCTCCATTTCGAGTCATTATTATTCGATGTATTAAATGTTTATGGTACACTACCTTCCTGTACTTTACTTATAATATTTTTTAAAAAGTTATATTTTGAAGCCAAATCAAAATCCCTATCTACATCATCCATCGATGGGTTCACGTCTCGATCGAAGATCGACATATTCCCTACGCCTAGGACTTTCCAATCTATTTCACCCAAAAAATTCTTAGGCCATTAAAATCAGCTTTTCGAAATCTGACACTTTAACAGAATTTTCTCTTACAAATCTATTCAATTGTATGCTAAATCTGATTTCTTTGTGATCACTGTTCTCTAACTTACTCCATATTTCGATGTCATTAATTTGAGCTTCTCTGTTAGTAAGTCAATAATATTTTTTCATGTGTTGGTTCCCTAATGTGTTGCTTAAGGAAGCAATCGTCAATTAATTCTAGAAAATCTTCTTCATTATTCCTTGATTTCGATGTGGAATCAAAAGGTAACTTATTTATAAACATTCTAAGCAAAGTACAGGAACGTAGTATACCATACAAATTGAATAGATCAAATAATATTGACCAGAAATGGATAACAAAGGATCTGAAAAACATTACAGGTAGATAAATAGGACTCTGGGATTTATTTATCGAAGTGTTAGTAATAAGTTACCTGGTTGTGCTCTTCAGCTATATCTTGCTCTTGTTAGGCCATCATGTAAAGTAAGCAGTTCAGTTTTGGCCGCCGTCGGTTACAGTAGTAACCGCACATGTATTGATATTTATCAGACACATGTCAATATATTAGGAAACCTGGACTCTCTATTTATCCCACTTGGTAGTACCTGAAGCTACTCTATGATCTCCTGCAACTTGAATAAACACAAAAATTTATGCTCATCTGAATATCTGGCAGAATGTAACTCTCTAAAATGAAGGCCGTCAGTTAACACGTCCTCTCTCCTTCAGGTCTCGTCAGCGTCTGACCAGCTTGCCAAGTCACCCGCCACCTAATACCAGATCTCTCATCAATCCTGATCAATCTCTATATATTCCCATTTAACTGTACTCTATTTGTAGGTTAAATAGATGAGTCAATTTTTCCCAAACAAATGATCTACATACAATGTACAAATACCCCAAAATAAACCTCCGAATCTCGGTATTAGTTCACAGGTGGAGTGGTATCAGCGACACACGGCCTCCCATCAGCCAGGAACAAATGTCTACTTAAATACTTGCATTCATCTTTCTCCTTGTTAGCCAAGTTGTTACATAACTGTCTCCATCAAAATATATCTACGTGGAGACAAGGTTAATAACAGAGTACATATGTACAAGTCGAGGAGAAACTCTAAACAAGTCAATATATAAATTACAATTGGAACTTTTAGAGAGGAGATAATAGTGAAACATGTCGGACAGTTTATGAACAAATCCATCAGTTTCACTCGGACATACCGACCATCTAGACGATTCCAATTCTGTCCATGTTTAATGCCTGTTTAATTTTGTAAAGTAAATGGGTTAAGAGGAACAATGGAAACACAGGATAGGTCAGGGGAAAGAAAAGGTGGGTCTTGTAGTCTGGAACGTTCCAAAATGAAGATGAAAAATAAAATAGTGGTATAGAGGTTGACTGTGAGACGTAGAGGCCGCTATAGAGCCGTCAGAATGAAACAAAAGATTGGTAAAAAATGGCTAAAAGTTATAAGATATTTTTAGCACAAGTCCAGAAGGAGCATTGTAGGTCAGGAGATGAAAGTTCTCATCACTTTCGTTTTTTTTTTATCTTACACTGAAGAGATATTTATAATGATAGCCACAGGCAACTGCTCGCTGCGGTGAAGAAACGAACTGGATTATGATTGACGGGCTGATTGGACCCACGTCCAATCAGTCATAATGCATATTACTTCGTGATTTTGAAAGTATCAACCACAACGTCAAAAATACTTTCTCAATGAAATTAGTAAATAATATTAAAATTGAGACTTCGTCACAATAATGAGCAATGGTCTCAATAGGATATATTGATTGGATAGGCCCCTACACATTTTGAAGTTAAACCACTTCAAAAATTCCAAGGTTTCATGGTTGTAAGAAGAGAGTTGGTAGAGAACAGCAAGAATCCATAATATTATGATCAGTAGAAACCTCTGAAAGATAGTACCAGTGAAAAAGAGGCGAGTGTTGACCTGCCCGCCTGTGTTGATCAGGGAGTTGCTGATATAGACGCCAGATGGACGAATATATCACCAAATGATAGATGAATAGGCGCCGAGATAGACCACTAGTAGGTGAGGAGAGAGCGAGATAAAACATCACCCGTTACATGAAAAGAGAGGGAGGACAAGATGTCCGCTGAAGAAAGTGAAAAATAGAACACCAGACGATAATTCAGAGAGAGCGAGAGAGAGAGAACACCAGATGATTGAGGCCACTGACAGAGTGTCACACGTCAGGAGAAGAGAGAGAGAAAGAGAGAGAGAGAGAGAGAGAGAGAGAGAGAGAGAGAGAGAGAGAGAGAGAGAGAGAGAGAGAGAGAGAGAGAGAGAGAGAGAGAGAGAGAATAAATGAATGACTGAATGAATGAATGAAAAAAGACAATGTCACAGAGCTAAAGTACAAATTTGAGACAGTAATTAAAGTGGTAGGAAAGACTTATACTCAAAGGAGAGAAAATAATTGAAGGGAATTTGCAATTTGTTGAAGTTTCCGCGTTGAAAAGAAGAACAAAAATGACGTTCAAAAGTGTTCTTCATGGTCAATGTCAACAGCAAAATGATAACAGAACTTGACCAAAATTTTCGGAAACAGGTGAGATATTATTATGGGCCACTGAAAGGTGGAAGAAGTATATATTCAGAATTCAACAAGTTGTAATTCCTTATTACTACATAACGGTTGCTTTTGTTACCTTATTACAACTTGTTACAAAGTTGTTACATCTTCCTATAAAGTTTTTATGAAGTGTTAGAAAGTTGTTGCCAATAACAACTTTTTAGGAGGTGTTACAACTTTTGTGAAGGTTTTTCAACTTGTCAGAAGGTGTTACAACTTGTTAGAAAGTTCTACAACATGTTAGAAGGTGTTACAACTTTTTAGAAGGTGTTACAACTTGTTAGAAGGTGTTACAACTTGTTAGGTGTTATAACTTGTTATAAGGTAATACATCTTTTTAGAAGATGGTTCAACTTGTTAGAAAGTGTTACAACGTGTTAGAAGGTGTTACAACGTTCTAGACAGTTGTTGCAACTTGTTAGAACGTCGTAGGTTCGTCGTGTGTTAGGCGAATAGTAACTAATCCTACAAACGCCAAGTGAATAACAAGACAGGATCTTCGCTTCACAGCTACAAATGATAATTACTCCTGATTTAAGTTACTTCTAAAGAAAATCATGCTATACGCCATAACAGACTTTCATGAAGACTGTCCAACATTGTTTTATAACTTGGCAGCCAAATAGTTGATTGTCTGCTGTTTCAACTGGAATATTGTACCATCGTTTGAGCTCCTGGTGATTGCACGGTTCATCAGAGGAAATTTCTAGCTGTATGTGAATCCCTCGCAGATTGTGACGTAGTTGGATCACACGATGGTTACCACCTGTGACGTTGATGATTCACACCACACAATGACTACCATTTGCAACATGGTTGATCCCACTGAACTACGCTATTGCTGCCCCTTGTGATATGCTTGATCCCACTAAACACATCATGGCTACAAGTGATGTGGATGGTCACACTGATCAACAGTTCCAGTAGAGAACCAATTGTTTACAATGACCGGGTATGAGATCTTCTCTAGATATCCCTGTTTATCAGCAACAAATCCTCCTGTTTAGATATAGTACCTATATAGCATTGACGATCGTCAATGGTCACGAATTCGTACATACTTAGATTTAAGAAGTTGAATTCGAACTAGTAAGGATTTCCTAAAAAAATGAAGCTAAGAAACAAACTTATATATTCCTAAGCCAAGTATAGCACATTCAAATATGTACTATATTAAGACTCAGATATCGTGTATTAGGCCTAGGAAATGTAGGTTAGGTTAGTTTAGTTTGTCTTTGCAACAAAAGCAGAAAAGGGTTTTCCTGTTTGTCCAACTCATTAGTGCCGATTTCTACTTTCTAATATCGTTGTACGTCGGTACATATACTATGGTCCTCATCGTTACTATACGTACTACCAAAAACAGAAGGATGGGCTTTTACCAACGGAAATTATCATGGACAGTTTAATAAAGGATAATTATTAATTAATTATTATTATAATAAATATTATAATAATAATTGTTGTCTTTAATAATTATCATCTCTGTCTTCTTCTTGGTATTGAAGGAAGCCGGCCTCGGGTGAAAGAGGGCTTTGGACGATCTCTGTCTAGAACCCGTAGGTGCGGGGCTCGGACGTCCACCTCCTTGGGCTTGTGCTCCCCAAGCTCTTTTTCAGGAGGCTGGAGTCGTTCTTGTCCTTGATGGGGTGGTTCTTCTACGGCCCCTACCACAGGCGGTCTCCGGGTTTGGAGTCCCAGTGCCTTCTTTCACCAACTTTGAGGTCAACTCCGGAGCTCACAGTTCCTGCGACGGCGCTGGAACCAATTGTATTGGCGTTTGCCTCTCCATTGGAGAATTTCGGCGCCGTGGAGAAGGGAGACCTGCTGCCTGGGTAACAGCTTCTCCGTATCAACCTACCCTGGCTTTGCGCCCTGGAGAGGCCACTCCAGACCAATAACCAGAGCGTAATTCCATAGTCTCCTGAGATTGATGAATGCTTACTACTACTAATTTAATAGAATCCAGTTTACACTCCATTTGACATCCCATAAGGCATAATTAGGCAATTATTCGAAGAATACACTAAAGAAGCTCTTATCCTGAGGGTAAATAGTCTACCGACTGGATAAGTAAATGTGTTGCCATTGGATCTTTTCTGTGTTCCGTATTCGTGATATTTAAGTGTTCAATTCTAGTTGAACTTGACCTTAACCCCGAGGTTTAATGTAGATATGTTGAAAACATCGTCTTCAAGGTTCCTTGAAGGAAAAGTTTGGTACTGCTTAACAAAACTTTCAAGATAAACACGATGCAGAGTTTTCCTTATGTGATGGAGAGTGAAGGCAAACTAACCTTTTTCGGATTTAATAGCCTTAGACTGGAACAGGGAACCTACTAAGGGAGTTAACAAAGGTGCGTAACTCAGTGTTGGCAAAAGGCGCTTTTCCGGCACATGTGAAGTGTTGTTGATGCCCTCGTCAACCTCACTTTCCTCACACAGCTCCGCGTGGAAGTTGACGAGACTATGTGGAGACAATTCCTTTTCAGCCATGAATATTTTGAAGCGTTCACTTCGATAGAGGAGCACCCATCATGCTACCACAGAGGAAGAGGTCAACGCTACACAAACTGTCCCACCTTTCAACTCGACAACAGGAACGTCTGTAAATGGCTCACTGAACAGGGCAGAATCCTTAAAGATATACTCGACAGAAGCATGACCTCTTCCATTTACTTGTAGTGTAAGAAGACCACCAAATTGCTTACGAAGAACTCTCCTAACACCAAACGGAATGCCATGAAGTACATAAATGCTGTATATGCCTTTGCATGTTCTCAATATAGAAGCAGGACGACAGCATCTATTGCAAAAAAACGACGAGGAATAACTTTCCAAAGAAGGCCTAGTCTTCAAAGGTACACTCATTTTCCACAATTCACCTTTCCTTCAGCCTTGATTAGACTCGCTGTCGACTCCACTGCTAGCTAGCCGCACACGGTTTTCTTCATGGAAAACCTAAAACTAAGCGTTTGAAAACTTCTGAGCACCCATCAGCTCAAATCCTCACAGTTTTGTGAGTAATAACACATCAGTACTCCAAGACCCAAACAGTATCTTGTTTGGAAGGGAACGGCAATGGGAAAGGAACAACCAGAGCTCAAACTTTCCATTACAGTCAACCGGAAAGAAATTATTATGACACCATGAGACCAACAGACTGCAAATTTCTTAGAAAAAAAGTAACAGTCCTGCAAGGGAAATCTGCAAGCTTGGAAAAGCTGGACCCTTCAGAAAGACGAACACGAGTCGTGCTTTTGGGATACCCAATCAACATTCCACTGGATCCAGTACTAGAACACAGGCAAATCC
Organism: Procambarus clarkii; assembly: GCF_040958095.1. Taxonomy (NCBI): domain Eukaryota; kingdom Metazoa; phylum Arthropoda; class Malacostraca; order Decapoda; family Cambaridae; genus Procambarus; species Procambarus clarkii. The sequence continues at coordinate 8,526,295 of NC_091224.1, read as the reverse complement.
TGAATGCGGAACGATGCCGCACAAAAGTGGACAAAGCAGATACACGTCAGGTTCTGGTGACCATCATGGGACATGTGCCAGAAACATTCAATCTTGGAAACTGGAGAATATATCGACTGAGACCATACGTCCCAGATCCCCTGTGCTGCTTTAGGTGTCAGAAATATGGCCACCATCAACCATGATGCACCGGACAGGAGAGATGCGGAGTGTACAGCCTGAGATGCGGAGTATACAGCATCCAACCGAAGACTGTATAGCCAAGCACAAGGCAAACCAGGCCACAACAGCCAAATGTCCAAATTGTGGAGGCAAACATCATACCTGGAGCACAATCTGCTCTGCACGGAAAGAAAAGGTGCAGACAGCTCAGGCCAGGATAAACACACAGACCAGCACTACATACACCACCACCAACGTCTGGAATACTCGTGCACAACTACAGCAGAGACCCACTCTCACAGAACAAATTTCTCGAATCTATCAACTCCGAATATGAAAATACACAAAAATGCTGCAAATATACAACAAAAGCAAAAATGCCAAAAGCAATCACTTTCGAAATTAACACAACAAATTTACAGTTTTACCGAGGTCCAGCTGAAAAACATCGTGAAGATCATGGCAGAGACCATTATCAATTGCCTACAGATGACGCAGAACGCCTCACAACAACAGACTCAAGAAATCACTGGTGTGATAATGGACAAGCTCGGGCAGCAGACCACAGTTACACAAGAAATAGACAGTCTGGGACAAGACGAAACACAAAAGGACAAACAACACAACATGGACAGACAGACTACCTACAACAGTCGGGTAGTCAAGAAACCAGACCATAAACATTCACAAAAGCAACTGCAATAAACTAGTGACCACTCTCTCAACGGAATCTTACAACACAAGAGACAAATATCTACATCCAATGCATATCTGATATGCAACAACTCCAACAAAGAAGGTATTGAACAGCAGTGATGCACACTTTCCAACCACACAAGAGGTGGGCATGAACAATCAATGCATCCCGATATGCAGCATCATCAACAACAAAATACTGAATGGAAGAGGTGCACAGATTCCGACAACACAAGAAACGGCCACGAGTAATCAATGCTGTCCGATGTGCAGCAATACCATCAGCAAAGTGATGGACAACAGTAATGTGTAGATTCCAACAATGCCGGGGATGACCATGAGCAATCAGTGCAGTCCGATTTGCAGCGACACGACTTGTGAGGTGAAGAATAATGAGGTCGATTCCGAAGAGGAGTTTAGGAGTCTACTCCAACTGGCAACACCAACCGAAACCATCGTCTGGCCACTACGAATACTGCAGTGGAACATACAAGGACTTGGAAATAAAAACCACTTCCTTCAGGAAGCTACAATCAGTACGAAAGCAGATGTATTAATTTTGGAAGAAACTCTTTTTCCCAGCCACGAAATCCTTCAGATTAGCTAGATATCAGCACTATATTATACCGTATGAACAAGGGAGAGTTAATGACCATAGTCAGAAACATAATACCCAGCAAGAAAATAGGCCCAGTTTTATGTGGGGATGGAAGAGAGGTATTAACAGTAACAGTGAATATGGCTAATATTGAGCTCCTCATATACAACGTCTACTAGCCCCCCCTCCCCCCTTGTCATAAACTAGAAGTAGAGGCAGTGTTTGCCTTAGCGACGCACAAAAATGCAATTATTCCTCGGGATTTTAATGCTAATCATCAGGAGTTAGGTTTGACTGGGCCAGCCAATGCAGATGGGCGCCATTTAGCTGCAGCTCTGCAAGAAGTAGCTGAAATGACACTTCTTAACACTGGGGAACTAACACACACATTCAAGGGGGTTCCCTTGATTTTACATTAATCTCAACAGCACTCCAGCATCAGGCGAAGTTGGAGGAAGACCCGGTGATCACCAGTGACCACTATGCTACTGTCATCAACACTAAACATAGAACGACCTCCTACACCACCTGCACAACCTATCTTGAGGTTATCTTGAGATGATTTCGGGGCTTAGCGTCCCCGAGGCCCGGTCCTCGACCAGGCCTCCTGTTTGTTACAACACCCTCCCCCCCAAGAAGCACCCCATAGCAGCTCCCAGATATATATTTACTGCTAGGTATCAGGGGACATCAGGATGAAAGAAACATTTTTGCCCATTTGTCTCTGCCTTCACCGGGGATCGAACCCGGAACCTCAGGACTACGAATCCGAAGCGCTGTCCACTCAGCTGTCAGGCGCCCTAGTTGGAATTCAAACAAGCCCAACTGGAATTTATACCAATATGAACTAGAAAAATGGTATGCAACATTCACTGCCATCTGACGATTTGAACATTACACGAGACCAATCTCCAGGAAGCCATTGCAGCTGCTGCAAACTAAACTATTCCAATCATTATCCCAAGAAACACACAACTAAAGAACTATTAGTTCTACAGTAATGAAGTTATAGAACAAAACCCCAGAGTCAACATCTTCTAAAAACTTCTAAAGAGAAACCCAACACCAGAAGGAAGAACTCTGCTAAGAGCGGTGATATTTGAAGCAAGACGAGTTTCTGGAGAGATAAAGGAGGCACGATTGTTTAAGTGGAGTCTAATTCTAAATGAAAATAGTAGTCGTGGCAAGATATTGGGGTTAGATTAAAACCATATCAGGTCGACCAACCCAACCACAGGCATGTATTCAACCATTACAGGATGTTGGGAGACTTTCTTTCCAATTTGCAGAAAGAGCAGCTTCATATCAGCTTCTTACAATGGTCAGAAAGCAGCAAGAACGATTAAAACAAGAGAGGTTGACAGCTATTCATGAGAGCTCAGCTACAAAGGATGAATGTGATTATCCCGTTACTAAACAAGAACTAATCAGAGCGAAAAAAGATGGTAATGGACACTGCACCAGGTGCTGATAACATTACATTCTCAATGATCGCACACGCAAGTCCTGCTGGAGAACAGAGGATATTGGACGTTATCAATTCATCTTGGCAGCAAGGCCAAGATGACCTCTTGGCTTATCACTGCACCGACCTCTTAGGAAGAAAGCAGCCATCATTCCAACTCCTAAGCCGAAAGAACCTGGCAATTACAGACCCATTTCCTTAACATCATGCATTAGTAAACCTGCTTCAGATGGTCTTAAATAGGTTACTGTAGAAGACTGGAGACCTACATAAACACTTATGTGGCTTCACTACAGGAGTAGATACTGCCAACTGCATAGCAACATTATTAGGAAGTCATTACTAACTCAAGTCCGGCAATAGTGATCTTCCTTGATCTAGAAAAAGCATTCGCAGTTGCAAGCCCGCCAGCAATTATACACACCTTAGTTAAAAAAAAGGTGTAAAGAGAAATATGCTAGGATGGATTCAAGATTACTTAAGCCACAGGTATACCAGAGTAAAGTTGCAAGGACAAGTGTCGGACTACCACTTGCTTGAGAATGGGACTTCACAAGGAGGAGTCCTCTGTCTTATTCTTTTTAACATCCTTATGGAAAACCTCATTACCATGACATTTGCAGAATGGGTTAAATTGCTAAGTTATGCTGATGATATAACATTAGTCGTCACAGGTCCTTCACTTTTAAATAAAGCACAAGGGGCGTTAGATAAATTAACATTTCAATGCAGCATTTTAGGGCTAAAAATATCTGCACAGAAGTCTAAGGCAATGAGACTAGGTAGCAACACTCCAGACAGGCACCAACATATTCAAGACATTAACCTTCAGTGGGTTATACAATATCAATATCTCGTAGTGTGGATAGATTCTATAGTGACATTCAACAAGCAAATTCAATATCTGAAGGAGAAAGCAACGTCATGACTGAATATAATGAGAGCAATCGCATGGCCCCGTCTAGGAGCGGGACACAAAGCGTTAAGAATATTTTACATACACGCCGCTCGTTCCCTAGTCATAGCAGAGTCATAACAGGGGCTCCCCGATGGACTAAAACACTGAACCTAAGACTTGAAACCAAGCAAACATCAATTGAAATAAGGGTAAAAGGGATTGATGCGGGCATGCTGACCATGATATTGACTAGACCTAGAATCAGTTCACTTAAAGATGTAATCACTGGAACACTAATTCGGAAGAGAAGAGTCTCTAATAGCAACAGGTGGACCCAATGAGCAATAAACAACATCAATACATTCGATGTAACAAATACAGTCACTGAGAGGGGTGTAGTCGACGAAATAAATGCAGACTTTGTTATGCAAGCCCCATGGGAATCACTGCCAGCAGACTTTAAGATTATGGCTCTTGAAGAAAAAAATAACCAGACTAATCCTCATCTGCTACGTAATATTGCACAGATGCATATAGAAACAAACTTGGCATCTGACAGCTTCGTATTCTTCACAGATGGATCAGTAGACCAGCAGAAACAAGAAACCAGAGCTGCCTTTAAGGCAGGATATTCTGTAGTTAGTTGGAGACTCTTAAACGGGTGTTCAACTTTACAACAGAGATGCTAGCCATTCAAAAGTCTTTGGAACATGCTCTTGCTGAACACCGACAATATGCTAACATACATACATACAGATTCGAGAACTGCCATTGAAACCTTGCATAGGTTCCCTTGGTGGTTCTTTGATGGAAACAATGATGGCTTGTTTCTAAAGGTTCCTCGGAAACCTTGATGTGTTCTTGTTCTTGCAACACGAACACATACGTGACAACATCCATATGATCACAAATGTCATATCATTAATGCAAACACTCAAACGTCAAGGCCGTTGGGTATTTATCAACTGGGTGCCAAGTCATTTGGAAATAATAGGAAACGACATTGCAGGCGAAGCTGCAAAACTTGCAACAAAGAGAAGAAATGTAAACATTTACATACCCCAGAGTCTATCACAGATTAAGAAAGTAATTAGAAACAGAGCAATGCAAAAGATGTACATTGCCAGCTTTCCCTCACTCTACCCTCACTACTCACGTGCCAGCTTTCCCTCACTCTACCCCTCACTACTCACGTGCCAGCTTTCCCTCACTCTACCCCTCACTACTCACATGCCAGCTTTCCCTCACTCTACCCCTCACTACTCACATGCCAGCTTTCCCTCACTCTACCCATCACTACTCACGTGCCAGCTTTCCCTCACTCTACCCCTCACTACTCACATACCAGCTTTCCCTCACCCTACCCCTCACTAGTCACATGCCAGCTTTCCCTCACCCTACCCCTCACTACTCACATGCCAGCTTTCCCTCACCCTACCCTCACTAGTCACATGCCAGCTTTCCCTCACTCCTACCCCTCACTACTCACATGCCAGCTTTCCCTCACTCTACCCCTCACTACTCACATGACTAGCTTTCTTCTGTCTAGACTATAACCATACAAGTCATCTTTCCTTCATTTGATACGATTCATTACCCAACATATTCACGGCTTTCACAGTATCCATACAAAACCAGCGTTTTTTCCAGCAGTGACTACACTACCAGATACTAAGTCCAGCTCACCTCAAGCTTGAATCTCTCAACTCACAACCTTATCCACTCCCTACATATAGGCAACATCTCACATGTGAACTCTGTCTTAAGCTGTGCTCCTCGGATTGTTTGTGACTCATGCACCAGCTGGCTACTGCACCAGCACCAGCTGGCTACAGCACCAGCTGGCTACAGCACCAGCTGGCTACAGCACCAGCACCAGCTGGCCACTGCACCAGCACCAGCTGGCTACAGCACCAGCACCAGCTGGCTACTGCACCAGCACCAGCTGGCTACAGCACCAGCACCAGCTGGCTACTGCACCAGCACCAGCTGGCTGCTGCACCAGCACCAGCTGGCTACTGCACCAGCACCAGCTGGCTGCTGCACCAGCACCAGCTGGCTACTGCACCAGCACCAGCTGGCTGCTGCACCAGCACCAGCTGGCTACAGCACCAGCTGGCTACAGCACCAGCACCAGCTGGCTACTGCACCAGCACCAGCTGGCTACAGCACCAGCACCAGCTGGCTACTGCACCAGCACCAGCTGGCTACAGCACCAGCACCAGCTGGCTACAGCACCAGCACCAGCTGGCTACAGCACCAGCACCAGCTGGCCACTGCACCAGCACCAGCTGGCTACAGCACCAGCTGGCTACAGCACCAGCTGGCTACAGCACCAGCACCAGCTGGCTGCTGCACCAGCACCAGCTGGCTACTGCACCAGCACCAGCTGGCTGCTGCACCAGCACCAGCTGGCTACTGCACCAGCACCAGCTGGCTGCTGCACCAGCACCAGCTGGCTACTGCACCAGCACCAGCTGGCTGCTGCACCAGCACCAGCTGGCTACTGCACCAGCACCAGCTGGCTACTGCACCAGCACCAGCTGGCTACTGCACCAGCACCAGCTGGCTACTGCACCAGCACCAGCTGGCTACTGCACCAGCACCAGCTGGCTACTGCACCAGCACCAGCTGGCTGCTGCACCAGCTGTGACTCGAGAACTACTACTTAAAAGTTGATACATCATAAGAATATTCTTTCACTGCTATCTTTCACTTTTCACTTTTCTGAAGACTTACTGATTGGTTTGGCTCAAGTATTTGAACTCTGGGGAAAGTTTGTTCAGAAAATTCCGTGGCTGGTTCTAAGCTGATCCAATATTGGACTATTGGCGTAGCTTAAAATAGGCTTTACCTATTATTTCATCATTTGTGTTTTGTCCTATTTTATCACCTAATTTTGATCAATTAAATTGTGACAAAAAATACATGTCTTATTACATTATTTGTAGGCAATACTGCATTTTGTGTGCCTATTGTATTTTCCAGCAGGTAATGTATTGAACTGGTTGCTTCTTATAGGTTTCCGCAAAGGCTACAGTAATAAAATCTAACATTTCGCAAGTAAAAAGTTAGTCTTTTTCACGTGCCACAGAAGTTGGATTCTAAGTCTGGCGTCATTGTTTGGCTCACATGTTTGCCTTCCAAGTCTGGGTCTCTAGTCTTATTCCTTAGACTTGTTCCTATTATTGTTCCCTAGTCTTGCTACCTAGTCTTGCTACCTAGTCTTGTTCTCTAGTCTTGTCCCTAGTCTGGTTCCCCTGGTCTTGTTCCCTAATCTTATCCCTAGTCTGGTTTCCTAGTCTTGTTCCCTGGTCTTGCTTCCTATGCAGGTCCCAAATACTGTTCCCTGGGCTGGTTCCTAGTACTGCTCCCTGGGCTGGTCCCTAGTACTGCTCCCTGGGGTGGTCCCTAGTACTGCTCCCTGGGCTGGCCCCTAGTACTGCTCCCTGTGCTGGTCCCTAGTACTGCCCCCTGGGCTGGTCCCTAGTACTGCTCCCTGGGCTGGTCCCTAGTACTGCTCCCTGGGCTGGTCCCTAGTACTGCTCCCTGGGCTGGTCCCTAGTACTGTTCTCTGGGTAGGTCCCTAGTACTGCTCCCTGGGCTGATCCCTAGTACTGCTCCCTGGGGTGGTCCCTAGTACTGCTCCCTGGGCTGGCCCCTAGTACTGCTCCCTGGGCTGGTCCGTAGTACTGCCCCCTGGGCTGGTCCCTAGTACTGCTCCCTGGGCTGGTCCCTAGTACTGCTCCATGGGCTGGTCCCTAGTACTGCTCCCTGGGCTGGTCCCTAGTACTGCTCCCTGGGCTGGTCCCTAGTACTGCCCCCTGGGCTGGTCCCTAGTACTGCTCCCTGGGCTGGTCCCTAGTACTGCTCCCTGGGCTGGTCCCTAGTACTGCTCCCTGGGCTGGTCCCTAGTACTGCTCCCTGGGCTGGTCCCTAGTACTGCTCCCTGGGCTGGTCCCTGGGCTGGTCCCTAGTACTGCTCCCTGGGCTGGTCCCTAGTACTGCTCCCTGGGCTGGTCCCTAGTACTGCTCCCTTCTTGAGGTTATCTTGAGATGATTTCGGGGCTTTTTAGTGTCCCCGCGGCCCGGTCCTCGACCAGTCCTCCACCCCCAGGAAGCAGCCTGTGACAGCTGACTAACACCCAGGTACCTATTTTACTGCTAGGTAACAGGGGCATAGGGTGAAAGAAACTCTGCCCATTGTTTCTCGCCGGCGCCTGGGATCGAACCCAAGACCACAGGATCACAAGCCCAGCGTGCTGTCCGCTCGGCCGACCGGTTCCCTTGGCTGGTCTCTAGTCTGGTCCTTGTAACTGTGATGGTTATATTGTCTGCTGTATGATTTTTCACTTTACTATTAGATCTGTCTCTAGTTTTTACTGTCTCATAATGTGAAATCTTAATTACACCTTCCAATGTTTTTTATTGAAATATTTAAGTTTCGTGTCTTTACTGCAGTCGTTCTCAATATTACCCATCAATGAAGTCGTCAGAGGACGCAACTTTGGGCGTTTTAGAGCTTGGCTGAAGTTGTAATGTTGCAAGGCAATGAAGGCGCCAGAGGGAGCGTCCTCCAGTTTGGGACTTTGTATCACTGGTGAAGTCCTTCCCAGCGCTGCTCGTCCATGAGGTCGCCAGAGGAGGGAGGGAGGGAATTATCAAAGGAAAGCGCAAAGTCAATACAACTATATACCACTAGGAAGGTGTCAGTATGAGGATTTGGGATGGGACGGAGGGAAGGAATGGTGCCCAGCAACTTGGATGGCCGGGGATTGAACGCCGACCTGCATGAAGACTGTCGCTCTACCGTCCAGCCCAAGTGGTTGGGTTGAGGAAGCACACGACGCTTGGGCACATTGCTCGTTGTTCAGTGCACTGTGTCTCCAAGTGAACACCCAGTGAGACGGAATTACATCCGTGTGTTATATATAGATCAGACCAAGATTATGATATATGGAGTGTTGTGTAAAGGCGGCTTTGGTGAGTTATCTCCTACCCGCGGACACCCAGAGTTTTGCCCCCATAACACATAACACCTCATGACTAAGGAATATTAACACATAACACCTCATGATTGTTAGGAATATTAACACATACCTCCTCATGACTAAGGAATATTAACACATACCTCCTCATGACTAAGGAATATTAACACATAACACCTCATGACTAAGGAATATTAACACATAACACCTCATGATTGTTAGGAATATTAACACATAACACCTCATGACTAAGGAATATTAACACATAACACCTCATGACTAAGAAATATTAACCTCATGACTAAGGAATATTAACCTCATGACTAAGGAATATTAACACATAACACCTTATGACTAAGAAATATTAACCTCATGACTAAGGAATATTAACACATAACACCTCATGACTAAGAAATATTAACCTCATGACTAAGAAATATTAACACATAACACCTCATGACTAAGGAATATTAACACATAACACCTCATGACTAAGGAATATTAACACATAACACCTTATGACTAAGAAATATTAACCTCATGACTAAGGAATATTAACACATAACACCTCATGACTAAGAAATATTAACCTCATGACTAAGAAATATTAACACATAACACCTCATGACTAAGGAATATTAACACATAACACCTCATGACTAAGGAATATTAACACATAACACCTTATGACTGTAAGAAACACGTAACGTGATAACCTGCGACTATAGCAGGGTTGGGCCGTCCCCAGCGCCCCCCCCCCCCTTTTTGTAACCAAATCTAAGTCCAGCCATCATGGCAGCGGATCATTCCAGAAGTATACCTGGAGTGGGTTCTGAGAGTTATTTTAGTTACCCCAAAATTTGCGTTGGCCCAGACTTGACTAGTGTGTTTCGAACTCGCTTCTCAGAAACCAGTCGTGATCCCAGAAACCAGAGTCATCAAAATATTAACGGGAGCCCGTATATGGCAAGCTGGGGAAGGGAATATATGGGGCAAGGGATATGGGTAGTTATCAGGTGAAAGCCCCAAGCATATGCGACTATATAGCAGGGTGATATATCGGGTCCTCTAGGTCCTGTTCAGAAGTTAATTCTGAACCGTATGCTAATATGGTGGAACTGGTGTCATGTATCAGAGGAGCATATTAATAACTGCCCCCTCTGCAGTGTGCTGATATAAATTAGGAGACATTCCCTCCATCCAATTAATATTAATAACACCCCGTGCAGTGAGATATCGGGTGATATGTGGTTATTATTGCATTCATATTTCTCTTCCATAGCCTCCCTTACATCGATTCCACTCCTGAATCCTGCGTTATTAGGGTCGGTCCATTACCATTCCCAGTGATTCTGTTCTGGCTGGTGTGGTTTTAGATTTAGCTACTGGGAACAAAAAGCTCGATTAGCTGTTCACCAAGATGTACGGGCTGTGGTGAGCCCGTCGTACTCACCTCCCCAAGCAGTACGGGCTGTGGTGAGCCCGTCGTACTCACCTCCCCACGCAGTACGGGCTGTGGTGAGCCCGTCGTACTCACCTGGCACAGATGTACTGAGCGAACACCCGCTAAGACCCTAAGCTTAGTGGGTGTCCACGACGAAATACGTCGTCCCTTGTGTTCTGTCTTATCTAACACTCCTTATATCTGTCTTGTCACACACACCTCACCTCCGTCCCACCCCAGTCTGGAAGGGGAAATAAAGACTCAAGGTAACTCACAAAGCACCGTACTGTCTCCTCAGTTTAAAGCGGCAGTTGTAAACCTTCTTGAGAATAGGGGAGTTGTTGAGAGAGTCCTCCGCCCCATCAGGTACATCCTGAGCAAGAAGCAGAAAGATTAGCAAATTTACATGCTTCAAGAGCCAGCTCCAGTCAACTTTCACAAGCAACTCTGAATCACCAACAAATAATGCAAGCTTCAAGATGGAAAAAAATAGACGATACGTTAGCGTCATCGGAAGAACTATACCAACCTTTCAGCTTGAAAGAACTGAGAAGAACTAACAAAGAAACTTAAAAACACAGCTCCAGGTGAAGACAAAATCACTTACATGATGCTGGCCAAGTTAGGAGAAAAGGGTGAAGAAATTTTCTTGAAACTCATCAACAAAGTTTGGGTAACAAGAACTCGACCACTGTCTTGGAATAGGGCAATTCTAGTTCCTGTTCCAAAACCCAAAGACCCCCAGGATATCCAAGACCCATCTCATTAACAAGCTGTCTGGACAAAACTGCGGAAAAAATGACTCTTAATCGAATTGAATGAAAAGCCAAACCACTGCACCAAAATATGTTTGCTTACAGAAAAGTTGTTGGAACCACAGAATGTCTTACCTCTCTTCTGGATCAAATCAATGACAAACCTGGAATACTTATTTTTCTGGACCTTAAAAAAGCCTTCGAGCTAGCCAATGTTCCAGCTACACTGTGCTGCGTGGAGGATAAGGAAATCAGAGGAAGTCTGCTTAACAGAGAAGATGAAGTCAAATTCCAAGGAAAAACATCCTCCTCAAAGAGGTTGGAAAATGGGACTTCGCAGGGAGGGAGAGAGAGAGAGAGGGAGGGAGGGAAAAGGGAAAAGCGCCAAGCATATAGTCTTGGCGCCATTACGACTATATAACACTTGGAAGGGGTTAAGGTAAGAATTTGGGATGGGACGGGGGGAAAAGAATGGTGGCAAGGAGGAATACTAAGCCCCTTCCTCTTCAATTGTCTCATGGAATAATTCTTGAAGCCCAAGTTACCAACAGCCAAACTGCTTAACTATGCAGATGACTTTGTAGTCATTATCAATGGAAATGGCGCTAGGAATCATGCGCGAAAATGCCTAGACATCATCAGCAGGGAAGCGGAATACATAGCAGTGAAAATTAAAGGTAAAAAATCAAGGCAATGCCAGTTAATATGAGAACTCAAGACATCAGACTCGCAATACAAGGACACGAAATTGAGTGGGTTACCCCTTTTAAATATCTTGGAGTCATAGTAGACAGCCATTTGCAATTCACCCAATAAATTTAATATCTTCGGGAACGTTGTAATGCCAGAAACTCAGCTTTGCGCTCCCTGACAAGTCTTAGAGATTGTGAATCTCTACCAGTACTCAAAATGTACTACGTTCAAGCAGTTAAGTCAATAGGCGCCACTATTGCATTACTTACTGGAATGTGAAAAAACTGAAGTCCTGCACATCAAACTCAACATTCATTCAACAAGAGCAGCTGCATTAAATGCAAAATCCAAGCGACTACAATGGTTAAAAAAACGGTTGAAGAATGGGACACTAGTGAACATTGTGCATCTATCTCAGCTACCAAAATAATGTTATTAAAACAAAAGATAAAAATCAATGCAAAAAGACGGAAACTCTACACACAGAAATCACAATTACGTGATATATTTGTTCAAAGGAAACAAATCCATTGTTTCCTTTGAACTAAATATATCGTGGATTTGTTCAAAGGAAACTCTAATTTAATTTAAAACTTTGACACACATATCACAGTAACAAGGTTATCGTGAATAACTGAACTCTATTACGGGCTCACTTTAGCCTGTGCGACATGAAAATTTTGTTCCGAGTAGCTGAATCTAAAACAACAACAACATATTGTGAGAACATGTGGTAAGTCGAAAATATGTCATCAAAAAATATCACTCTAATGAGAACATACACGTTAGCCTGTAGGCCAAATAAGAGGCAAAAGGATCACTACGCATACCTCTGCCGAATTGAGAGCAAAAGTAAACAGATTGATTAAGATTATTCACTGCTAAAAAGTCTGGCCTTTGTCTGCCAAAAGCAACTGGAGAGAATAAGCCATGATACACAGCATTGAACTGTCAAGACCCGAGAGAATTATCCATGATACACGCACTGAACTGTCAACACCCGAGGTTACTAGGAGGTTACCTTGAGGTGCTTCCGGGGCTTAGTGTCCCCGCAGCCCGGTCGTCGACCAAGGCCTCCTGATTGCTGGACTGGTCAATCAGGCTGTTGGACGCGGCTGCTCTCAGCTTAACGTACGAATCACAGCCTGGTTGATCAGATATCCTTTGGAGGTGTTCATCCAGTTCTCATTTGAACACTGTGAGGGATCGGCCAGTGGGCCGAGAGAATAAGCCATGATATACACATGGGACTGTCAAGACCCACAAACCTGGAAGCCCCGGTCGCTCAATCATTAGTCAGAAAATGATGCCAAGAAATAAAGTAGCCAAGCGACTCAAAACACTCCAAGCAGGCTGTGTTTTCAACCTTAAGGCCCTGAAGCAACTTCCTCGACATTTTGCGAGGGTCAGAATCATCTGGTGTGAGGTCGTTTATGGAAGTTGAGTTGCTCCAATAGAGAAGATTTCCGAGGCAGATGCCATATGAAATTATATACTTCTCCCAGCTGCTGCTTAAGTACAAGGCAGCAAGGCATGTAGTGATCCACGCACACGTCATATAATTGGTAAGCCCCACTATCGTGGATTTTTGCTTGTTTGTATTTACTTGGGTACTAGGAGACTCGAACTCTCGACCCAACGATCGTGGGCCCAAGTGAACCCAAATAGAATTAAGAATTAAGGCCATGCCCGAAACATTGTGCGTGCTAGTGACTTCACAAGAATGTAACTCTAAATACCCGACCAGGATTCGAACCCTCGACGTCCAGGATCACCCTTAAACGTACACGGTACCATGATCACCGCACCATATGATCGTCTATGGTACACTGGATGATTAGATGATCACATGGTGCGGTGGTCACGGTACCGTATACGTTTAGGGGTGATCCTGGACGATCGCGGGTTCGAATCCTGGTCTTTTCTTGTAGAGATCTTAATGAGTTATGGGTTGCGTGTTCCTGCCGTCTTTCTTCGCATTCATATGACTTCATATTTATTCATATGAAATACAAACATGCATTCCGGAATGTAAGATTGAAATTGTTGTTTTTCTATTAGTTAAATTTATATATATTTTATTACAATAATTATTCAGTGAATTATTGGTATTGTCGATGTTATTGTTATTGCATTATAATTATTATTATCATAATTATTATCACTGTTCAAAAGACTAAAGAGGAAGTCGAAGAGGAAAATAAAGAAACAGTAATGTGATGCTCCTCATTGTATATATTATATATACTTTATATGCAAACAAGCCTGAATGGTCCCCAGGCATACATGCAACCGAAAACTCACACCCTAGAAGTGACTCGAACCCATACTGCTAGGAGCACTATTATTAATTATTATTTATATTACATTATATATAATATAAATAATATTTACCTCCTCACTGCCAAGGTACATATAATCATGGCCATTTTAGGTTAAACACATCATTTTCTTTATATCAAATGTTCTAATACTTGATGAAGAACGTAGTTTGATTCCTCGTGTCGCCGCCAGGGGCGTGAACGGCAGCGTTGTGGGCGCCCAGGCGGGCACTACCGCCAACCTTCCCTGCGTCATCGTCCACAGAGCAGACCACGAGACTGTGAGTATACTCTGTTGTGGTGGGGTAATACTGTGGGTATATTCTGCTAGGGTGGGGTGATACTGTGGGTATACTCTGCTAGGGTGGGGTGATACTGTGAGTATACTCTGCTAGGGTGGGGTGATACTGTGAGTATACTCTGCTAGGGTGAGGTGACACTGTGGGTATACTCTGCTAGGGTGGAGTGATACTGTGAGTATACTCTGCTAGGGTGGGGTGACACTGTGGTATACTCTGCTTAGGTGGGGTGACACTGTGAGTATACTCTGCTAGGGTGGGGTGACACTGTGGGTATACTCTGCTTAGGTGGGGTGACACTGTGAGTATACTCTGCTGACTGTGAGCATAATCTCCGAGAGAGAGAGTAAAGAGAGAGAGAGAGAGAGAGAGAGAGAGAGAGAGAGAGAGAGAGAGAGAGAGAGAGAGAGAGAGAGAGAGAGAGAGAGAGAGAGAGCCATCTTCAGTGAGAAGGAGCTAGAGTATGTCAGCTCTCTAATATCAGTCTGGACTTGTCGTTGAAGACTGCGGGTGTCAGTCAGACGCTGTCACAGAACAACACAAGGATTATGCAGTCAGGAAGAGGCAGGAAGGCAGACCCAAGGTCTTTGTGTGAGAGCCGAGGTTGCAGGAGTCCCATTGCACTGCAATGCGGCTCCGGCGACTCTCTTGAATTTGTTTGAGTCCGGTTGAATAACGTGTCAGTATCACAGCTCCCCAGCACTTGCGAACCCTGAATATATGAATCTGGAGAGTCATAGTTGCTCACCACCCAGCATACTCGGGAGTTTCCTGAATATATGAGAATGAGTGTATTAATTATTCATCCTTATACTAGAGCATGCCTTAAATGTATTGATGTGGAGGTATTGTTACTCACCTAATTTACTCACAACATATTATATATATATATATATATATATATATATATATATATATATATATATATATATATATATATATATAAATATATATATATATATATATATATATATATATATATATATATATATATATATATATATACATACATACATACATACATACATTTATTTATTTATTACAGTATTACAAACTCATCGTCTTTTGAGTAAGATAAAATTATATAGGTAGTTTTTATTTTTAAAACAAATTATAACATGTTTTTATTAAACATTTAATTAGCATTTTTTTAATATAACACATGTAACGTTTTTATATAATTGGGTCTTGGTTGTACAGCTGGATTCGTTCTCGACTCGCAGTCGAGAGTCCCGGGTTCGAATCCCGGGAGGGACAGAAATGATTGCACACGCCTCCTTTCAACTAATTCCTCTGTTCACCTATCAATAAATTGCTTTCCATGAGTTAGATGTGAGATTAATCTATTATGAGATTATACCATGAGGAAGGAGAGCAATCCAACCACGGAGCGACCTCACAGTTACAGTGTCACATAATGACACAGCCTAAAGCCATATATTCACAGGCTGTCTGTCCGTTATCAAATGAATTGCTTTCATGCACCATTTTTCTTTACAAACTTGCATGATGACTTCCACCTCTTCATCAACTGGAAAAAAAAATCATTAATTAATGATTTTGAAGATAAGTTATCACTATAGAAGCAAAGTGGCTTCACCGCAACATTTTGTCCTATAAGCTAGAACGTCAGTTAATTTGTTCTTATCATATAGTCACTGCCACAAACCAGGAGACAGAGGTCGAATTCAATAGCACTTATTATGCTAAAATAGACCAGAATCTACTGATTATTTAACTGATTCGGATAATAATTAATTTGGGGTTTTATGGTGAATTTATGGGTTTAGGGATTTACTGCTACAAGAAGTTTAAGAAGTACAATTTGAGTGCGAGGTGAGTAAAGAGACCACTGTAACGCTGTGACCCATGCATGTACTCACGCGCACTCATCATCTGATGGGCACGGTGAAGGTTACTCATTCAAGAGCTCTTGCAGTTAGGCATGTGAGAAGCATCAGGTCATTTACAGTCATTAAATGTATGACTTGTTAAGTGCTGTTCAGCTGTGTATGTACTAAACTGTTATTGAATGAGCACCCGGGTGTTCACCAACCACCCGGGTGTTCACCAGCCACCCGGGTGTTCACCAACCACCCGGGTGTTCACCAGCCACCCAGGTGTTCACCACTCACCTGGGTGTTCACCATTCACCCGGGTGTTCACCATTCTCCCGGGTGTTCACCAACCACCCGGGTGTTCACCAGCCACCCGGGTGTTCACCAGCCACCCGGGTTTTCACCACTCACCTGGGTGTTCACCAGCCACCCGGGTGTTCACCACTCACCTGGGTGTTCACCAATCACCCGGGTGTTCACCACTCACCCGGGTGTTCACAAGCCACCCGGGTGTTCACCAAGTAGAACTGTATTTATATACGTTCATTTTGGGCGTCTTCCTCAGGTATCGTGGATCCGCCTCCGGGACCATCACCTCATCACAGTGGGTCGTCAGACCTACAGTAACGATGACCGCTTCTCTGTCACCTACAACAGACACCTTAACGTAAGTACCCCTCTAGTTACAATACCTAAATCTGTTGAGTATCCATCAAGTTACAATACCTTGAGTTGAGTACTACAAGTGTTACGATACATCGACCTCAGTAACCCCAGTGTTGCGATACATCGACCTCAGTAACCCCAGTGTTGCGATACATCGACCTCAGTAACCCCAGTGCTGCGATACATCGACCTCAGTAACCCCAGTGCTGCGATACATCGACCTCAGTAACCCCAGTGTTGCGATACATCGACCTCAGTACTCCCAGTGTTACGATATCGTGAGATGAATACTTCCAGTGTTACGATAACTACGTGATAACTTCATATGAGAATACATGAAGGACGAGGTTAGAATACTTTGAGTACACGGTAACAATAGATAGAGGGGGCAAGGTAACAATAGATAGAGGGGGCAAGGTAACAATAGATAGAGGGGGCAAGGTAACAATAGATAGAGGGAGCAAGGTAACAATAGATAGAGGGAGCAAGGTAACAATAGATAGAGGGAGCAAGGTAACAATAGATAGAGGGAGCAAGGTAACAATAGATAGAGGGGGCAAGGTAACAATAGATAGAGGGGGCAAGGTAGCAATAGATAGAGGGGGCAAGGTAACAATAGATAGAGGGGGCAAGGTAACAATAGATAGAGGGGGCAAGGTAACAATAGATAGAGGGAGCAAGGTAACAATAGATAGAGGGGGCAAGGTAACAATAGATAGAGGGGGCAAGGTAACAATAGATAGAGGGGGCAAGGTAACAATAGAAAGAGGGGGCAAGGTAACAATAGATAGAGGGGGCAAGGTAACAATAGATAGAGGGGGCAAGGTAACAATAGATAGAGGGGGCAAGGTAACAATAGATAGAGGGGGCAAGGTAACAATAGATAGAGGGGGCAAGGTAACAATAGATAGAGGGAGCAAGGTAACAATAGATAGAGGGGGCAAGGTAACAATAGATAGAGGGGGCAAGGTAACAATAGATAGAGGGGGCAAGGTAACAATAGATAGAGGGGGCAAGGTAACAATAGATAGAGGGGGCAAGGTAACAATAGATAGAGGGGGCAAGGTAACAATAGATAGAGGGGGCAAGGTAACAATAGATAGAGGGGGCAAGGTAACAATAGATAGAGGGGGCAAGGTAACAATAGATAGAGGGGGCAAGGTAACAATAGATAGAGGGGGCAAGGTAACAATAGATAGAGGGAGCAAGGTAACAATAGATAGAGGGGGCAAGGTAACAATAGATAGAGGGGGCAAGGTAACAATAGACAGAGAGAGACACAAGGTAACAATAGATAGAGGGGGCAAGGTAACAATAGATAGAGGGAGCAAGGTAACAATAGATAGAGGGGGCAAGGTAACAATAGATAGAGGGGGCAAGGTAACAATAGACAGAGAGAGACACAAGGTAACAATAGATAGAGGGAGCAAGGTAACAATAGATAGAGGGGGCAAGGTAACAATAGATAGAGGGAGCAAGGTAACAATAGATAGAGGGGGCAAGGTAACAATAGAGGGGGCAAGGTAACAATAGACAGAGAGAGACACAAGGTAACAATAGATAGAGGGGGCAAGGTAACAATAGATAGAGGGGGCAAGGTAACAATAGACAGAGAGAGACACAAGGTAACAATAGATAGAGGGGGCAAGGTAACAATAGAGGGGGCAAGGTAACAATAGAGGGGGCAAGGTAACAATAGAGGGGGCAAGGTAACAATAGAGGGGGCAAGGTAACAATAGACAGAGAGAGACACAAGGTAACAATAGAGAGAGGGCAAGATAACAAGAGAGGGCAACGTATAATATAGAGAGGGCAAGATAACAATAGAGAGAGAGCGAGAGAGCGAGAGAGAGAGAGAGAGAGAGAGAGAGAGAGAGAGAGAGAGAGAGAGAGAGAGAGAGAGAGAGAGAGAGAGAGAGAGAGTGGGCAAGGTGAGATTACATAAATGACAAGTTAACAATACAAGGAGGGCAAGGTGACAACACACGGAGGGCAAGGTGACAACACACGGAGGGCAAGGTGACAACACACGGAGGGCAAGGTGACAACACACGGAGGGCAAGGTGACAACACACGGAGGGCAAGGTGACAACACACGGAGGGCAAGGTGACAACACACGGAGGGCAAGGTGACAACACACGGAGGGCAAGGTGACAACACACGGAGGGCTACTAAAGACTCTACTTCAGTAACAGACAAAAACCAACTGAATACTGCCGTTATGTAGATGACATATTCGTAATAGTAAAAGACTCAGATGAACTAATTGACCTAAAAAGACACCTAGAGAGAGAGTCAGTACTCCGATTTACACATGAAAATAGTGAAAATAACAGTCTGCCATTCTTGGATGTACTAATAACAAAAATAGGAACCTCTTTAAGCACCAACGTATATACCAAGCCCACCAACATAGGATTATGCCTGAACGGTAGAAGTGAGTGCCCCCAAAGATACAAAGCCAGTGTTCTCAATGCTTATATTCGTCGAGCGCTTACCCACTGCTCTGAATGGAGCAACGTGAGTAGAGAGTTTGAAAGAGTAACTCAGGTATTGGTGAACAACAGATATAGCAACGCGGAAATAAACGCTGCTATAAGAAGACACTTGGACCGTTGGTATAATCCAGAACCTAGAACAGAAACCACAATACCTCCAATAAAATTATATTACAAATCAACCATGCACAGTGAACATATAAAAGAAAAAAGAATAATGAAGGAAATAATCCGTAAAGGAGTAAAAAGCATTACTCCTAACCAAAACCTGATCATATTCTACAAAACCAAGAAGACTTCCTGCCAAACACACAGCGAAACTACGACGTTGGTACAACGTTCGAACAAGTTTTAACACCTCCTAACCAGTTATAACAACCAATATAGCAAGTTGTGACAACGTTCTAATACGTCATAAACACGTTAAGCCAAGATGTAACAACTTTATTACAAGTTGTAACAAGCCGACAATAGTGACAGTTACGGTTTGTGTTTCCAGGGTTCCGAACTCCTTATCAAAAACAGCCCGAAGCCGACGGAGAACCCTCTACAGCAGTCAAGCGTTGAATACATGTACACTTGCCCCAACGAAGGATGTAACCTTCAATCTAAGTACATAGGTATGACGTCGACCAAGCTGACGAGGCGTTTGACATGTCATCTTCAATCCGGTGCCCCCAGGAATCACATGAGACAAGCCCATGACATCACCCTAACAAGAGAAATGTTGAACAAGAGTACCTGTATAATAGACAAAACCCAAGATGCAAGAAGATTACAAATTCTTAAAGCAATTCACATAAGAATAGAACAACCTACCATGAACACCCAAATCACGGAACTATTTACTCTACCCACCATGAGAGTAAGGACAAGACCAGAACATAACGATGCCAACACAGAAGACAATGTCCAACATAACAGTCCAATTACACCTGATTAATCTTTGTATGTAGATAGGAGCTGCCTCGTATGGGCCAATTGGCCTTCCGCAGTTACCTTTATTATTATGTTCTTATGTGCTTCACCCCCCCCCCCATTTATCCCTTATGTATCCCCCCATGTTTTTACTTTTATTGTCTTATCACCTGACCCAGAGCGGGTATAAATCAACCAGTTCTGAAAATTCTTTTCACTTGAGAATGAACCATGGAGGTTCGAAACGTTGTGCAAATTGTATAAATAAGTGTAATACATTCTATAGTAATTCACTTTTTTCTTCACCTTGAAATTACGAAAATGAGTTTTGGAGAACTCCTTTTTCAGATAAACCCTGATGCTAAGAAAACAGTTAGAGGAATTGAAGTCCTAAATCAGAAGATAGTAAATACCAAATATGCGGTCATATTCAATGAGACATGTTTAAAAGAAAACCTGCTGCCTGTATTCACCGATATATATATATATATATATATATATATATATATATATATTATATATATATATATATATAAATATATATATATATATATATATATATATATATATATATATAATGTGACGGAGTTCCCCCCCTTATAATTCTCCCACGCCTGCAGTAAGAGTCATGTCTACTTTTCCCAAGCATTCTCTACGTAGCAGGCTTCAAATTGATATATGGGAGAGAGTGAAGTGTTCTCGGAGAGCCGAGAAATTAGTGAAATAGTAATATTTTGGCCTGTGGTATAGGCCCTTTAGGAAGCCAAGATGGCGCTGGCCTTCCTGATTCCCCGCCAAAACCGTGTGACGTCAGTGGCACCGGATTGGTCACCGACAGCAATGTGGCACCGGGAGCCAATGAAAACCTCCCGTGGCGAAAGTGACGTCACGAAGGAAGGGGGTCCAGGCCGCGCGCCGCGCTGGCGCCATCAGTCAGACACGACACGTCAAAGAGGTTGGACGTGCGACGATTGGTCCTGTCAGTTTGACAGTTGTTTCCCGCTCCCGTGGATTTACGCGTCACCTGAAGTCTGCCAGTACTCTGTGAGGTCTTCCCTAGTTCATGTGTTGAACCAGAGAGGGAATCGACGGTTATTTGAGCAACAAGTGCTCCAGTCAGGTACTGTGCAAGAAGCAGTGAAGCCGTGCAGTGACGTATGTGACGTCTGTGGCAGTTCACCAGTTCGCGACAGCGTAGTGGCTGACAGAGCCACTGGGTAGCTGAGGAAGGAGAGGACTATTTGGGGAATCCGGACGACTGCAGCTGAGACGTAGGCGGCAGCCGTTGCTGGGAGAAGACGACGGCCAGGAGACCGACTCCAACCCTACCAGAAGCAGAGAAGGAGCACGGACCTGCAGAGGAAGAAGGCACGGAGACGACGCGCTAAACGGTGGGACGACGAGTGGTTCCGGTAGGACACGACGACGTGTGTGTGGGGGCATTCCCGACACGTGGACCAGGAGCTACATCTCATCTCTCAGCGGAGGATAGGTTGAAGTAGGTGTTTCTAGTTCCCTCCCCATTCCCCTTTAGTTAGCTATAGTATTCGGCTATATTATCTAGCCTGAGGATTTTATATGTCGTGAGCAAGTCTCACCCATGTCACGGTAAAGCACCAGTGTGCAAGACAGTACTATCAAGAGTACTTGTAATATTCATGTTTATTATTGGTGTGTACAGGCATCAGAAACAAGTGATAAATTTACTGTGTTTTGTATATCTTTCTACAGATTTTGATGTGAGAATATAGTGATAAATTATATATAATATTATGCCATTATTTGGAAGTTAGGCTACGTGCCCAGAAACTATTTATTTTCCATGTATTGATGTTTGATTTAGATACATCATATATGTCTATGTTCATGCAGTGATAAATCATTTGTGAGTACAGTGAATTATTGCGTTATCGCCCACGAGAGAAAGTACTGAAAACTCCAGTGTTTAATACTTCATAATATGTCATTGAATGAAGGGCAGTGAAAACCATTTCAGTGAGTCATTGTAGCATTGATTGTAGAAACGACTGTTTGAGCCCGAGTATAGTGTATCTAAGTAATACGTGCTATTTGTGCCAATATCGAGTGTGCGAGTTTCTAGTAGTATTGGAGAATTTAAAGAAACAGCGCGCGTGAATCTAGAAACAAGCAATAAACTTTCGCGCGGGGGCCAGGCGATCAGCTGTTCTTGACACTTGACGAGGAGGGGAGGTGTTGCCACTTAATGAGTGCATACTATTCGTGGGAACTACCGGCCGCAGCCAGGATCAGTTGATTTATATATTATTGTTTGGCCTCGTGATATTTTTCATGCATTTTAAGTAAAATACAAAATCACCTCTGTGTTTTTATCATCTCCTCCATTGATCTTGTGGCTATATTATACTGGAAAGCATAGAGTGATAACAGTAAGTACCTGCCTGATTCCTGATCTTTTGAATGTGACCTTGCCAAGGCTACCACTAATTCAACCAGTCCACTGAGGTGTTACTGGCCACCTAAAACACCAGTTGGCGACCTTGTGGTTAACCGTAGAGCCCGATTGTTGGGGAGGGCACATGACAGTCAAGTGAACGAGTCGTGTTCCCACTCCTTCTCAATCAGAGGCCGTTGAGATTGACTGGGAGACTCTCCTGTCATGCAGTGGCGCCGTGAGGATCGAGTGAAGACCCGCAGGGCTACGGTGAGAGACCTTGAGCATAACTATTGCTCACCCCAGAGTAAGAATAGAGTAGTGAGTAAACCCCAACAATATATAATCTATATACATAAGCCTAACAATCCCATGAGACCTATCATCAGTTCTGTGGGATCCATTTCTTACAAACTCTCCAAATGGCTTACCAAAATCTTGTCCCCTTTGTTAGGAACTATCTCCTCTTCTCATTTGACAAATTCTCTTGATTTAGTTAACAAATTGAATAGTGTTCCTGTCACTCCTGATGTAAAGTTAATCAGTTTTGACGTTTGTTCCTTGTTCACTAAGGTACCGGTCGATGATATTCTCGGTTATGTTGCTCGTGAACTAATGAGCCATGACTTACCTCTTTCTGCTGATATTATTGTCAG
Source organism: Procambarus clarkii (assembly GCF_040958095.1). NCBI lineage: Eukaryota > Metazoa > Arthropoda > Malacostraca > Decapoda > Cambaridae > Procambarus > Procambarus clarkii. Next base: position 8,502,986 of record NC_091224.1, on the reverse strand, counting down.
TCTTGTTAAGTTGTGCATTAAAGAATGTAAATTTACCTTTAATAATGAGTATTATTTACAGACTTTTGGAATGGCAATGGGGAATCCTCTATCGCCATTGCTCTCAAACCTGTACATGGAATTCTTTGAAAAGAAATTCGTTTCAAAAATAACTCCTGGAATCATTCCTTGGTTTAGATATGTTGATGATATCTTGTGTATTTGGCCTTCAGATGTAAACACAGACGAATTTGTAGCCAAACTTAATGACCAAGTCACCTCCATAAAATTTACTATGGAGACTGAAGTTGATAAATGTTTGCCATTCTTAGATGTGCTTATTCATAGGGAAAACTCTTCATTAAAGTTTAGTGTTTACAGAAAACCTACGAACAATTTATCTTATGTTCATTATTTTTCAGGGCATAAATACAATGTAAAAAAGTCAATTTTTTCTTCAATGTATCTAAGAGCTCTTCGAGTTGTGAGTCCAGAATTCTTAGATGAAGAATTTAAGAATATTGATTCGATTGGTCTTAAGCTTTGTTACCCACTGAATTTGTTGGAAGTTTGTCGTAACAAAGCTCGTCGTACATATTATAATAATGTATGCAGTGAAAGGATTCGCCCAAAGAATGTGTTATGTTTACCATATTTCTCTGGGTTTGAGAATATTGTCAAGGCCTTGAAACTTTTTAATATAGATGTAATGTTTAGCTACGAAAACACTGTTGGTAAGCTATTAGTAAGGAACAGCCCTCGTAGTGATAATTGCGTCATTTATAAAATACCTTGTAAGGAATGTAATAAGTTCTATGTCGGGCAAACATCTAAAGATTTAAAATGTAGAATATCGCAACATAAATACTCTGTAAAACATGGCCAATTGTCTAATGCTTTGTTTGTGCATTTGTCAGAAAAAGCTCACCAAATTGATTGGGAGAGTGCTTCTTCAATAACAAATTGTAAAAGCACCTATAACAGAAACATAATTGAATCTGCTTTGATACAGATCACCAAAGAAAGTAATTTGAATATTAGCAGTGGTCTATATAACTTAGATCCATTTCTAATAGATCAGCTAAAGGGCGATTTAAGTAGAATCATTGAAAAACATTTGTCTCACTAATTTATTGTATATATTTATTTCTTTATGTTATAATTACCTATATATTATGCTTGTATGTCTGCTGTATCAGATGGGCCATTGTGCTACATCGGATGTGCCAATTGGGTGCATCTGATGGGCCAATGGGCCTTCTGCGTTGTCCAAGTATTGTACCTCACCTTACTTCACCACTCCTTCCTGCCTATTTATACCCATCACTCGATCTGTAAAATGACCTTCTGAAGATGTATTTAATATACGAAAGTACTTAAGGAAATTTCCTGTTTCATTTTTCCTCCGTGGTCTGACATTGTCATATATATATATATATATATATATATATAATAATTCTAACACGAATTTTCTCAATCTTTCCTATATTTCTTTTCACTGTTGATGGTAACTGAAAAATCAATTCTCCAAAATTCATTTTTATTTCTAGTCTGACGCGACACTTGAACGCGTTTCTTAAAACTTATTACATTTTCAAAGACTTTAGTTTACACACACACACAACTATAACTGAACAGAGTTTAAACAGCTTCGATTTTATACCTGCATTGGGAGAGGAGATATGTTACAACAGTTTTGGATGAGGTGAAAACAAACTTTCAACACAAGACAGAACACGAAACAATGGGTATATTATTTTGTAAGTTAAAGGGAAGAATGGAAGTAACTGCAAAGGGCCAATTGGCCCATATTTCTTGATGCTTCTATATTGGTGCGGAATCTTGAAGTGGGTAGAATATAGTTGTGCATTAATTGGCTGTTGATTGCTGGTGTCGACATCTTAATGTGTAGTGCCTCGCAGGTATCAAGCCGCTTGCTATCGCTGTATCTATCGATGATTTCCGTGTTTTTTGTTAAGACTTCTCTGGTGATGGTCTGGTTGTGGGAAGAGATTATATGTTCCTTAATGGAGCCCTGTTGCTTATGCATCGTTAATCGCCTGGAAAGAGATGTTGTTGTCTTGCCTATATACTGAATTCTTTGAGGCTTACAGTCCCCAAGTGGGCATTTGAAGGCATAGACGACTTTGGTCTCTTTTAAAGCCTTCTGCTTTGTGTCTGGAGAGTTTCTCATGAGTAGGTTGGCCGTTTTCTTGGTTTTATAGTAGATCGTCAATTGTATCTTCTGATTTTTGTCTGTAGGAATAACGTTTCTATTAATAATATCTTTCAGGACCCTTTCCTCCGTTTTATGAGCTGTGGAAAAGAAGTTCCTGTAAAATAGTCTAATAGGGGGTATAGGTGTTGTGTTAGTTCACAACACCTATACCTTCAGAGGTTGCATGGCGTTTCACCTTCCTTCTTTCTTCTTCCACGAAACCATTGGAGAACCGTTGTTGACTAGGACCAGCCTTACCCTACAGAGTTCTTCATCGATTTGCTTCCATCCTGAGCTGTGGTTGAGAGCACGGTCGACATAAGCGTTGACGACACTCCTCTTGTACCTGTCTGGGCAGTCACTGTTGGCATTGAGGCACATTCCTATGTTTGTTTCCTTAGTGTAGATTGAGCTCAAAGAGGCAGTGACTCGGCAACGCTGGTCCACAACAACCTTCCTTGTCCCCCATTCCACCCCTACCGTTCCCCCCACCCCCTTCAGCCGTCTCCTTGGCCTCCCAACTATTCCCCATTCCACCGTCCCGTCTTCCTTTCCAGCATTCCCCACTCCCCTGTCCCTTTGTCCTCCCCACCATTCTCTATTTCCCCATCCCCTCGTCTCCACCATCCCAAACTCCCCTGTCCCCTCGTCTCCACCATCCCAAATTCCCCCGTCCCCTCGTCTCCACCATCCCAAACTCCCCCGTCCCCTCGTCCTCCCCACTATCTCTCACTTCCGTCCCCTTATCATCCCCACCATTCCCCACTCCCTCGTCCGATGCCTTCCCAAATTTTATGATGTTCACACCAGAAAATTGGGAACATGAAGTAATCTGATGTTCCCATCACTGATATATAAGAAAAACAGTTAAAAAATTAAATGAAAATATGAAAAAAATATAAAAATAAACTATTCACACAAAATGAACGGTCTGGTAAACAACACATCTCAATTCCAACGCAATTCACACAAAATAATTAAATCAAAATGAAAATAAATCAAAATTTAGGAAAATTCAATTTATCTATGCAATCAGAAACATTAAAATGTAATTGAAACATATCTAGTATAGCATGAGTGTTGCTCCTACATGCAACAGATGGCGCTGTTTTTCAAGAAAAGCACAGTTTTACCTGTCACAGGTGTGGCATCTATACTTATACTTACGAAATGAACGGTATGATATACAACACACCTGAATTCCAACTCAATGTCACACAAAATAATTCACTAAAAAAATAAAATATATCGAAATCAATGAAAATAAAATTTATTCATGCAAACGGAAACATTGATACTGAATTCGTGGCATATATAATATAGCGTGCATGTTGCTATTGTGTGCCTATATACTCGTGACATATATAGTATAGCATGCATGTTGCAGTTATGTGCCACAGATGGCGTAGTTTTTCAAAAACGCATGTTTTTACCTGTCACTGGGGTGGCATCTATATAGTAGGTATATAAAAAGACGCGCCTATTCGAATGCAACGTTGTGTCGAAATTTCAAAGCAATCGGTGAAAAACTTTTGGAGATTACAGCGTGTGTTGCCCTTACATCCATCAGATGGCACTGTTTAAAAAGAAAACATGGTTTACTCCTGTCACAGGTGAGGCATGTATATAATAGATATATAACCAGACGCGCCAATTCAAATGCAACAGCGTGTCAAAATTTCAAAGCAATCGGTAAAGAGGTTTCGAAGAGATTTCCTCACATGAAAAACATATAAAAAACATTTTTTTTTCAGAAAAAAACTTGTTTTTTTTTTTTACCGTCACAGACGTGACATTTATATAGTATGTATATAAAAACCTGCTTGGATGCGAATGGAACCTTGTGTGAAAATTTCAAAGCAATCGGTGTAGTACTTTCGGAGATTAGCAATTTTGAACCAACGAACATTTACATTTTGACTATAATATATATATATATATATATATTATATATATATATATATATATATATATATATATATATATATATATATATATATATATATATATATATGTCGTACCTAGTAGCCAGAATGCACTTCTCGGCCTACTATGAAAGGCCCGATTTGCCTAATAAGCCAAGTTTTCCAGAATTAACTTATTATCTCTAATTTGTTTCTTATAAAATGATAAAGCTACCCATTTCATTATGTATGAGGTCAATTTTTTTTTATTGCAGTTAAAATTAACGTAGATATATGACCGAACCTAACCAACCCTACCTAACCTAACCTATCTTTATAGGTTAGGTTAGGTTAGGTAGCCAAAAAAGTTAGGTTAGGTTAGGTAGGTTAGGTAATCAAAAAGCAATTAATTCATGAAAACGTGGCTTATTAGGCAAATCGGGCCTTGCATAGTAGGCTGACAAGTGCGTTCTGGCTACTAGGTACGACATTATATATATTATATATATATATATATATATATATATATATATATATATATATATATATATATATATATATATATATATATATATATAACCTCTGTATAATATACATATTAACCTATATTAATATATATATAATATATATACTAACCTCTCCCTCAACGAATGCCAGTGGAAACAAGCCACTCTTCCTGTCAGGCTCGGTGGCTTGGGTGTCCGCACCGCCACCCAAATTGCTGTCCCAGCCTTCCTGTCTTCCTCCTCAGCATCAGATGACCTGGTTAAGGAAATTCTGCCTGACACCCTGAGTGATGTAGCGGGAATATAGGACCCCCACTACGTGGAATGCGACACGAAATGGGGTGCCATGACAGACCCAGCACTCAGACCAGCAATGCCGAATGCCAAGAAACAATTCAGTTGGGACAGCCCCTATTGTAGACAAAGAAGCCACAGCTTTGCTGGAGGTAGCAACAACCCCCAGTGATCGTGCACGCCTCACAGCTGTGCAGGCTCTCCATGCAGTGGACTTCCTTTTGGCAGTCCCTATGTCTGCGACAGGCACACGTCTTGATCCGCAGAAGCTCCGTATTGCAGTCGCTCTACGCCTTGCTGCCCCTATCCACACTGTTCATAGGTGTTTTTGCAGCGGGGCAGATGCTGACGAATATGGATTGCATAGCCTGCACTGTGGAAAATCTGGTGGTTGGCACACTAGACACGACGAAGTGAATGACATCATTAAAAGAAGCCTTGCCTCTGCTCAATGTCCAGCGGAGAGAGAGCCCCGCAACCTACTGAACCGTGACTCTTTTCACTTTGCCGGCCGACCAGACGGAATCACACTGCGTCCGTGGAAGGGTGGCAGACAGTTGGCATAGGACTATACTTGCGTATCCAGCCAGGCAACCACATATATCAACCTCTGCCGGCACAGAAGATGCCGTGGCGACACTCAGCGGAAGACACAATGTCAGCCAAGTACAGGCTATTAGATCATCAGTACAACTTCGTTCCAATAGGGTCTGAGACCCGAGGCCCATGGGGAGAGAAGTGCAAGAAGGTTTCTTAAGGATCTTGGTTCCAAACTCATTGACACCTCAAGAGACCCTAGAGCGGCAAGTTTTCTATTTCAGCGTCTCAGTGTCGCGATCCAGAGGGGGAATGCTCGCTGCATCCTCGGTTCCTGCCCGGCGTCGGAGGAGTTCGAGGAAATCTACAGCTTCTAGGCAGCGAACTTTTTCTTGTGTCCTCTTAATGTTCATTTTTTGTATAAAATCAGATATGTAACTGTATAACCTTGCATAATAAAGTGTACACCATAAAAATAGGGGGGTGGTAGGAGAAGCGAACACTCTTACGTATTGAGAGTTAAATGGCAAGTTTTACCCTGTATGCTCTGTGTTCCCTTATCTGAGGCTGTGGGTTCCCTATAATTGCACCAGAGGTGGTACCCCCTATATCTATCTATATTATATATATATATATATATATATATATATATATATATATATATATATATATATATATATATATATATATATTTTGGTAGCAGTCTTTCTTGTAAACATATATTATTAAATATGACCGAAAAAGTAAGATTAATAATTCTAACACGAATTTTCTCAATATTTCTTATGTTTCTTTTCACTATCAATGGTAATTGAAAAATCAATTCTCCAAAATTATTTTTTATTTCTAGTCTGACGCGACACTTGAACGCTTTTCATAATAACTTATTACATTTTCAAAGACTTTACTTTACCCACACACAACTATAACCTGCAAACACTAAACAGAGTTCTACTATGCTATCATTTAAACAGCTTTCATCTTATATACCCGCATTTGTTGAGGTGATATGTTACAACAGTTTTGGATGAGGTGAACAAAACTTTCAACACAAGATAGAGCCAACTTTCAACACAAGACAGAACACGGTGCATTGGGTGTAAATTGGGTAAATTAAAGGGAAGAATGGAAGTAACTGCAAAGGGCCTATTGGCCCATATTTCTTGATGCTTCTATATTGTATTGGTGCGGAGTCTTGAAGTGGGTAGAATATAGTTGTGCATTAATAGACTGTTGATTGCTGGTGTTGACTTCTTGATGTGTATTGCCTCGCAGATGTCAAGCCGCCTGCTATCGCTGTATCTATTGATGATTTCTGTGTTGTTTGTTAAGACTTCTCTGGTGATGGTCTGGTTGTGGGAAGAGATTATATGTTTCTTAATGGAGCCAAGTTGCTAATGCATCGTTAATCGCCTGGAAAGAGATGTTGTTGTCTTGCCTATATACTGAGTTCTTTGGGGCTTACAGTCCCCAAGAGGGCATTTGAAGGCGTAGACGACGTTGGTTTCCTTCAAGGCGTTCTGCTTGGTTTCTGTAGAAATTTTCATGAGTATGTTGGCCGTTTTTTGGGTTGTATAGTAAATTGTCAATTGTATTTTCAGATTTTTGTCTGTAGGGATAACTTTCCTATCAACAATATCTTTCAGGACCCTTTCCTCAGTTTTTTGAGCCGTCGAAAAGAAGTTCCTTGTAAAATAGTCTAATAGGGAGTACATGTGTTGTGTTAGTTGACTCTTCAGAGGTTGCATGGCGTTTCACCTTTCTTTTTATGATGTCTTCAACAAAACCATTAGAGAAGCCGTTGTTGACTAGGACCTGCCTTACCCTACAGAGCTCTTCATCGACTTGCTTCCATCCTGAGCTGTGGCTGAGAGCACGGTCGACGTAAGCACTAACAACACTCCTCTTGTACCTGTCTGGGCAGTCACTACTGGCATTGAGGCACATTGAGGCTACCTTCAATTATTGTCTTGAAATTTTGACACAACGTTGTAATCGAATTTGCTCTTGTTTTTATATACCTACTATATAGATGTCACACCTGTGACAGGTAAAATCTTGCATTGTTTGCAAAACTGTGTTTTCATGTGAGGGAAAGGTAGAGAGGACGAGGGGATGGGGGAAGAGGGGAATGGTGGTTAGGACGAGGGGATGGGGGAGTGAGGGAAGATGGGGAGGACGAGGGGATAGGGGAATGGGGAATGATGGGGAGGACGAGGGGACAGGGGGAAGAGGATGGTGGGGAGGACGAATGAATGGGAGAGGGCGGAATGGTTGGGAGGACGGGGGAGAGGGGAATGATGGGGAAGACGAGGGGGAGGGGTTACGATGAGGGGGGTGAATGGTGCGGAGGACGAAGGGATGGAGGAGGGGGAATGGTGGGGTGGAGAGCGGGGACGGGAGTGAGTCGGGAGTTCTAGAGTCGGCAAACCAGACAATCTCTATATCTACACAGATAAAGGAACAGAACAAAATATTGAATACCTACAAACATTGTGGAATTAAACATATTAGAAACGAACGCTTTTTATTTGGTTTCTTTACTATTTAACCAGACTAACTAGACTTAATAAATAATTAAATAAACAATATATATATATATATATATATATATATATATATATATATATATATATATATATATATATATATATATATATATATATATATATATAATATTATAATATATCTTTCTTTTAATATTAGGAAAAGAAAAAATATGCTCAAATACTGTACTGTAAACAAATCCCAGATTTCAGACCATGGGAATCGCTTTTTTTTTGGGGGGGGGGGGGGAGGGAGGGGGGCTTTGATATTCCTGCACTGGTTCTAAGCCTCTGCCTGGCCCACTAACTTTCCTGTTCCTGTTTTACATAGGCGGAATATGAATGTTTATTATCCGTATATTCGCTTCTGTAAGATTTTGCCCCATGTGTTTAACAACTTCTGCTCTGTTCAATCTTAGTTGAAATCTTATTGGGTTTCTAACTGTGCACTGTGTTGCATAATGTTCCAGTGGTCTGTCGGGAATTTCGCCACAGTGCTGATATTTCCTCTCATCTTCTGGAAATTGTAAGCCTATTTCCCTTGCACATGGGTATCCGAGCCTGATATCATGTAATTATACTTCTTTTCTACTGTTCTCTTTCATCAAAATAAGTGGTTCGTAGTTGGTTTAATTTTTGTACCAACCCGCAAATCCTGATCTTTCATCTACTGTGTTGTGGTCGCTGTAGCAGAAGATAGCTGTCAGCTTCGATGTTTCTTAAAGGAAGGCAATATGGCAGATCGGGACCAGCCTATGACAGTCACAAACCACCTCAGTGTCATCATGAGGAGTTCGAGGAAGTTTGTCTCAAGCATGTGACCTCCATCTTGGAAAGACAACCTATAACTTTACAGACAAAGAGTCTCTTTTATAGAAATAGATATATTATATTTTGGTCTAAAATTAAAAAAAAAATTGTGTGCCTTTCGTTGTAGAGAAAAAGTTATAAGGTAGGTAAAATCCAATATTCGCAGAAAACGAGACTTACTTTCTCTCTGGTGCCGAAGAAAATCAGGCGAGAAAATGTAATTTGGCAGCATACAAATAATGGGACGTTTGGTGGAGGATATTGTGGTGGATTTGGTGGTAAGGGAAAGACCGGGATTCTGCGGGAGAAGAGGAAGCGGTATTTTGCAGTGTGAGGCAATGTGAGTTATGTAAGGTATTGTGAGGCGGTGTGAGGTATGTGAGGCAGTGTGAGGTATTGTGAGGCGGTGTGAGGTATGTGAGGCAGTGTGAGGTATTGTGAGGCGGTGTGAGGTATGTGAGGCAGTGTGAGGTATTGTGAGGCGGTGTGAGGTATGTGAGGCAGTGTGAGGTATTGTGAGGTGGTGTGAGGTATGAGAGTTATGTAAGGTATTGTGAGGCGGTGTGAGGTATGTGAGGCAGTGTGAGGTATTGTAAGGCGGTGTGAGGTATGTGAGTTATGTAAGGTATTGTGAGGCGGTGTGAGGTATGTGAGGCAGTGTGAGGTATTGTGAGGCGGTGTGAGGTATGTGAGGCAGTATGAGGTATTGTGAGGCGGTGTGAGGTATGTGAGGCAGTATGAGGTATTGTGAGGCGGTGTGAGGTATGTGAGGCAGTGTGAGTTATGCAAGGTTTTGTGAGGCGGTGTGAGGTATGTGAATCAGTGTGTGGTATTTAAGGTGATGTGTGATATGTGAGGAAATGTATGATATGTGAAGCAGTGTCATGCACCTGATGCAGTGTAATGTACGTGAAGCAATGTGAGGTATGTGAAACACTTTCATATATGTGAAACACTTTCATATATGTGAAACACTTTCATATATGTGACGCAATATGAGGTATATGAAGCACTGTCATATATATTCAGCCGTGTGAGTTATGTGAAGCAGTGTCAAGCATGTGAAGCAGTGTCACGTATGTGAAGCAAATTGACGTATGTGAAGCAGGGTCATGAATGTGAATCAGAGTCATGTATGCATGTGTGAGGTATGTGAAGCAGTGTCATGAATTTTGGTGCTATTTGCGTCAGCCAGTGTGATACATGAGGCAGTGTGGGGCATGCTAGAAAACCATTAAGGCTGAGGTGCTACACCTGCAACACATGTGTCCTCTACCTTAAGCATTAAGGCTGAGGTGCTACACCTGCAACACCTGTGTCCTCTACCTTAAGCATTAAGGCTGAGGTGCTACACCTGCAACACCTGTGTCCCGTGCGGAATAATGCAAGCTGTGGTGCTGTATTTCTACCACCTCTAAAAGGCGTTTAATTATCCATGTTCTCCATTATTTTACATAATTAGAACTTTAGATTACAATTATTAAAGACACACGGGAAAATAATTAAGCGCTAAACAAGAAATTTAGAAGACTGATCGCTACTAATAACGGAGCTTGAGAGTAACATTAAAGTAATGGCATTTGTTGTCAGGGGTATAAATTGGAAACGGTAATTAAAGGCCCCTGGCTCGTCTGGCGAGAGAGCTCCTTGAGGTTTAATCAAGGCTCCTCAACACTATATAGATTCTATACTCAGCAGCATTTAGGAAGGAGCTTCGTTCTTCTCTCTGGCAAGCTCACGAACAAAAGATTAATGGATAACTACGAACACAAGAGTTGAGTCATCAGCAGAATACTTATTGTCCTAAGTGAGGCAGCTCCTGTTTACTTTCACCCTAAATAATTCATGTATATGTATATCCTAAGCGTGGAAAAATCCAGCGATCTAACGTCTATTATGTTACCCTGCAATTTATTCTATTAATAAATAACCCTTCATCCAAAACAATATTGCCATAGGTCGTTTCAGAACCTAAAACTTTTTATTTTTTAACCTATAGTTTCGAATTCTTCCTGTTATTCCTTTAAATTGACTGATTTGCTACAATAATGTTCCCCTTACTCTCTGTTTTTGTAGAGAATGTAAATTATCGTATACAAATCTCTTTCCATGTAGGACTCGTCTTATTCCGTCTTCTTCCTTTCCTGTGCACGTTTCAGTGAGAATGTGAACAGTTTAAGCTACATGGCCCAAATATGGAAGAGATCTCTGTCTGGTGCCTGCTTTGCAACGCGTGATAATTTTCCTGGATCCATAACGGAAATTCTATGTCTCTCTCAATCTTCCATTATATGACGTTCTTTAGAGTTATGTCGGCACTCATTGCATTTCTCATCTTATTGATGTAGACTAGCCATTGTCAGGCCAGGCCAGAAGGGGAAGAGATTACCACTTGTGAGAAAAAGATAGTTAAGAGCAATAATAGAATTGGAACCCTTGAGAGGCTTGTACAGTGCCAGACTGGAAAGTTAGAGGGTAGAAACACACCAGTTACTAACCAATGTACATACTGAGAAATTTTTAAATATAATAAAACGTGGAGGGAAAAGGCCGTAGACTTTCCAGTTGTAAGTGAAACTTGGTCCCTTGACTGAGCGAGTAACTATGAAACTTCAGTAACCAGTAAGGATGAGAAAAGAAGTGAATCGTGATGCGTCAGTTTGGTAGAGAACACTTGTGATGTATAAGGAAATAGTATAGGGGAGAACACAAGTGAGGTATGAGGAGGTAAAGTGGAGTAGAAGAAATTGGAGTATATTTAATGCACAATTTTATGAGTTCAACAATAGTGTTAGTAGGTAAAGTTAAATTATATTTAGGAAGCTGATCCCGTAAGAACACCCACAGGTCATCAACAGGACCTGTAGTGAACAGAGCCGTCACATCAAAACTCACAAGTTTAAAATCAAAATTTAACTTCGAACCAACCAACTTGTTAACCAAGTCTAAATTGTTTGTTATGAGTGAGTTGAAAATCTATTCTCCTACCGGTGACAAGACTTGGACAAATCATTTGGAAAGTCTGTATGCCACAGACCAAACAGGACTAATAATAGATCCTACATGATAATTATCTCTCTCTCTCTCTCTCTCTCTCTCTCTCTCTCTCTCTCTCTCTCTCTCTCTCTCTCTCTCTCTCTGACGCCTCACGGTGTCAAGGCTGTCCCTTTATAGGTCTGTCAACATCAAAAACAATCATTATCTCTGACTCACAACGTGATACGAAAGACCCGGGTAAATACTGTTTTGTAAGTAGGGTTGCTGATTTTTGGCACACATTACAAGGTATCGTTATCTTCAGGTTATCTTGAGATAATTTCGGGGTTTTTTAGTGTCCCCGCGGCCCGGTCCTCGACCAGGCCTCCACCCCTAGGAAGCAGCCCGTGACAGATGACTAACACCCAGGTACCTACTTTACTGCTAGGTAACAGGGGCATAGAGTGAAGAAACTCTGCCCATTGTTTGTCGCCGGCGCCCGGGATCGAACCCGGGACCACAGAATCAAAAGTCCAGCGTGCTGTCCGCTTGTCCGACCGGCTCCCTGTATCACAATAGCTCCGGTACCGGCTCCGGTATCACAATAGGATCTATGAATTTTTGATTGTTTTAAGCGTAGGTTTGACATGTATGTTAATGAGGTGTGGGGGATATAAATAGGAGCTGCCACGTACAGGCCAATAGGCCTCCTGCAGTTTCCTGAATTCTTGTGTTCTTATGTAGTTAAGTCTCATCCAAAGTTTCTTCCTATTTAAATCTCACTACTTTAAAAACGCTACCTATCTCCCAAAGTCTGAAACATTCCCAATTATTTTCTATCCACAAAGTCAGATACTTTCCCTATCTTAGATTCGCAAATTCAAAGGCGTTAGCCTTCTCAGACTCAGAATGTCATAGTCACCCTTTCTTAGAATTCCATTTCGTGAGACTTTCTGTCACCTAGACACACCCCGGTGGAATTCAATGCACTACTCCACCGAACACTGACACTGTCGCCACTCTCTGGACCACCAGCACTGTAACTTCCACAGGCACTCACAAACACTCACGTTGTGACACTTTCTGTAACACACGCTGTGACCCCCTTAACCTGTCACCAACACCCACACTGTGACACTCTGTCAAAAACATCCACACTGTGACACTCTCATTAACATACATCCTACAATAATAATCTCAGTAACAAACACTTACACTGTAACACTCTCAGTAACAAACACCTACACTGTAACACTCTCAGTAACAAACACCTACACTGTAACACTCTCAGTAACAAACACCTACACTGTAACACTCTCAGTAACAAACACCTACACTGTAACACTCTCAGTAACAAACACCTACACTGTAACACTCTCAGTAACAAACACCTATACTGTAACACTCTCAGTAACAAACACCTACACTGTAACACTCTCAGTAACAAACACCTACACTGTAACACTCTCAGTAACAAACACCTACACTGTAACACTCTCAGTAACAAACACCTACACTGTAACACTCTCAGTAACAAACACCTACACTGTAACACTCTCAGTAACAAACACCTACACTGTAACACTCTCAGTAACAAACACCTACACTGTAACACTCTCAGTAACAAACACCTACATTGTAACACTCTCAGTAACAAACACCTACACTGTAACACTGTCAGTAACAAACACCTACACTGTAACACTCTCAGTTATAAACACCTACACTGTAACACTGTCAGTAACAAACACCTACACTGTAACACTGTCAGTAACAAAGACCTACACTCTCTGGCTGTCTCAAAGACTCACCGTAGCCAGCAGGGGCCGCGTGCCGGGGGCGCGGTTATGAGGAACTAGGCATTAATCCTTGGATCGATAGGATTTCTTTATCACAATTGCAGGGGCCGCTACTGCCACGGACGAGGTGAGCAGCGGCACGCACTTCCTTGACCTTGTCGGTCTCTCCTTGGCCGTGTCAACAGTCTCTTCTACTCCTTTTTCAATAGACTCTCTTAGATTGCGTCAATTGTCTCTTTACCCATAATTGCACTGATTCATGTCACGTGTCAACCGGGTCTCCTAGCCGGTGCCGTGTCTCCTAGCCCGTGTCAACAGTGTCTCCTATCACAAGTCAACAGCAGTCACCTAGTTGTTCTTGCGGTACTAGCTCCAGCTCTTGGGTCCAACTTCTCATTCTCTAGTCGCCAAGTGACTAAGTCGACA